>NC_089174.1:21264995-21591612 GCF_009819655.1 Sylvia atricapilla | reverse complement strand
TGCCTTCCCAATTTTGGGAAGTCTTGGGGAGACAGCTGCTCACACTAGCCCATTCCAGAGTCAAAAATTTGGAAGTCACATCTTAGATGTCCAAGCCCATAACCTCCCACAACCCACCTGAAAAAAGAACTAATGCTGAGAGCTTGGCTGCTTGCTGGGTTGGGATATAATTGATAAAGCACAAAACTAAATAACATGTAGAGGCAAAAACTCTTCTACCAGGAAAACCCTTGACAAAGCTGCATTCAGGGCTGTTGAGAGTGGTAATTATCTGAAATAAATTATCTGAAGCAACAGACAGGCACATAAACAGAGAGGCAGAGGAAAAGAGGTCCTTCTGGGAAAAGCCCTGATACCCCCCTCCCACACTTTTACCTCACTTTAGGTCAAGCGATACACTTCCCTCCAGCAGTACAACACGTCCTAGGAGAAAACAAGTCCTCAGCTTCTCAAGGCTACTGGAATTGTTTTGTGTTTTGTACAGGGAGCTCGACTAGGAGCGTGTGGGGGTGTGTTGAACTGGCGATGATCTCAAGTCACATCTCAGGGCTGCAGTGCTTTCTGTGGTCTACATCAGAATCTGGAAAGTCTTTCAAGGACTTCCCTGGTCATCTGGGAAGGCTGTCAAGATGCAATTTTCAAGGCCTTTGTCAGACTCAAGTTATGACTGGTCTGAGTGGTTTTGCCCGTCTGTCCAAAGCAATGCACTACTAAAATAGATTTTATGTATCTCTTAGGTATTTGTCTCCAGAAACAGTTTCCAAGGAAGTCTGAAATATCTCTTGCCATGGCTTTAGACCATGGTGGGAGTTCCTAGGGTGGCCAGGAAACAAAATTTTTAGGTATTCATCTTTTTCTTCTCTTAATGTTAGCTTCAGTACTTTGGTTCACTTTTGAATGCGGCTGAATGCTCAGAAGAACAAAATCCCGACATTCTCTCTGCTCCTCACTGTTTGTGGAAACTCCCCCTAAGAATATTTTCCCAAAGAAGCAGTCTGGCAGCCTGTGGGAAGAGCAGAAGCCCTGTTCCCCCCTCCTGCATTCTTACCTCACTTCATGTCACGTGAGACACTTCCCTCCAGCAGCACATCATGTCCTAGGAGAAAACAAGTCCTCAGCTTCTCAAGGTCATTGGTATTGTTTTGTGTCTTTGCTCGGGGAGCTGGTTTCTGCAATCAGACTTCCTTGATGTCCTTTCAGGGAGGGAATCAAAGTGCTCCATTCGTGAAAGCCTGACAAGCCCTGGCATACTTGGAGAGACCAAACAAAGGTTAGTGTGGGTGGATATCATGAGTCATTTCTATGACTAAGAAGCTGGGATAAACTACCCCTTCCTGGTAATTTAAATTAATTAAGGTAATGGGCTGTCTAATGAATCACTGTGTCTAAATGAATCCAAGTGTGATGCTCATGATGTTAAACACACACAAAAAAAAAAAAAATCAGGTGAAGGTAAAGATTTAGCTCTCTGTGATCTAATACAGCATGAGGACTTTATTCCTGCATATGCTATCAAAATGTGGTTAGCTGGTAGTGCTGACGTGGTGCTTCTGTTTCCTGCTACTTCCTGTTATTGATGCTGGACTTGGACAGTCAGCACTTAATAGAAGCCACTAAAATGCCTTCTATGGTCTTTGGAAGGACTTTTCTGGCCAGAGTCAGAATGGAGGAGATTCCTCTGTTTCCGTGGTTCAGGACAGCATGGACTTTCTAACCCCAAACTACTTGAGCTACTTCTGTTCTTATTAGCAGAATTTTAATTAACAGCAAGGAATTTGAAAAGAGGATTAACTCTGAATGCTGTGTGTTAGTTGTTAGTTGGGCAATGAAAGTGGTATCTGAAAGCAAAAGAAAGCTTCACATCAACAAATATCAAGCACTGATGCAGAGAGCACAGCTTTCATTCAGGAGGCTGCAGATCCTGGATGTTTAGCAGTGGACAACTCTGTTCCTTAAGAGTTGATGACTGTTGGTAACTGATGGAGAAAGGAGAGGAGATTTACAAAATACATCCTGGCACACCCTTTTCTGTGTTCTTGACAAAGTCACAGCTCATTTCTGACCTCTGCCAGCCCTCCTAAAATGACAACTGTGGGTTCACCCCCACCCTGTTAGGTTGCATTCAGGCTTCCAAGCACATTTTCCGCCTGGTTGCCTGCCTCACTTTCCCTTGCTGACAACTAGAAGATGACGCAATATGTTATTTGCTCATATGTGGACACCAAAAGAGGCCAACAGGTCATTTATGGAGGTGGAAGTTTTTGCATCTGAGTGGCAGCAGAGTCTACAGAAGCAGCCCATAACCTTCCAGTTACCAAGCAGGCAGTGGTGGGGCTGGCCTTTCGGTAGTCACCCGAGAACCCTTGAGTTGATGAAAAACATCTTGTTCTGAGTGTTTGGCATCCAGAAGAGGAAATGAACTTGGGTCTATGGCATGGGTAGCAAAACAACAGGAGGTCAGATTATGGAAATGCCTTTTAAGTGATGTTTGTTCTCTTGCAGTATTCAAAGCAGCTGAAGGATATTTCAGTAGGAAGGACTCAGCCGACCGACTTGGCAGAGGACACTGCTGTTCCTCGCCTACATCCCACCAATAGTGAGGAATAAGCATTGGGTGTCAGGCTGTAGACTTCACTTCTAAAATGCAGAAAGTCTTGACTGCTCTCCAGGATCCAACTGCAGGCTCCCAGACCTGCTAATATTTTCAGATATGTGGGAACTATGAATACTTTGTGGAAAAGAGCCCCATGTAAAGGACTTGAAAGGACACAATAACACTCTCCCCCCCACCCCCGACCCCTAAACAGTAATGTGCTACCTAATAGCCCTGTCTCTTGTGTTCATGATAAACTTTTCTTTCTTTGCACATGTGAGGAACATATGGGTTCATGTTTATGCATGTATGTTTGATTAATAACTTTATTGTTAGCCCATAGAATGCAACCCTCGTTTAAATTTCCATTTTGTTTGCTACAGTTTTCACTTGTAGGGTACATTATTGGGCAGAATATCTTTGTTGGTTCACTTACAACGGTAAGTGCTCTTCTCTCCAGGGTCACCACCAATGCTTTTACATTCTGATAGGTTCTGTCTTGCTGCTGGCACAGATCACTATGACTTCACGTCCAAAAATGTATGCCCTGTTAGGCATGCTGAAAAGATGTTTCATTACTGCTACAGAATAGAGCCCACTCAACTTATCTCTTATTGAAACAAAAAGGTGGGTCTGAAGTGAATTTCTCCCCCTCTTTTGCCTATCAGCAGCTCTCTCTTTCTGTATGTGAATGTGTGTGTGTGATTATATACACTCATATCAGATACTTTGGGACTGTACACTGCTTTCAGTATGTAAAACTTCTGTCCATGGAGATTTGCAGCTCAGAGATGAGAAACTGAGGCACAGAAAAGTTGAGAAGTATATTTTCTCCATTTTGAGACATATATTCTGGATGGGCAACTGAGATGAGATAGCTGAATGAGATACTCAGACAGCTACTGGAAAGAAGTTTTTATAGGATATCTTGAACCAAGCACAGCAAACACTGAAGGAGCAGGGGTTGAATTGAGCTGTCCTCCTTGGTGGTTCCCCACTGCTGAGGTGATAAGTATTATATTTGTACCCACCAGATTGCAAGATGGGGCAAGGCTAATTGCATCTGTGGTCCCAGCCTAAAATGGCTTTTCCCAAGTTTCTGGATCTTAACATTTTTTTCTTATAATATCCTGAAAACTCTTCTCAACCTTCAGGTACTCAAAATATCCAGGCGTCTAAATTAGCTGCTTATCGTTGTCTGTCCTGACACGGGAATAAACCCACTGAGCAGAGCTGGATGTCATTCACCACCCAAATGGTCACCAGAGCTTGCAGGCTGAGGCTGAGTGGTGGCTGAATGTGTGTTAATGTCTCTTTAGTGGCAGCCTGGCTTCACAGATAAGACAGTGCAGTGACAGAATTGCTAGGTACTTTTTTAAAGGAACCTCAATTAATAAGCACCTATTACAACAACTCTGACAGAACTTAGACTTCAGACTGCTTGCAGAGCAGCAGACTGAAAGCAGCTAGAAGAGAAACAAAAATGCTGTTGGGCAACATCAGAACGTTGATCACAGGGTCCCTCCAGTGCAAAATATTCTGGGACACTAATAAAAATAAATTAATCCTTCCAGCCAACTTAAATATCTGTTGACACAAAGAATTTAGATTCACTATTTTTAAACATTGAAGGAAAAAAAGATATAATTTGTGCAATGTTGTTACAAGATTTGTCCCATAGTCCTTAACTCAGGCATATTTTATAATTTGTATTAATACGTAAGAAATCACACACAGCAGTTTACATTTAATAAGAAAACAGGAATAGAAAATTATTATATGTTCAGAATAAGACAGCATTGAGCTTTTTCTGGGCCATTGGATGTTAAAACCTTCTACCTTCATGGGGGTTTGCCAGAATTCCTCCATGCTCCAGCAGCAGACAATGGACTAGATTGTGACTCCATGGAGCTGAATTCTCCCAAGCAAACAGCTGGAATGGATAACATGCCATGCCCCAGTTTCTGGAGCAGTACTAGCTAACTCAGAATTTTCTAGCTTGAAGACAAGGCCTCCGTGACAGGGAAGGATGTGATGCCTGGAGGGGCAGTGCTAGGGAGCAGTTCCTCTGTACTTTTGGGGAATCTCACTGGCCAGCCCCTCTGTAGAAGGTCTGCAGAGTCTCCTCCTGATCTGGTGGTACATGGCAAAAATCTGAGACCACACTGTCATAGCTGAGGCAGCCTCTGCAAGAAATGAGAGATCTTCTCAGGGTTTGGTGAAAAACCATGCTGATCTGATGAAGGCATTTTCAAAAGATGAAAGAAGTAAACTGCTCTTCTGGACACATCAAAGGACCTGTTGGTTGTCATATGAATACAACTTGTGTTGAGGAAATAGACTTGAGGACCAAGAATCATTGAGGAACTGGAAAACTGATCTCAGACCACTGGCAAAGTGGCCACATGTAGAGCATTACCATGTACACATATCTTCTTCCTGCTGCGTCACAAAGTGCATGGATGTTAAAAGTCATGTAGCCTCCTGACGTTATTTGGTGGGGATCCAGAAGAATTTGTCAACAAAACTGAGGTCTGATCACATGCCTTTCACTGAAAATGTTCATCATCTTCCCGAGAGAACAGCTCAAAATATACAACTGTGGTGGGTTTTTGTTGTTGTTGTTGTTGTTGTTGTTTTGTCTTGGTTTGTTTTTTGTTGGTGGTGGTGGTTTTTGTTTGTTTGTTTGTTTTTTGTCCACCTTTTTTCAGCATAACCATAGTGTTTTGCAATAATTCTCAGGGAGTGGAAAGCTCACTTACTTTTAAGAAACCCATCAGAAGAGCAATAAAGTGATGAAATTTCTCTTTATGGCTTCTGGTTGACTATTTGAAAAAGTCTGCATGTCCAAAGATTAGTCAGACATCCAAGCAGACCCTGACATCCATGACAAGGACAGCTACTGCTTTGTGTTTCGGCTGTGTGAGTCATCCCAAGGAGAAGTGGCACAGATGTTGCCTGTGCTGCTGGTACCTGATAGATACACACTTTTGGAAGGTTTCATCTTTCTGTGGCTACAGTTTATAACAGTGTGTTAAATGGATTGAAATAATGCAGCAAAAACCCCCTTCTGTCAGCAACCAAACCTGATGTTTCTCCCAGAATCTAACATTCTGGGTGCTCTGCCTCTCAGAGTGGAGATATCTGAAAATTCAGCTGCTGCATGGGACCAGATCTTCTCTAAGGCCTGGTTCCACATCCCTGCATGTCTGTGACTGTATGAACTGCGCATTTAATTGCTGGCTTACATAGGCTGAACCCTGCAATTGCTCTTTTTGCAAACAATGCTGTCTAACAGACCTCTTATCTGAAGCATTTTACCGTACTCAGAAGGAGTTGAGGTGGCCCCTGAGGAGCTTGCTCATGGTGCTGTTAGTCCCCTCCTCTGGCCTTGCTCCCCAAAGTCAAAGGATGGTAGCTTTGGGGCTGTGTTTGGATTGCAAACTAGCTGCTGCACCCAGCTCTCCAGCTGCAGCTCATCCCATGACAGCCCAGAAACACCTTGGGCAGGATGTGGAAATGAAGAGCTCTAAGAGCTCTATCTGTCTTAATGGATAGTTTTGGTTTCCAGAAGGGTGCTTGCCTTCAGACATGAGTCATGCTGTGGTTTTCTCACAACAGTGGTGTGAAAAGATTCACTGAAGGATTGGGTTACCCTATTTTCAGCAGAGGAATACTCAAGCTGAAACTTGTGCTATGAGCAAGCTCTGGTTTTGCTCTGGTGCAAAGCAGGTGGAGGCCACTAGATGTGCCAGAGTTGGGAATCAAGAAACATTACTTTTTGTGTGTGTTGGTTAATCTGGCATATATACCGTCCACTGATCCCCCTTAATACCCTAGGGCTGTATCTGTGAGCTGGGCTTCAGGCACTCACTGTTGTGGCTGGGCAATGAGGGCTGGCAGTCCCACAAATGCCATGCAAACCTCAGAGGCAAGCCTGTGATGGCTGGAGACCAAGAAAGTCTGCCAGGTGACTGCTCATTGCAGCACGAGGCTCAGCCCACTGCCTGAGGGCTGACCCAGTCCTGCTGGAATGAATGCAAGATTGCCCATTGATTTAGTGAGGACTGGGTGGGGGAAAAGCCTCAGACAAAGGAAGCATTAATTAAGACAGGGATGTGTGAGACAGGCTGCAAATTTCAGCCCACTGGAGGTACACTGAAATGCAATTGTTCCTGCAAAGCACTAGGCAAGTAAACATGCAGAATGACAAGGAGGCCAAACCCTGGTCTCAAAGCAGGTCCATCCCACAAGAGACATGGGAAGTCTGGATCTCCATGGAGAAGAAAAGTTGTGCATAAACATCACAGAGATGGGTTTTGAAGGAACCGACCAGGGCCAGCAGGCACAGCTGTAGGCAGGGGTGGGACACACTGATCTGCTGCTTTTTGGCTTTTTGCTCCTGTTGACCTCAGAAGAGCAGGCTGAGAACCCAGGACATAGGCAGCTGGACTGGTCCAGCCCCAGGCACATCAGCTTCCAGGATCACTTTCCAGCTTTCTGTCCGCTGCTAGTGCCAGGACAAACCACTGATCATGACTTTTGTCTTGGTGGACTCTTCTTACTCTGAGTCTAGGTGTTTCCTCTGACTGTGGGCCATTCTTGAGCCTGATGAGTGAACAGGGCACAGGAGACAAAGCTGTGGCCAAGTCAGAGGTTTTCCAATGTAAAAATGGCATATTATCGTATTTTCTCAGTTTTTATTACATATTTTGCAATGTACCCACTGGATTCATGGTGTTACACTAATTCCTCCAGCTACAGGAGGATATTTAAAGGTTCAGTGTTTCATTATCTTCACCTGTCCATTGACTCCTGTGGGTTTTGCCGATTCCCAATAGATGTTAGCATAATTCGGATCTTTGCTGCACCAGCTCAGGCTTCCAGGAAGGCTGGAGTATTCCTGCAAGAGCTGCACTCATGGCAGAATGAAGAGAAGATCATTGAGCTTCAAAACTCACATGACCACATATTAGAAAATGTGGTGTTTCTCAGCTCAACAGTTTCATTTTTCTGAAGCACCAAATAGCAGAAGGAAGGTTTATCAGTGAGAAATCCAAGTTTAGGCAAAATTTGATTTAATTAGTATCAGTGTGACAAACTTCCTGAAATGTATGAAATGGAGCTAAGATAAAACCCCTCCACTAAATATATAAAGCAAAGGAACTTCTCAATGTAGCTTTGTACTAGGTTCACCATTAATATTTATGTCACTAAATGGATGGGTATTTTCCTGGCAATAGTTTGATCTCAGTGCCTCCTAGGATATTAGAGAGTTTTACTTAAGCTGATAGTCAGATTTTAGCCAGTTCTTGCTTTCACAGCTGGAGCATGATTTTATACATCTCTTTTGAGAGAGCTTCATGATAGCCTCCAGCCATCAGAAAAGCTCCTTAATTGCTCTCCACAGAATCTGCTGACCAGAAACAGTTCTTGTTATCTTTAAGCAGTCCTGTTTGTATTGAAGGATCAAAATCACTCAGAGAAAACAAAACCATCTCCTTTCTCCCCATCCCCACAGTGTTTCCAATTATCCTAGATTGGTGTGTCTCTCATTGACTAGTAGGTCATCCAAAAGCTAGGACATATTATGGAAACAGCCTGTTAGCCCTTTCCCTGGAGTGTCTCAGAGAATTTAGACTCTACATGAGGACTGAAAAGTGGACCACGATAAGGGCTGGCTGTACACATAGCACAGAAGTGCTGCTCCTGCCACTCCTGGGGCCACCCTGGGAGGAGCACTCCTCTGGCCACTGGAAACTGGCAGCAGACCAGGATGAGGAAAAGGACCCATCCCCACAGAAAGCAAGAGAGACTGGTGATTCTCCATCTGTGCTTCTCAGAAGAGCACAGGTGCTGCTTCAAAGTCTGCAGGGAAGGTGGCAAATTCCTTCTGGATGAGGGCTGAGAGTTGTGCCTTGCAGGAGAACCGCCATATCTCTGTCTCCTAATGCATCAGAAACCAGCTGAAGATCAGAGATAAAGTATTTGAACTCAGTTCATTGAAGTCCTTGTGACTGTCCCAAACCAAACCTAACCAACCAACCAACCAACCAACCAACAAACAAACAAACAAACAAAAAAGCTCTGGGGCTTTCCCCAGCAGAAGACATTGTGGAGCAAGTGGTTTATCATCAATTAGAATCGGACCTCTACCTCTAACCATAAGCCTTTACTACATCCATCTTACTTGCCACTGTTGGGCTGCACACTGACAAGCACTGGAACGAAACAGTGGAAAGAGATGTTGTTATGCCACACCCAGCAAATGTCTGCAGGGGCAGAAACATCTACAAATGTCATACACACTTATAAATGTCTCTGAATGCACAATCATTCTGCTTGTCTTCGTGTCTGGAAAGTCAAGTGTCTCCTCCCAGTGCACACTACTTTGTGTGTTTAAATGATATGCCATTGTAAGTAAAATACAACCTGAATGGCTGCAAAAATGCAGAAGTCTTTCAGAACAAGCAAATTACCCACCTTGTAATTTCATCGAAAACACTGTAAAAATAGCTGTATCTTTCATATCCCAAGGAGGAAAAGGTGATTGAGATTTATGCTTTTCCTTGAACACAGAGATTTGTAACAGTGTGTAATGTATATTCATTTCATCCATATTTATAACTGCATTGATGCAGAGTGTGGTATCCATAACTTTAATCTATGTAACCTGGTCATCAGAAATTTAAAGCATAATTTTTAACACATATCACCAAGAATTTCAGTCTGAATCAAAAAAGAAGAGTATATTAAAATCCCAGCTGCAATTAGTTATTAAAACTGAACTTTTTTTGCTTAAATACATCTGTTTGTTCACATAGACTCTCTTCCATTCTGCCTTGTGGTGGGTTTTTTACTTCAGGTTAATCCTACGACAACTCACTACAAAATACCTTGAGGGTAGAAGAAAAAAAATCCCAGAGTTATGGATCATATTTGGAAGAATTCCTGTAAATAAATCTTTTACATCTTGGCAGAGTGAGATCAGGAATTGAAGAGTCAGTGACAGCAGTAGCCTCTAGTCACTTAGAGTGAAGTGGAAAAAATAATTCCAGGCCAAGATCAAAGGCTCCAATTGACAGACAGCAAAAATTAAACCCAGATACCATTTCATAAACATGGAGCGATTGACGTTCACCACATGGTTATTATCCAGCAATGAAAAATAAAACATCCGTACTCCTCAAGATCCTGAATAGATGACCCAGAACTGAAATTACTCAGTAGCCTGGTGCTAAGAAGGTGTCCTATTGCTTTCTTTCCCCACTTTGATTTCATTCTTTCAGCACCATTTAAAGATGGAATACCTGGATTGTTAGAAAATAATACATTAAAATGAATATTTTCTGATATTAGAATTCATTTTTTGACAGGAAATGGCCTTCTTTTTCTCATCTTTGGACTCATATTTTACTATTCATACTGCAGGTAAACATCAACAATTCCACAAATTTCAATGAGTTTTGTTTGAATATAGCAAGTAATAGAACCTTACGTTAAACTAATAGGAAGAAAAAGCTGTCTGTGATGTTGCAGGAGCAGTGTTTAAGTATATGCACAGAATGGTCTCTAAAGGAGGTAAATTACATTTTTCAGAATAATTTTTTCCTCTGCCTTCCTCATTGTTTTTCTGATTTCAGAACCATTCATCTGTACAAATAAAAACAACGGAAATTAGTAGACCATGTGGGAGTTTGCTGTTGAAACCTTTACATTACTGGGACCAGCAAGGTGATGTTCTTCAGTGAAAGTTACAAATTGCGAAAATGATTCCTGAAAAGGATAAATCATTTGCCATTTAGAATGAACTTTTTTATTGAGAACATTGATTAATTCTGTATTCTTAGGCCTCACTCCATTGAGGAGTTATCCCTTGAATAATGTCTACAAAATTTGTCTGACCTGTTGGCCATTCAATTATTTTCCTTAGGTAGGAAACTGTAGGAGAAAGGCAAAAAACTTAGGATTTGTGACACATAGAGTTCCAAAAAAATGGAGTGCCCTGCTGCAAAATAGTGGCTTTGTTTGAATAATTCTATTGCTTTCTTCACAATAACCTCTGTATTAAACTGTGGTACATGTGGAAATATCTTATTAAACCAGGAGCATGTGTGAAAGCTGTTTTCAGAGGTTTTTCAGATTTTGTTGCTGTAAGAGAAAGCTCTTGCCCACTATAACCAGAGCTAAAAAATGTGTTCCACAGACATGTTAGTCCTATTGAATGAGGGATAAACTCAATCTGAAACACCGAAGAGGAACTGAAAATTAGAAGATAGAAAAAAAATCAGACCTCCTCTATTCAAACTTCAAAGCATTTCCTCCACGGTTCATTAAATGTAGTAGCTGGCTGGACTCAGAGGTAGAGATGCTCAAAATAAGATTTTACAAAAGTAATTTGTTCTGTTTCAGATTTTTCTTCAGCTGCAATGCAGTTGCCCTCCTCAACTGCAAAATACAGAATAAAACATCAGCAAGAAAGAAAAAGACGTGTCTCATCACTTTGAGAAATGTGGGAGGTATGCTGGGCCTCTAAAAAGCTCTCATTTTCTATTTGATTTGGACAAGTTCCAAGAGATTCAGCTACTCACCAGAAATCTATCTAAAGCTCAAACTCAACAATGTTTAGAAGAACATCTCAAAACCACAGTGGCACCCATGAGTTCCCTCCATTGTTTCTCCTGGAAAGCTCACGAAAACAGTCTTTTCCAGAGACAGACAAATTCCTTCAACAACAACAGTGAAAAATGCAGATTAAAAATGTCATGCTTTTTCTTTTTTTTTCTTTTTTTTTTCTTACTATATCTTCCACTTGCTAGCAGCCCAGCTTCCAGAAAGCACCAAATGTTTTTTCTCAAGCTACCTTTTGTTGTATCGTACAGTATCGTGGCAGCCCACAAAAACTAAATGTAGCAGAGGAACAAATAAATCACTTGCACCTTTCAGTACCTAGAGAAGCTTCATCTTAGGTGTTGTTCTAGCAGTGGGCAGAGGTCCACAGCTTCATTATGCTGTGAGGAAGTTCAGCCCTCCTAATCCAGCACCCTTCAAGACTTGTTACCATAACAGCCGAATTTCTCCCCGTTGAGCAACTCCCACCACTGAAAATATGCAAACTGACAGCACTGCACCTCCACTGTGCTCTCTGCTGAAGAGGCTTATCCCTGTATTGTCTGCACCTACACAGTGCAGTTAAGATACAGCTGCTGGGTTTTTTAAAAGACATCTACATTTTTCTGCTGGTGAGATGAGCAGCGATTTTCTGTCAGTCATCATGTTTCCCACAGCTGCCATCACACCACTTGAAAACAGACCCCAGGTGACCTGAATCCCAGATCCCCTCAGCCCAGGCAATATGTGAGTTGCCATATGTCGCTGTGTGTAATAGCTGACGCTGAACAGGTGTATGTCATCACAGCAGACCATCTGGAGGGCAGAAGACAAAAAAAAAAAACCAAAAAAAACCAACCAACCAAACAAAAAAACCCGGACATTTCCAACATGCAAATCTTTTGGGGTGACTTTTTCAAGCAAACCTAGATGTATAAGTCTGCCTTTACTTTTTTTTCTTTCAATGACAATATTCAAAATGATTGATGCCATGACACATGTCTTACGCAACCTGATTCTGCTTTTGTCTAGCAGTGGTCTACCTTGAAACTTGATAAATAACCATTCCAGAAAACCCACAAACATTTCATTAGGGTTCATTGCTTTAGACTCTTTCCACTAATCTCAGCAGTGGACAGAAGGGTGCCACAGAACTGTTGCACATAAAGCAAGAGTTGACCGGGCAGTATCCAGGATGAAGAGACTTTCTGAAACCACCCAACCACCAGTTTAGTTAGAGGGAAAGCTGTTGAAATTATTCTGGTCATTCCACTTCCCTCTGTCAGCTGAGCCAAAGCAGTGGTATCTGTTCTCTGATAAGAAGTTCGTAATTTTGAATGGTTCTTCCATGTGACATCAGGAAATCTGAATCCAGATGCTCAAAATTATATAGAATTGCATGGTTTGGTTTGGTTTTGTATATTTCTGGTTTGCATTGGGGTTTTAGGCCTTTTTATTCCACCCTATGGACAGAAATCTAATATCAAAGAGGTGGAGTCACTTCATAGAACATGCCTTTTTTACAAGAATTCTGAAGAAAAGAACAAGTCCTCTCTCTGTTTGGCAAATGATATAAAAGAAAATGTGACAGGCTTTGATTTGACAACGCAAACCTAAACATGGAATTCGCAGGACTCACTACTGTCAGTATCTCAGGGTTCTGTGATATAAACCAAAGCCTTGGATGTTCAGGTTCAGCCTCCTGGCTGAGGCCAGGCTATAAGTAATAGTTTCTTGGATATATCCAGAAACTTCCCAAATATTACTTTTTATCCAAATTTAATTTAGACTCCATCCATGGTAGCGTTATAGTTTCTTAAAAACTAATCATTTGTACAGATAAAAGCTGGGTGGCACTATTTATGTATAATTTTAACCTTCAGGATGACTGGCATGCTTTTTACCACCTTAGAGTAATCTACTTGTGAGTTACAGGATTTTAACTGTTTAGCAATTTGGTGGGGAGGGAGGTGGTTTGGTATTGTTTGGGGGGGTTTTGACATATAAGCCAAACAAAAACCAATAGTTACCTTATGCTTGTTTCAGTCTCATTTGAATGTCTTCTTTTGCAGCAGTTTACAATGTCAATGTGTTTTATGTCATAATTATTAAGCCTCTGTTAATTCTTGATCCAAATATTGTTAGAGTCAGTGGAAATCAGTCCATTTTCTTTCGGAAGTTTCATTGCCCTTTAAGAATTTTAGAAATCTATATAATTTTCTAAGTTAATGCTTCATATTCATAAATTATAATAGTGTGTAATATTTAAGGTGGTCTTTTGTTTTAAACAAAGGAGAACATAATACTTCTCAATCTCATAATCAAGTGATTTCACTCATATCCTTATTACCATGGTTTCCAGATGAATGAGATACACAAAATGTAGCTCCAGATCTCACAAGCAAAAGAATGAATTCCTGGTGTAACTCCACCGAATTAAACAGAGTTTACATCAGGGAGTAATTTTGCCCAGCAGGATTAGGCAAGTCATTTACATAAAATTGGTACTGTACATCATGTGTCAAGTTGATGAATTTGCTGAGAGATTGACTTTATAACAGTGGGCTTGTATCACATGTTATAATTATTTGTATCATCCTTGGCTTCTTATTGTGATGTACATTACACATCCCAAAGGAGCTGGATAAAGGACATGCAATTCGACAACATGCTGCTGAAACACACAGCAGCTGGAGAAACAACACATAGACTTTTCTCTTTGTAGATTGCAAATATATCCAGATATATTAATTCTACAAGAGGGGAAATTAGGTGAGTGAGCGGCTTGACTGGAAAGCACATGTAACCTCTCATCCTCTCGGTTTTTGTTGCTTGACGTTTTTAAATGTAATTTAAATTAATTGGGCATTTGACAATAGCATAAAACATTTTGAATGCTAGGTCAAGTAATGCTTTCATGTTGCTCAGAACCTTAAATAAAATTAAAGTTTACAAAGGACTGTTTTATATGATTTTATCACAGATCTACAGATCCACGTGTTTGTCCAGAAATGAAAAGGAGCAAAACAGACTGAAATGTGAAATTAGTACCAGCTGAAGGGAGAAATTAATTGTAGAAAAGAGCAGCTCCCACCACTCTACCCCCAGTCTCAAGACAGCAGATGGCATGTAGAGGAAACCAGCCTGGATAACTGTGCAGTTGAGCAAAACAATTCCCACTATCTGGAAGAGCAAATCTGCCAGTTTGACCTTTCTGCATTTATAAAATTGGTCTTTACACAGGATTAGGAGGAGGGAGAGGGGAGGGGAGGGCAGGGGAGGGCAGGGCAAGGCAAGGCAAGGCAAGGCAAGGCAAGGCAAGATGACCTAAGCTTGACTCACATCAAACAACCAAGGAGGTGCAATGGGTCTCTAACCATCATCTATTTTTATTCCCAAATTCACTAAGCAGTTTCCAGCTTCTTTTTCCCATTGACTTCCAAAACAGTGTGGCTTAAAGCATTTCTTTGTTCAGATCATAGTACCATCAGTTCACATGCACAGCTCTGGGATTAGAGGCATCAAAACTGTGTTATAAACCTCCAGGGTAATTGGCTCTTACCTCCAAGGAGACAACTCACCAACTGAGCAGCTGCCTCAGGTGCTCCAACAGAAATTTGTTAGTGCATTAAATATTGCACAGGTGAAATTGCTCCCCCACTGTGCCAACAAGGAGAGACTTCCCTACAAGGGAGAAACCTGTCTTGAAGGTCCCCAGGGAGTTACCTTTTGCCATTCCCACCTGTGTGCTGTTTTGACACTGGAAGCTTCTGTCAAATTGTCCCCATATTAGACTTTGCACCAGCTTGGGATGTTACCCTTGCTGATTTGACTGTTCCAACTCAAAATAACTATATATATATGCACATATATAGGTAGCACAGCCTATTTTTCATCCAGTCTGTTTCCAGAGTAACCTTCTAAAGCGTAGGACAAGAGAGTGCTGAGCTACTGATGAAAAATGCTGATTTCTCAACCTCAGGACTACAATTATAGCAACAAACCCAACCAAGAATAATCAATTTCATTCCCACTACAATCTATTCCATGTAGTAGCACTTCAGAGTTTGCAATAGGTGATCTGGATGCTCCATTTCTGTGTGAAACATGCTTTCCATACAGTGCTTTGTAGCTATTCAGGGCAAGCAGGCATTGATGCACTCTGCCACTGAATACTTCCAAAAATAGACTGTAGACACTGCAAAGTAACTGCTTACTTTTGAAAAACACTGTGACCTCCATGTGATCACAACACATCCTAAGCAAAATGAATCCGGGCATTTCACTTAAAAATGCAGGCAGCAGTCATGGGAGGGTAGCTGGACAATTCAAATCAGTATTTTTAGGTTCTAACTTCCTTCATTGTCTCCAAATCCAGAAGAAAAAAACAGCTACCTAACAACAAATGAGGTTTTTTCATATCTGCATGTGTGACACTGCCTCATAGCTGATATATGGAAGCAGCTTCAGATGTACTGCAAAATAAATACACTTCAGCTGAAGAATAATGGTAGATGAGCTAAATAAATCTTCAGCAATCTAGATGTCCATATATGAAGGGAAAAAAACATGTAAATAGAACAAAAACACAAGAAAAAGGAGCAATCATAGACAGTGTAATATGCAGTCACATGGAGATTTTTGAGTGGCTATTGCACAGCCAGTTTTACATTTTATTTCATCTGTAAAGATTACAAAATAAAATTACCTTCTAAATAACTGCTGAGGTTAACAAAGGCCCCATGACCCATGTAGAGTGGTAGAGGGACCTATTTGTCAGCCACTGAACATTCAAGAATTAGACATCTTGCTGTCAAAAAGACAGACCTATATTCTTACACATCACTAGTGCTGATAACTTTGGAAAAGTTTTACTGACAGATGTGAACACAGTGAACAGCTGTGTTCACCTTTGGCATAAGGGCTCTTTGTCACTGTTTGATTCATGAGAGGTCCCATCTCTCATTCTCAGGTGAGCTGGGAGTGTAGCAGTGAGAGTTTTCTCTCAGATGTCTCCTTTGGGCTGGGACAGAACTGAGTTCCAAGAAGACCCAAATGCAAAAATACCTTCTTCTGATAACCTGGCTGCGCAGTGGGCAGACGTCTCAGATTTGGGAGGATGATGGCTATGACAGCTATGCTCTTCGAGCTGTGAAGTCTATGCTGGAACAGCTTTGGAACCTGGGGTGATGACTGCCGGTGATGATTTGATGTTGGCATTCTTCAGAAATCCGTAAGAAGACACTCGAACTGCATTGGGGTGGATTTGCAGCACTGAGCATTTTGCAGAGTAGAGCAGCTGCTGGTATCCAGCATCCATCATGTTTATGGCAGCATTTTATTGTGTAGTAAGATGCATTAAATAATATATCCTAAAAGCACACCCCTCCCTTCTCACTTTCTTCATCTTAACACTGAGCCTTTGAGACCCTTGATACATTTAATTTCCTTTTGTTGCATAATCAAGCCTTAGAAAAATTTAAATGAATCTTGGGCAATTGCTATGTTAAACCCTACATGCTGTCACCTACCCAGCTGGAAAACGACATAGGGAAGAACTGTCTAGCAAAGAGTCAGAACCACAATATCACAGGGTGGTTGGATTTGAAGGCATCTATGGACACTGTTAAGACAACCCCCTTCTCAAAGAAGGGCTGAGCAGAGGAAGTTTCTTAGGACTTCTCCAGTTCAGCTTTGAATGTTTCTTGGGAAGAAGACTCTTTGGGCAACCTGCTCCAGTGTTCCACCACTCTTCCAGTAAAAAGTTTTTTATGACATCTAAATAGAATTTCCTGTGTTTCAATTTATGTCTGTTGGCCCTTGTCCTTTCATGAAGGGCCATGAGAATGGGCTGCCTCTGTCTTCCTTATACACTCTGGCCAGTTATTTATGCACATTTGTAATAGCCCCAACTGACCCTTCTCTTCTCCAGGCTGAACAGTTCCAGCACTCTCAGCCTCTCCCCACACTCACAGATGCTCCAGTGTTGTAATCTCCAGTAATTTCCAGTGCTGGACTCTCTTCAGCACATTTGTGTTTTTCTTGGCAGGTGGATCCCACCACCAGACTTGTTCCACTAAATCAGTATCTTGCACTGAGGAGCCCATCACTCCAGATGTGTGTCCCTTGGGTTGAGTAGACGAAAAGGGACACCTCCCTTGACCTTGCTGGCTAAAGCAGCTCAGGATCCCACTAGCCATCTTTGCAATACAAGCATATTCCTGACCCATAGTCACCTTGGCATCAATCAGGACCTCCAGATCCTTCCCTGCCAAGCTGCTTTTCAGCCAGCTGGCCCCTGGCGTGCAAAGAGACCATTCCTGCCCAAGAGGAAATTCTTCTTCCATTTGCTGAATGTGGTGGTGTCCCTGACAGTCCTTTTTCTCCAGCCTGTTGAGGTTCCCCTGAGTGTCTGCTCAGACCCCCTGGTCTGTCATCCACTCCCCTCAGTTTAGTATCCTTTGTGAGGAGGATGAGAGTCCCCTCAGTCTCATCCAGGGACTTAATCCAGGTTACTAATTAAGATGTTTTGCAATATAGGCTGCAGTGGCTGCAGTGTATAAGCTGCTGGTGGCTTGTCTCCAACTGGATTTTGTGCCGTTTACCAAAGCCCTCTCAGCCAGCATATAGTCCACTTCACTGGCCACTTTTCTAGTCTGTACTTCATGAGTTTGTCCATGATGATGTTATGGGAGGCAGTGCTGCAAGTCTTGTAGAAGTCAGGATAAAAAATATCTGCTGCTCTCCCTTCATGGGCTGAGCCAGCAATTTCTTTGCATGGTGGCCAGGCATTAGAAATCCTTGCTGCCTACTCACAATCTCCTTCTTGTCCTTTGTGTGTTTGGAGGAGGTTTCCAGCAGAAGTTTCTCCATTGCTTTCCCAGGGTTTCAGGTGAGGCTGTCTCATCTGCCATTCCGTGAATCCTCATTGCCCTTCTTGAAGACAGGAGTGACACTGGCTTTCTTGCAATCCTTGGGAATTTCTCTCAGTCTCCACAGCCTTTCAGACATAATCATGGATGCCTCACAATGACATTGGTTTACTCCCTCATCAGTTCTCACATCAGGCCCCTCATTTTCCATCTGTCTAAATGTTCTCCAACCTGATCATCTTCTCCTAAGTATAAGAGTTGACTGTTCCAGAGTTTCTCACAGGAAAAATCAGGTATGGTAGTTACAGTGAGCTTTTTTCAGCAGAGGCATTACAGCTGAAAGGGAGGAGCGGATACATTTTGTCATAGGAATGGAAATTTTTTCATAGGAATGGAAACAGTTCCTCCACTGCCTTTCTTTAAGACCCTTTTATAGTGGTTTAGGGCTTTCCAGACTTAAATAGCAAGAGATGGCAAGAATGCTGTGCTGAATACCTGCTGTGGTCACACTTTTAGCCTAGTGTGAGCTGAAAAATAGATCCCCAAAAGAGCAATATCCAAAGCAGCAGCAGAGAAAGACTAAGCAGGCTTTGATGTGTAGCTACCGATGAGCAGAAGTTCTGAAAATCACTCTAACTGAATGTCCTCCCACTTATAATACGAGAAGCCTAATGTTAACCCCTAGTTATTTGCTACCTTTCTTTTTCAAGCTTGACTATGTGAAAATGTGGTGTAAAATAACCAGCTAAACATTCCACATCTAAGCTGTAATACAGCAACAGAATAAGTCTATTTTATGATTATGAAATCTGTATATTAAGCTGCCTGACTGAAACATCAGTAATGATTGAGGCTGGAGGAGCTCTGTTCCCTTTACCATGCAGGTATACAGAAAGTTGATATCCAGAGGTTGAAGGTTTCTTTGTTGATTCTCTTGAAAGGCATTTTCCAAAATTCATCTTAATTTTGACCTTGAGATGGACAGACCTATGTCAACATCTCACCAGATGTTAGCCACTACAAAGAGTAAGAAGTCTGTGGCTAGCAATTTTTCACTGCAAAGCTGTTAGAGGCTGCTAAAATTGCAAAATCTTGTGAATATGATAAAAATAAATAATTTACTACTTGTGACTGCTTAAACACTTGTGAATACTGCCTATTCCAGTGTCCAAGAGAATTGGATGTGATTAATGCAACGTAACAGTAGAGTTATGTCATGTGCTCAAAAGCTGTGCACTGAAGAAAACAGCTTGCTGCATCATCAGAAGCACTCTTGATGGGATGTCCTAGACATGTTACTTATTAGATTAATTTATTGGTGAAAGCTGTTGGTTTTGCAATTATAATGGAGCTGTTGCCAAGCCCAGGAATTTCACTAGGCTTATTGATCCTGAAGTGTAGAGAACTTGTTGGCACAAGCAACTTAACTTGAATGCCTGAGCTTCAGAAAATACTACAGTCATTATCCCTGTCAAAATCCAAACAAGCACCCTCTCAGTCACATTGGAGGAGACATCACTTAGGTTTCCGAAGTCAAAGCAACGACACTGTGAAAGGCACAACATCCTGATTTTTGGAGTGAGCTGCAGTTCCCTGCTCGAATGAGACAGCAGAGCCAGGATAGGTCAGACAGCACAGGACACCAGGGACCCTGATTCATATTTCATTCCCACATCTAATAGACCATCTTATCTCATCTGCTTTCTTGTGATTTCTCAGGTTGTTTCCATTCAGAACCTCTAGTTTCTTTTACACTTTTTTAGTGAATGTCAGATTTTCTGTTAGGTCCTGCTGGGTTTGAACCAATCACTGGGGACATGGTGCATTTGCAAATCTTCCCACAGTCTCTGTCTGCCCTGAAACCACAAGGAGCCAACAGGGTAAGCTATGTCCCGTTGTTATTTTGAAGCTGCTGATGATGGGCATTCTTTCTTAGTGCTTCCTTTATCATTTTAGATAGAGCCTAGTGTGATGCAGCTGTGCCCTGAAATCCGCGTGTTAATGAAAAAGCATATTCTTCATTATCAGCTCAGTGCATGCTCCAGACATTGCTGATACAGACAGTGATAGGGTAGGGCTGTTTGGCAGTGTTAATGCATCTGCTGGAGCAGGAATGCCATGCAAGAAGAGAAGAGTTCAGTTGTTCAGAGTGGGGAGAAAATGTTGGAGCAGATAAATGATGAGATGGCACCTGTGTGGAAGCAGATGAAGATGGGAGAACCCAAGAGGATAATTAACATGGTGAAACGGGAGCCAGATGTCAATAGATTCAGCTTTCCTGGTCATTTGAATGCTGATTCTGTAGTCTGTGTTGACGGGAGAGACTTGTTAGGCAGCTTGTTTGTGGAGCTCAGGATTGCCCATCTTAATCGCTTGTTAGGGGTATTTGACACTTTCCACTGCAGGTACTGTCAGCCAAAGGAAAAATAAAATTTGAGTAACTAGTTACAACAAGCCAAAATTTCAGGGGTTTTTCCCAGAAATCCCTTCTTCTGCTATTCCTACCTGAAGTGAAACAATCTGCCCAAAACATTTAGATCTCCTTTTATGAAGGAAAAAGGAGCAGTGGGAGTCCCACAGAGATGTTTAGAGCTCTGCTCCTCACTCCTGATGCCCATGGTACATGAAGGTAGGAAGAAAGGAATGAAGGCAGGAAGGCTGTCACCTGGCTCATGCTGGGCCTGACTGGTGCCCAATGGAGCCAGTGGTTTTGTGTCAGGTGAGAGGAACAGGAGCGCATGTGGGGATTTACTCACATACACCCTGGGGCCAAAAAGAGCCAAAGCCCACCAGTCTCACACACAGCTCAGTCCTGCTGAAAATTGCTGTGTCCAGCTACTGCATTTTCTCATGGCAAACCAACATTCAGCTCTCTAGAAAGCCAGCCTGGGGGGCAGGAAATGATGTTTGGTATCTGTGGCCCTCAGACACCAACATTGAAATGAATATCAACATTGAAGATCAACATTGAAGTGAAGGAGGTCCTTCACAGGCAGCAGCCCTGGAGGATTCTGAGAAAGATTGATTGTCATTCCTACAGCATCCTTGTGCTTCTCTAACATTAACATTGGCAATTATTGAATATCCATTTTATAAACAGGGTGCCACCCAACCCCCTTGATAGGACAGAGCAAGGGCAGTTCCAGACTCTGCACTCACTTCAGTAGTCAAAAGACAAACATATACAAGGCAAAGTCATAACTTCTGCACCTACTGGACATCCCAGAGTTCTGTAAAAATAAGAAGTTTGTGTGTGCATTAAAGGTGAATGGGCAGATATTTTAGGACAAGTGGCATTTAAATAAGCATTAAAAAAACATGGCAGGCAGCTCTCCTTTTTTGTGCTCTGTAGTGAGTTTTATTTGTCTCTGTCTTTCTGCAGAGGATGCCTGTTCCAAACATTTTGCCCCCAGCCCTGAAAGTCAAACCATGCAGGGGCAAGGTACTTAATTATTTGCATTTCTTTCAGAGAGAACAGGGGACAAACTCTTTTTTCAAATGTAGTGGTATGGATTTGGAGCCCCAAAGACCCTGGTGATCCTGGTTTAATCTGAATTTGGACCAGGTAGTAATAGAATAGGCAGGAGGAATGGCTCATTCGTTCAACTGATGTAAATCAGAATAGCTCCAGAGAAGCTGGTGGAGAATTTTTACATTTGTTGAAGGTCTGGTCATGCAAGCTAGCAGTTTGTTGTCAAGTTTGCACTGATGTTTGCTTAGGCCTTGCTGAGGGACACGAATGCCCACGCCTGCTGTTTTCTGGTGCAAGATGAACCAAGGGACAATCCTCCAGCTCACCCATCTTTCACAGCAGCCTGGGCCACAGCACATGAGGGACAGGTCACTGGAAAACAGACAAGGACTTCAACCACCCTTAACTGTTGCAATGCTGATTTCAGGGCAGTTGGAGGAGGATTTTTGCCCTTCAAGATTCAGACTTGGCTGTTGGCTGAATGCTCTTATGTCAACAAAGAATGATTCTCAGCTGTGGTACCTTTCACATATTTCTGTCCAGTCAGGCTGGGGAGCATGGCTTTTCTGGTGGAGTTGCTCAAGATGAGTGCTTGGGAACCACGAGAGATTTTCACTTCTGCTGTTGGACTGGAAGTGCACAACTAGGGATGCATACTGCAAATAAGCAGCCAGGCCAACACAGGTGAGCTGTAGGCAGAAGATATCTTTGCAAAGACTTGAAAAAATTGAAAAGGCCAATTCCCAACAGTTCCTTCAAAGTCTGTCAGAATTACATAGGAATGATTAGTACTGTATAACTTTTTCAAAAGTTTGACCAGGAGTGAATATTAATGAAGTGCAGAACTGTGTTTTCAAATACACTGAAATTTATCTTCCTTTAGGAAAAGTGACTATGTTTTCAGCCCCGCAAAAAGGTATAGCTCCATGTGAATGTGAGACCATGTGCTATGTAAACATTCATATATATATTTATTTAAAATGTATGGGGCATCATCTGTTGATATATTATTCAACTATTCCTTGATCAGCATCATTCGCACAGCCTTCACCCACTCCCATTTAGCTCACAGGCAGGACTACAAAAGGGGGATTATATTTGTGTGAAACACAAGAATCTGAAGCACTGCTACTTGAGTCTGTTAGCCAAACACAGCTCACATCTTGCTGCAGGAGAGAGATCTTGCACCACACAGCTCCCCACTGGCCTTTTGACATCTTTATGGAGTGCCAAGAGATAGACAATATCCCCTTGTTACACTCTGCAGCAGCTCTTGGTGCTTCAGAAGAAGGTATGGCCTCCTGCAACAAGTCAAGCCTGCAGTTTACAAGGACCTCCAAGAAAGTGCCTGGAGTTGTACAATTAAAAAGAAATTACTCCAGAGGGAATTCTGTTCCTCATCTCAGCTGGTGTTCAACTTATCTGCAAAGAATATACACACTCAGCCTATATTCCTTTTATCTTAGCTTAGTTTCACAGTAATTAAAATCCTTACCTAGCCCGAGGAGCTGTATATATTTATTTTTGGTCTCCATGAGACTGGAACACAGGACTGCTGTGTGAGCCCTGGGAAGGAGTTCAGCTGTGTGTGCCTTGGTTTCCCTCCTGACTCCCAGTCTGTTTCATTTATGGCCTGATGTCCCCAATGTGTGCACACCCTGCCCTAGGACAGCAGGACCTCAAAGCTGCCTTGGTCCTACAGGCCTCACCAGAACACAGACTGCTAATTATTACTGAAAAGATTAATGTGCTAAGAGTGTTCTTCAGTCTCAATGTGTATAGCTTTGGGACTGCTTGCTAATCCCCAGAGGTAATATTAATTTTAAAAATCGTAATGCACAACATTGTTGGCACTAGTGATTTTATCATGAGTCTCCTGATATTTGGTGTTTCTTGTCAAGGTCCACTTCCTGGAAACCTGAGCATCTTGGCTTGCATTTTGAAACAGCCAAGTTTTTAGTGCCTTCTCTAACAGTGAGGCCAGGAAACATTTCCCAGGTATGCTCTGGAGACCAAGAAATGAAAATAAAAAGACCTTAAAATGTACTAATTAAAAAGAAAAACAAGGATTCTGCAAGAGCTTTTTTTCTCCCCCATGATTTATGTGTCCTGTATTGCTTGCATTGTGCCAAACCGTATGTCTTGGAGTGGGATAGGAACCTCCCATTGGTTCTGAGGGAAGAAAAGATCTAAGTAAACTGATTTGAATATCCTAGCTATGACTAGGCTGGTACCATCCCTCTAATTGTACTCATGTTGTTAAACTTTTTATGCTGGATTTTTTTTAACAGCCTCAAATTTCATATCTTCCCCCTTGGAGTCCTCTTTCTTAATACCCTTGGGGTTTACATTTTCTTCACTGTGTTTGGTAGTCCTAGCTTTCATGTGTCCTTCAGTTTTGATGAGTTGGTACAGGCTGAATTTACATCAATGAAAAGCATGAAAGGCATGAAACAGACATTAGTGGTACAGATTTCTGTTACTGTTCTCCACTGTGATCCAAAAAGAGCATGGAACAGTTAAGAAAGTGTCCTGGACTTATTTATGCTCTGCTCTAAGTGTGACTGGTTGAAGTTTTCCCGTTAGTGGAAGGGAGATGTTCCCCAGGCCACCGTGCTGTTTTAGCAACTAATCTATTCCAATGCTTCTTACGTAGACAGGCCAACAAATTTCCAAACAACCAGAGAGCTTTGGCAAATAATGCTGAAAGCAGAGTACTGGACTCACACAAAGCAGCCTGTGTTACTCCAGTACTTTCTTTCAGGGCTGGACTCTAATAATCAGGTCAACTGACTTAATAAGACAGCTGCTTGCCAAAGTGCAAAATCCTTTCTGGGGGGAGAAGAGAGCCCTGATGGGGACCTGAAGAGGGAAAAGCTCTCCAAGGGGGCTGGGAGTGATGCTGGAGTGCTGAGTGGCCTCCCAACCAGAGGACTTTGATATGCTTTACAGAGGCAGTGAGTACGGCTCATATATGGGAGGAAACTGAGGCACAGAGAAGCATCTCACTTCTTTCAAGGCCACTGCACTCCCACCCTGCTGCTGGTTCACTCCACCAGCCGTGCAGAGGGGTGGGATTGTCTGGTGGGTTGTTGTGTAATTAGGGGTGTGCCAGAGAGCAGAGGAAAGGAAGAGAAAGGTAAAGAGGGGAAGGGGAACAACCTCAAAGGGCAAAGCCAGAAGAAGGGAGTGGCACATTGAGATGTGCCTGGGTGGCCTCACAAGCCAAGTGGGCAGTAGCTGAGGTAGGAGAGAGAGTGGGAATAGTGTCATGCAGAGAGCCAGTCTTTGTCCTCATCTAGTCGAGCAAGTTTCACTGGTGGTTGCAAATGTTTCAATAAGAACTGATGCTCTGTGGAAACCCTTCAATCTATTGACAGGAGTTTCTGTTTTCTTACTCTCAAACCATGTCTTTGAAGAAACAAAACTTCTGTGTTTGATATTTTTGGTAGGATGTGATTTATTTACCCTTAACTTTGCTAACATTTCTCTTGTCCCTTCCCTTCCCTTCCCTTCCCTTCCCTTCCCTTCCCTTCCCTTCCCTTCCCTTCCCTTCCCTTCCCTTCCCTTCCCTTCCCTTCCCTTCCCTTCCCTTCCCTTCCCTTCCCTTCCCTTCCCTTCCCTTCCCTTCCCTTCCCTTCCCTTCCCTTCCCTTCCCTTCCCTTCCCTTCCCTTCCCTTCCCTTCCCTTCCCACTACTTCCCTTCCCACTACTTCCCTTCCCACAACTTCCCGCCCTGCCCCTGCCCTTTTCCTTTTCCTTTTCCTTTTCCTTTTCCTTTTCCTTTTCCTTTTCCTTTTCCTTTTCCTTTTCCTTTTCCTTTACCTTTACCTTTACCTTTTCCTTTTCCTTTTCTTCTGTTTTCCCTGTCTCCTGCCAGACAGACCTTTCAAACAGAAAGCAAGCTTGCATTTAGCTTCTTGTTCCTCTGCTCTAGATAACTTATCATTTCAGCCTGTCTGGAAATTTGGAAACCCTTATGCTTGGAACTTTATCATAGACATTTCTGCTGCAGGAAGAGTGATCAGACCAACAATAGCATCTTGAATTCAAAGCAGAGGAAATGGATGACTGCATAGCTTGGTTTTGATGTTGCACTCAGCACTCAATGTGCTGATTCTCATCTGATTCTGTACTTCTGTCATGTCCTTGGACAAGAACCATGAACTGCACTAAGAAGTTTTCATCATGTGTTGTGCTGCCTGACCTGTGTGCTGCCTGATCCTCCCTCAGATGTCTGGGAAAGGTGTGCATTCTAGGTTCCTTCCTGCAGGAAAGAGGCAGAGATTTCATTTGGAAATACTCTTTTCACAACTGTCAATCACTGCTTGAGACACAACAGCCACCAAGCAGTTTTCCTTCTGGCTTGCAAGTGATTTTGAGTTTGAAGTGACCAAACCAATTCTAAGCAAGTGCAGGGTCATCAGCAGTCACAAATGTACAGCATGACTGAGTGAGAGATGTTTGCTTGTGTTATGAAATGTGCTGCAGTGAGAGTACACACTGGAGATTTGTTCATTTTAGCAAACCTGGCAGAACCTTCCTGTGACCTAAATAGAATACCTTGCTCTACATAAAGCATGCATCAGGGTATTTCCTGATTTATTCATGAAAGTTTTGCTTTACAAAGGCATTTGGAACTGTGTAATCTCAGAATACATGATACATGTAGCTGGCTGCTCAGCTGGCATTTGCACAAATTGCTTTGATGTATGGCTGTAACGTATGAAGGCACAGTGAGGCCAATTTAAATACTTGATACTGGAGTAAACTGGTTAAAAGAGCAAATTAGATCTAACCTACAGATATTCTTGCTACTGCATGGAGAAGGTTGCTGTCTGGAATGAATAATTGATAAAGGGATGGGAGACTACACTCTAGTAAGCAATAAAATCCTTCAATATTAAGTGGGCAGGGTTAAGGACAGATCCATGAGTGGTGTGCACTGGTTTTGCATCTTCCACATTAAGAGCCCTTTTCTCATTTACATCAGATTGAGATCCAACACATTGTGTTAACCAGATCAGTAACTGAAGATCTCTGCTGCCTTTCACTTGGTAGACTTTGTGCTTTCCATTGCTCTTTTCCACTGGCAAAAAATAAAGTCTAAGACAACACTTCATCAAGTCTGTGAACTCATTAGGGAATTTCCAATATATATCTTTAATGATTTGTATAGGTATTATTTGTACGTCTTTCCTGCTGCAATATAGCCAGTAGAAAGATAGATGGGGATGGCTGCTTGCAAGCAAGCCTTATTTTTGAGCTTTGGAAGAAATTTGGGTTAATTTACAATAGAATGAAAGTGACATTTGTAAAGATGGTAAGAGGGAAATGCCAGAATCCATTACACTGATGATCCTAAGAATGCACTGGCATTCTCCATTGGTGAGTTAATGTTCAAATCCTATCAGTGTTACTTGCTAAACTTATTGCAACTTAATGTCAGACTTCCAGATTTTTATCATGCCAAACATTTGATAGTAGATGGATGTGCACAATTTTTTAGGAAAATTTTCACTTTTTATGGATAGCTGCCATAAACAAGGTATTCATTCAAGTCCCATGGAATGAACTTTCTCAATTCTCAGTCTTGGGATCATTTGTTTAAGAAAAGATTTTGTCCAATGTGGCTTTGGAATAAGGTGAAAAAAGACTTTTTTGATTACCATGTTTCTTAAAAAAAACCCATAAACGATTTTAAAGAGGTTTTGTGACTGAGCAGCGATTTAAAATTAAAACAACTCAGCTGCATTTGTCAGTGTTCACACAGTAAACACAAGGGGCAGCAGAAACCTCGATTGTCCATCTTCCAGACAGTAGAAAAATAATTTCTGAAAACTTGCTTCTGACACCATTGGCTGTCCAGAACAATAGGGAGCTGACAGCCTGATTCTGTACTTCATATCTTTTCATATGACATACTTTATAATATCTAGTGATATTTCATCTGTACACACAAAATATATAAAATAAAGCACAATTCTTTCCATATTTTTGCTCTTAATTTTTTCAGTTCCAAGCAGTAAGCACTTCGAGATCTTTCTTCCCCCGCATTTCTCTCCCCTCTCTCCCCTCCCCTTCTATATTCTTGACTGGAAGGGATCTGTTTCTCCACTGGCTCTGTAAATCTGGGCATTTTAGAGTTAATCAGGACTTGAAAAGAGCAGGAGGACATGAGGTTTGCATTAAAGAGTGGTATGTGGACAAGTGGCAAAGGCATGGATTTTGTGGTAATAAAAACACACTGGGTGATATTTTTGTCAGAGGGCCTCACTTCACTGCTTCCAAAATGCAAAAGCATCAGGAAATCAGATTGCTGTCTCTGAACCATGATGATTGCAGAAGCAGATCAGTGTGCACTTTACTCCCAACTCACGGAATCAAGTTTAGCTTTCTTCTGGCAGATCAAAAACTGTCCACATGCAATGCTGGTGATGAAAACATGGGGCTCAGCATTACTTCTGGATTAGGGGGACACCCACTCCTAAATGGAAGCCAAACTCTCCACCAAAGGAAGCCATTTGTCTTGCCAATGGTTTGACTTGCCAAAACAAAGAGAAAATTATGATGCTGCATCAGTCAGGCATCATGGGAAGATTTTGTTTGCCCCACGAGTAAAAACTGTTGTTGTTTACTTGGATTCTGTTATTTCAGATTCATTGAAGTCTCAAATAACTCTGCAGACTGAAGCACCTGTATCTGCTGGATCTAGTGGCAGCTGGACAAATGTATGAAGATCCTGGAGTTCTGGCTGCACCTTTTCAAAGTCCGAAGATATTGCTGGAATTCTCTCAGCTGACCTCCCTTGAAACACATGGCACATGTGCAGCATTACTTGTTCATGGTAGGGGTAGGGACTGCCTGACTTCCCCTGACTTCCCCTGCGTTCCTTTGCCCCATGTCCCAGCCTTCTGCAGTGGGAAAAGACTGTCTCTTTGACCCATCCATCCAATTAAAGCCAGTTGTTGACAGTAGCCTTTCTCTCTCTCTCTCTCTTTTTTTTTTTTTTTTTTTTTGTGACAATGTGATTTTATCGTGCTGACACTGAACTACACTCCCCTTGTCTGAAGCTGGAACTGGATGCAGAAGAGTCAAAGAGTGAGAGATGAGTAGAAGAGAGACAGTGTAATGACAGAATGT
Organism: Sylvia atricapilla; assembly: GCF_009819655.1. Lineage (NCBI taxonomy): Eukaryota > Metazoa > Chordata > Aves > Passeriformes > Sylviidae > Sylvia > Sylvia atricapilla. Next base: position 21,562,922 of record NC_089174.1, on the reverse strand, counting down.
TTCACATGCCTTCGAATTTCTAAAGGGATTAGGTGCTCCCCTAGTGCTTTGACATGGAGCCTTATGGCAGCTGCTTTGGCAAAGTCTGCCAGCAGTTACACAAATATGTTATTTTCCCCTCATTTTCCCAAGGTGCAGAGAACACAACAACTTCTGTTATAGACCAGCAACAAAGAGCATTTAGAGCTGTCAGAGTGTGTGCTCCTGCTCCTCTGCATGTAGGACCACCTCTGAGAACTTGTGCACCCATTTATGTTGTAGTCAGATACCACCACTTATGCAGCTGAAGTGTAATCCTGCAATGCACGCTGAAAAGAGTGCCAGAGTCATGCAAGTCAGCCTTCACCCCCAGCCTCTACACCTTCTGAAAGAGCTTCTCTGGGTCAAATCTTTTCCCAAGCATCAGCTGAAACAAAATCCTCTAGCTGCTGTAATTCTATCTGCCCCACATACTCCAGAGAGTTCTTTGCGCACCAGAAGTCCTTTTCCTGCAAGCAGGACAGGGACAGCAGGTGTTGTGCTGGTGTCTCTTCAGTGGAATCTGATTACCATTTTGGTTGCCTTTCCCTGTCTATTTGATATTGTTGTTTATGAAGCCGTGGCTGATGGTGCATTTTTGAGCCAAGGACTGACGGAAATCAGGTGTCTTCAATTCATAAAAGAAACATTAACCCACAGGTTGAGATCTGCTTGCAGCATCATTGGCAAACATGAAACTTCAGCTTTTCACAAAATGATTGAAGTCCTTTTCTCATTTTAAAGCAGATACAAGGTTTAAACGTTGAACAGTAATGCTAGTGGAAAAAAAAAAAAAAAAAAAAAAAAAGACTCCCTGAATAGGGAAGGACAAGAGATGAGAGAAAATGAGGTGCTCCATCCTGGTTGAAGAAACAGAGGAAGAGGCATCAGTATTCATAGCTACAGTGAGAGTTGAAATGATGGTCAGGGCCTGTCAGCCCAAATACCTCATCCTTGATTCACATGCACTGATTCAGACATTAATTTGGACCTCAGATGTGCATGTCTGACTCTCAGTGAGCCCTCCTGGAGGGCGGAGGTTGGTCTCCTGAGCGGCGGGGCGAGGGCAGAAAGCCGCAGAAAGGGTGGGCTCGGCAGCGGTGAGTGCACTCTTGGGACGGGACCGGGCTTGCTGGTCTCGGTGCAAAACACACACACACTCACAGAGGGCTCACACCAGCACCAGAATGTTGTGAGTGTAAATGAAGACCGTCACAGCCACAATGCCTGGATTTTTTGTTGGGGTTCCCCTCCCCCTTCAACCCTCCCGTCTCCCTCCCCTTCCTGAAACAGCCAGCCAATTTAAGAGCGTAGTTCAGAGGGAAGAGATTCTTGTTATGCTTATGAATCTCAAAGTTTCCTAAAGAAAGAACAAAGAGAGAAGCAGAAAAGACAGAGAGAGCTGGAAAACCAGGAGCAGGCAGCAGAGTTGGAAAGAAATGTCCTTCTTCTCCCCAGCCCAGGAATGCAAACAGGAAGCTGCCAGCAGAATGTTTGGAGTGTGTGCAGCTGCAGTTGGGTCTGAAGACACTGAAAGCTGTGCTGAAAGTATTCAGCTTGCTCTTACAATGGAGGGGAAACACTTGCTTTGACACTGCATTTGATAACCATTTTATAGCAGGAGTGCAGACCCTTTCATTTGCAGGGAAAGGGAAGACAGCTGTGGCTGTCTTCAGCAAAACTTGCTATTCTATATGTGAGAGAGTGTGCTTGTTAAAAGAGGACAAAAGGGTGCTTACTGAGGTTCTGCAGGTGGCTTTTGGTTATTAACCAGAGGAGCTCAGCTAGTCCAGAATGTGTTGGGTTGCCCTAATTCCTCTCTAAAAGAATTTCAATTGCTGCTTGGGGTAACTGGTGCCATTTTGGAGACTGCATTGCCTAAAACAATTGGCTACTGCCTTGGAAGCAGACATTTCCTATCTGCTAGATCATTCTTCCGTAATGCATGTCTTCCATGTGTGAGTTCCGGTTTGGGAAGTTCCGGGGAGAAATCATCTGTAACAATATCTTCTACTAATTCCTATGCAGATGAACCTCTTTTTTTTACCTCTGTTTTTTACCTCTGTGTAAAAAAAACGACTTGAATTATGTAAATTGAGATAATTTCTTATATATCACCTTTCAAACAGGTTGGATCCGTGTCTTAATTCAAGCATCTTTAAAATTATCTTACCTAGTTTTCCTCCATTGTTCTTGATCAGCAATTGACCTTGAGCTGGCTTCATTCTTAAAATAGATCAAATAAATGTATTACTTCTTTTGATTATAATACAAGTGCTGTTTTAAAAAATGCTTGCTGAAATGAGTCTTGCAGGTTCTTTAGTTGCTAAGATTTTATTACTACACTTTGAAACTGCCTGAGATTGTGCACGAGACAGAAAATCCTTTGCCTAATTAGCTGATTGTTTTAACATGTATGAGAACTGTGTGTTGGTAGTTTGGTATTCATTATATGTATTAATTTGTCTTCTTTTGGAGTTGATAATCTGGATTATCTCTTCAGTCTCCTGCCTTCTGATGGGTCAAATACAGAAAGTTTGCAGCTGCAGCACCACTGGAGACTTTGCTAAAGGCAAGACTTGGATTGTGAGATGATTTTGCAAAAGAACCCTGAGAGACAGCTTTGCCTTTAAAAGGACTAACTGCACTATGTGTTTCCTTGTGTCTGACATGCCTGGATTTTAATAAATGAGAAATTATTGTTCCTTGTTAAGTAAGTAGGTAGGGTAGCTAAATATAGAGGAAGTCAGATTGTGGGAAGGTGGGGGAAGCTCCAGTTTCAATGACTGCGGAGGAGGAACATGCAACAGCAGCACTTCAGAAAGCATCACCCAAGCTATTCCTCAGATCTGACTCCTTAAGTTCCACACAGAGCTCCACATAAGTCCCCAGCTGCTGCCTTTGCTCTGGTGCTGCCCTAGTATTTGTAGTATCACCTTGAGCTCCTGTCTGTGCTCTGCTGGGATTGGAAACTAGTTTTTGTGATTACCAGCCTGGAGCTGCAAATGTGAGGTCGCCGTTTCCACCACGTAGGACAGCTAAGCTGGGGGCAGCCCTGCAGTGAAAATGTTAAGAGCCGTAAGAAATCCCAGGGAGAAGGAAGGGAGTCAGAAAAGGAGACACAGAGGGGGTGGAACGAGCTTGCATTTTAATCAGCCTTTAGGGGAGTTAAATAGGGAAGGCTACTGGACATACAGAATGAGACAAAACTACAAAACACCTTGATAAAAGAAGAAAGCCCTGTGTCAGCACAATTGCCCACAAGGCAAGAGCTGTCAGATCACTGTTTTCTGACACCTTCTGTCTCCTCAACACCTTTTGTGCTGTTTTTCTCTTCTCATCAAGATTTGGCTGACAGAGTGAAAAAAAAGGTTTTTCAGAGCAAATCACAGCCTGAGGAGCTTCCCCAGTTGCAGATTGTTACTCAAGGGAACTCCAGACCTAGATCTTAACCCATTCCTCAGTAAACAGCAAGGGTCTCATGAGACAGATTGCCATTGCCACATCTTATGCAACAGCACTGATGTTGATTCATAGCTCCTATCTGTGCTCCAGTGCAAAGCTCAGCCATCAGCAATGCGATGTTTGGAGAAGTGAATTTGTCTGCGGCTCTCAGTAACCACAGCCATGAGTTATCATCATTGCAATACAGGTTAAGAAAAAAAAAAAAAAAAAAAAAAAAAAAAAAAAAAAAAAAAAAAAAAAGAAGTGCTCACAATTACTGTACAAAAACAGCAAACTCTGTCAGTTTTGACAGTGAACTGGAAAAGGTGACTAAGGCTCAAAGAAGGTGAGTTTAACACCTGAGTTATTATTTGATACCCCTTGGAATAATCTGATTTTTAAAACAAATAGTGCCACACTGCAAAAATTATGAAAACCACCTTCCTATTTTTCTTATCCATGTGGATTGTCTTATGATCAACCTGCAATTTTCTGCATAGGGGCACACATCTGGGTATGTCTTTTACCATGTGACCTATTTTCTTTAAACATGAGAGAATGTAATATCTGCAAAACCTTTACCCCCTCCCCCTGACAATATGATTGAAATCAATTGACTGATTCAAAAGCAATTAGGTGGGGCTGACAGACAGACAGCATACAAGTTTTCTTCTGTAAGAAATAAGGTCAAGAACTCCATGGCCCTTTGAATTATCCTAAGGCCAGTATCAATAAAATTATATTTCAGATGTGAGGAAGGGCTTGCATGTCTGATACCTTGCCCTTTTTATCCCTTAAATCTATCAGATGGTCTAATAAAAGATATTGCGTCTTCCTACAAACCTTTCCTCTCTCTATAAAATGAGGCGTACAAAATCTCTTGTCGCTTGGGACTACACTTATGTTGTGTATCCCTATTTTCTGTAACAGAGGTTTTACTTTGGTTTGTTCTGGTTTCAGTGCAGTGCCTTGCTGCCCTGAGTGCTGGAACTACCAGGGGTGTACCAAACCAGCCATGTGCTATTTGTTAGTCTTATCAACAGCGCTATATTCCCCACAAGGTGGTGGGCAACATCGAATTTTCTCTGGGAGGAATCATTTCCTTTCTTTCTTCTCCTTACGAACAAATATAATCTGAGCCTGGCTCGCTGTTTTGGAAGGCGTCCAGAACGTGGTGATGTGGTCTGTTTGGGATAAGCATGTTTCACTGGTTGACAGCCACTGCAACAGCAGCATCTGAAAAAGAAGGCTACAATTCCCTCTGTAGCAGGAGTCACTGGGTGATGTTCTCTGACCTGTGTTATGCAAGAAGTCAGACTGGATGATCAGAGCAGTCCCTTCTGGCCTCAAAATCTATGAATCTGTGTTCTGATTACACATCTGAGAATGTGCAACCTAAGTTGAAAGTGCTGATTTGTTGGATGCTAGCTACAGGCAGCTTCTTGTTTCTGAGTAAGCAACTGCTTTTAAAAGGGTCCCTGTAGCTCGATGGGGCAAAAGAGCTGTCAGCTCTTTTAGGGAAGAAAACTCACCGGTCTATTTCCATAAAGCACATTTTAAATTTACAGCTCTATGCAAGTGCTGTTTTACAATAAGGATTGACCCTTTCTGGAGATAGATTTGTGGTTGATTTATGGGTATATCCATAGTATGGCTGCTTTGGGAGGAGGCCAAGGTGGGTGAGATCCATCTTTTCTCTCCCGGCTTGTGGATCAACTCATATATGAAAGCGTCCTGGTCTGGCTGGTGTGAGTTTTGTTGTTGTATCCTGCTGAGGACTGTTTGAATCTCAGTGAAACAGATGATGTGTTAACAGCCCTTAAGAGGCTTGTCTTCAGCCCGTTGTTTCATTTGCTTCCAAGGACATCACATGCAGAGCTGAAGATTCCTGTGTCAGCTGGGATTCACTTTAAATACACCAAGCTCCAACATCTTGGAACAAGGGAGCCCCAGAAGTAACCTCAGATGGCTGGAAGAAGCATGATGCACTTCATATGTTCTCTGAGAGCTGTGATCCTTTAAAACATTGTGAAAGTAATAGCGAAAAAAAGGCCTTGGTGTGTTGATGAGCCAGTGGTGAGCAACTGGGGACGGTGGCTCCATTGACAGACAGAATTTTAACTTCAGAGTAGTAATAAGTTTTCAAACAGCATCTGCTGCTCCAGTTAATTCAAAGTAACAATGTGGAAGACACATTGGTCAGATTTGAAGCAACAAACTATCAGAAGCTTCTGTAAAACCAATAATGGAATGAGGAACTGGCATTCATAAAACATTTCTCTCTTGAATGTGGAGTCTCTGGTGCGATACTGCTTTTAATGGTGGAAATCTAGGGCTGCATTATTATTATCAATATTATTTTTATATAAAATACATGGTGACAGCAGATAATCATCAATGACTAAAGAGCTCTGCATATTTAAAAGCATTAGATTTTAATTCTGGAAACCACTCTTTAATCAATTATGGCAATACTACACTTTATTAAAATAGTTAAATCTACCCTAACAATAAAACTGTAATGTTGAATTAGAAGAGCAACCTAGTAACTTGTAAAATATGTAAATATCAAGGCAACCATATTTCTAGGTACATATATTATTTTTATTTACAGTACTTCTTTAATTGCAAGGACTAACTGAGTAGAGATTGCACTATAAATGGTCCCACAATTATTAAAATGCATGCTTACATTTGTTTAAATTGTTCAAAAGTAATTTAGAAGATGAATTTCAAGAAATACTGAGGAAATCTGCATACAGAGAATGTAATTATTATTGATATTTGCATAACTTCCCTTTCCACTTTCATGCACTATTTCAAGCCACACAGAACATGACTAAAGAAATTATTAGAGAAACTACTGTAGTACAAATATGGATTCATCAATAAATGTTCAGGCTTCTAGGCGAAAAACAAATGACATGTCTGTGGAGAAGAAATATTATGTTTTATTTAGATAGTTATTTGGAATAGGATCTGCACAGATAAATCTATACTCAGAATATAGCAGTCTGTTATGACAGAGATGAATGTTGTTGAAAGAACAAGTAAAATGCAGAAAAAAAAGATCCAAATTCCAATGGAAGGCAGTACAAGGGCTAGGAGATACGTGAGGCAGATGTGTTCCAGGTGTGGGGATCAGAACTGGCCAGCAGAAAGCTAAGTTTTCACTCCAGCAGTGATGAAAATGTCCTGATTCAGAAGTGCTAACCAAAGCAGAAGTAGACAAGAGCAATAGCAAAAATATCCATGAGGGCTTGTTTGAAAGCAAGAAGGTCCTGGTGATGTCTGAGGTTGCAAATACTGATGCACAACTGTGTGTCTACTGCAACCAAGCAACTGCTCTCTGTTCAGTGAAAAAGAGACTCCAGCTGCCACCCACGTACACATGGAACAGGGACTTTTGTGCATTTCTAAAAAGAAAAAAAAAAAAAAAAAAAAGTGAACTAGGAGTAAAACAAACCAAGAATGAAATGACAAAAATGATTAGTGGAACACTCTCTGGAAGCAGCAGCTATGCCCTATATTAGGTTTCCAAAAGAGGCCAATGAATACTGACTAATTGTCCTTCAGCTTCTGTAAATCAGGACACTTTGTAAGATGCCTGGAGGGGTCCTTTTGGGAACCTTGTTGGACACATTCCTACCTAAGCTGCAAGGAAGCTGAGAATCCTACAAAACCTTGCAGTGCAGCTGATAAGGGCCCATGCACAGAGAAGGACCATGTGTGTGTGTGTGTGTGTGTGTGTGTGTGTGTGTTTGTATTTATCTGCTGTGTCTAGTGAGACAAGCAATAGAAAAGAGGAGCTTTGTCAAGATTATCTGTCATGAGATAGGAGAAAACCATGTATCACTCATCTTGAAGGCTGTGCACCAAGGAGCAGGAGAACCTCTCTATCCCCTGACAATGAAAATAATGAACTCAGATTATCCAAGGAAACTGTGAGTTTGCCTTACCCACAATCCTCACCTCCAGGGAGGGAAGAAGAATTATCAGAAAGGTCACTCCGAGCAGTCAGAGTCAAGGATGAAGCTGAACAGCTCCTGAAACCCATAAGAAGCAAACACAGAGCTTACAAGGAGGGGGAAAGCAGAATGAGTTCAAGAGAAATAAATAACAACATTAAAAAAATTTTAATGCTGCTGAGGAAGCATAGGAGACATTTCTCTCCATGTTATGAAGACCTACAACGGTATGATGATAGGATCCCCAGAGAGAGCACATCATGTATAACTATGCAGCACTGCACATGCTGGTACTACTAATAAAAGAGAATGGTTCAGATCACAGAAATTAATTAGTTTAGAACTGCAACCACCAGGAAGAGAGCAGGCACACAGCAGCATCCCAAAGGGTGTTCTTATTAACGATTCCCTGTCTGGTGTGCTGTTGACAGAATTCTGTCTGTCTCAACAAAACTCTGGAAACAGCTTTAAACTTCAGGCCCCCATCAAACAGCAAGTGGTTCCCGGCAGCATGCCTACATGGAAGCTAGTAAATCCAGCAAATCAGGACTCGACAGCATCTCCTGCTGTCATGAGGAAAGCTTCAGCTTCTGTACTGGAAATGTCCCTTCGCCTTGAGGGGCCATCACTTTGCAAGCACTTAGCATGCCTGAAAAGCGGAGCTGTGCTGCTAGTTCTCAAAGCAGCAAGTCTTGCCCTCCTAATCAAATCCATCTGTGGAAGGGAGGGAGCAGAGCGCTTGGGAGTCTCCAGCACCCTGCAGGATGGAGCCGTGCTGTGGAGAGCATGTTTTCCCTGTGCTGAGAGGCAGAACAAAGGCTTGCATGCATTTTCCTTGCCTACTCTTCATGAGGAAGGGGGCTCGGCTCTGTGAGGTCCGGAGCTCATTTAGAGGCACCTCGGTAGTTCAGAGTTCCCATGTCTGATACTTCATCAGCCACAATTTACTGCAGTGAGATGTGATATACAGCAGGGCCATTTCATCTCCCAGAACTTTAGAGAGGGCGTCTGTGTTTTAGCATCTACCAGTTTTATCTCTGCCATCTGAATCTCATTTCCAGGATAACCAAGGGTCCTTCTAATTACTGCTCTGGTGAATGTATATTGCTCCAAGCCCTTGTGATTTGGCTGAAAACTGGGGAAATGCAGACTGATGTTATTAGTAATTTCTTCAGGGGAAGCCCACTGACAGTGAAAAGTTATAATAAAACTGTATCAATCTTACTACCTATCTGGCTACCTTGTACAAGTGTAAAGTTTGAAGAATATGTCTAAATTTCTTAGAAATTTTAGGACAGAAAGGTCTTATAATGGTTCTTGCTTTTTCTAAGAGCCTAAGATGATCTCTGACAGCATGTTCTTATTCAAGCACCAGAGAGGACAACCAATATTTTGTACAGCTAACCATGGCTTGTCTTTGTGCCAGAACACACATTATGGGTCATTTGCTCTGATGCTCCAGGCATTTACTGCTGTGGTTCAGTAACCACAAAATACATGGGGTCTGCTCCTGCTCTGCCACTGATTTGCCATGTGACTTTGGGCATGTTATGTCCCCTGCCTCAGTTTCCACATATAACATGGAACATTTTCAAATCAATTACCCATGATAGTGAAACTAGAAAGAACTGCAGCCTTGGTTGCTCTTTTTCCCCATCTCCCCATTGGACATGAGGATTGTGATTTATCTATTACATTGGAGTATGTATCTGTCCAGCACTCAGTGTCTTGTAAATACTCATTAATATCCTAGGAAAGCTCCCATGAGCTTGGTAGAGCAGTATAGCTCTCATCCTGCATTTGAATCACAGTGATACGAAAGAACAGAAGACATATTTTAAAAGCAAATTTTATCTTTGTATCTACCTTTATTTGCATCAATCTGCTTTTTAAAAGCTGGCAAGATGGAGATTCCACAACCTCCATGGAAAATCTTCCCTAGTCCTTAACTCTTCTTACCATCAAAAATCTCCCCTTGATGTCTGCCTGATCTAAATCTTCTTTGCTGCATTTTAAGTCTTTGGGTGTGGAGAAGCGTTTGAATCTTTCTTTTCTGCAGCAACTCAACTGTATGAAAGGATTACCTTCAAGACTCACCACAGTTTTCTCTTTTCAGAACAATCCTAACTCATTTGGTATTTCTGTCTTAGACATGTTTTTAAGATTTTCAATCATGCTGCCATTTCTCCAGGGGGGTTTGTGTCTCTCTTCAAGTGTAATGTCAAAGCCAGACACATAATTTCTGATAGTCCAGGATGTCATTGCCTTCTTGGCCACCTGGGCACTCCTGGGCTCATGTCCAGCTGTTGTCACCAGCACCCCCAGGGCCTTTTCCAGCTTTCCAGCCACTTTTCCCCCAGCCTGGAGCTGCAGGGGGTCGTTGTGACCCAAGGGCAGGGCCCAGCACTTCCCCTGGTTGTACCTCATCCCATGGATCCAGCCTGTCCAGACCCCTGTGCAGAGCCCTCCTGCCCTCCAGCAGATCCACACTCCCACCCAGCCTGCTGCTGTCAGGAACTGACTGAAGGGACCCTCGATCCCCTCATGCAGACCTTTGATGAAGATGCTAAACAGGCTGATCCCCAGTTCTGATCCCATGGGAACCCACTGGTGCCCAGCCCAGCTGGATGTCCCTCCATTCCCCACCACTCCCTGGCCCTGCCCTCAGCCATTTCTTCACCCAGAGAACAGTGCCCTGTCCATGAGCAGCCTGTTTCTCCAGGAGATGCTGTGGGGAAGGTGTCAAAGGCATTGTAAATGCCAGACAGACACATCCCCAGCCTTTTCCTCACCCCCTGAGCATGTCACCTTGGCACAGGAGGTGATCAGATTGGTCAGGCAGGACCTGCCTCTCCTAAACCCAGGCTGGCTGGGCCTGGTGCCCTGGTTGTCCTGTTCCTCTTGCTGATGGCACTCAAGGTGATCTGCTCCATGGCTTCCTTGGCACTCAGGGCAGGTGACAGGCCTTTAGTTCTGAAGTTCCCCATCTCTTTCTTTTAATTCTTTAGAAATGTGATATTCTTGTGTCAAATTTGCCAAATTCCAGTCCTGGGACCTCTCTGTGTAGCCAGGACTGTTGGTAAATTGAAAGTATCTTGGTGAGTTCTTCCACCAGATCTATCAGTGGAATTCCTTGGGAGGATCCCATCTTGCCTCGTGGACTTGTGTGTGCCTAACAGGTGTAGAGGCCATTAATCACTTCCCCTTGGATTATGGGGTCTTCATTCCATTCTATATTCTTGCTCAGAATTTTTGGAGAACTGGTTTTACTTTTAAAGACAGATTCAAAGAAGGCATTAAATGCCCCAGCTTTTTCCTCACCTTTGGTCACTGTTTCCACCTGCATCCAATGAAAGATGGAGATTCTCCTTAGTCCTCCTTTTGCTCATGGTGTATTTTTAGAAATATTTTTATTGTCTTTTACAGCAGTACCCTGATTGGGTTCCAGTTGGGCATTGGCCTTTTTAATTTTATCTTTGTGTAATAACCTCACAACATCTCTGTTGTCCTCTTGAGTGGTCTGATCCTTCTTCTAAACGTGACAAAGTTTCCTTTTTAACCTGAATCCTAGACTCAGCTCTCTGTTCAGCCAGGTCAATCTTCCCCACTGTCTCATCTTATGGCACATGAGGACAATCTGCTCTCAAGCCTTTAAAATTTCCTTATTGGAGAATGTCCAGTGTTCCTGGACTCTTTTGTCCTTCAGGATGGTCTCTCAAAGGACTCTCAGCCAACATCTTCATTCTAGAAGCCCAAGGTGCTAGTTCTGCTGCACCCTTCCTTACTTTGAGAATCAAAACCTCTCTCATTTAATGGTCACTTTGCTCAAGATGGCCTCCAACTCTTCTACCACCCGCAAGCCCTTCTCTGTTCCTGAACAGCAGGTCCAACGGTGGTCACCTTCGCTCACTGCCTTGCTTACTGTCCTGGGTTGTAGTTTAGGATGTATTCTATCACCATCTTCAGTTAATGGCCCATCAATGCCTTTTGCATGACTCAGAGATAACTCCCTCTGGGAGTTATCTCTCTCTTTAATGGGCCATCAAGGCCCTCTTCCATGACTCATCATCCCATTGTGAGATGCTCCGCCCATGGGGAAGAGCCAAGCATTCTCACCTGGATATAAGCTGGGATTTGGGACAGTAGAAGCAGCCTTCACCCACTGGATTCCCAGAGGACCAGAGCTACCAGACCTTTCTACAAGATTTCTGTTTCAGGAAGACCACCTCGTCTGGACTGTTTCCATCACCCTGATCAGGTTGTATTCTGACTCTGTCCGTGGTTTTTCTTTTTGTATTTATTTTATTTTATTTTATTCTATTTTATTTTCCTTTTCTTCTCATTAAATTTTATTTCTGACTTAGAGCCTCTCACTTGGTTTGTTTTCAAAACCACAACACTTACCAACTGTGTCATGGGTTTCTCTGTCACATACTCCAGGAACTTCCTAGACTGTTTCTCTCTTCTGTGTTGTGTTTCCAGCAGTCACATGGTCAGTGGAAGCTTTGCATAAGAACAAGAGTGAACAAACGGGACTGCTCATAGCATATTTCATCTGCTCTTCCATTGTGGTTGGGCAGTCTGTGGCAGACTCCCACCACATCTGCCTTGTTGGCCTTTTCCCTTATTCCTGTGCACAACCCTGTTTGCTTGCAGGTCCTCCTCTTTGCTGCCCATGCTACATTCATTGGTGTAGACCATTTCCAGACATTTCCATGGCTTTTAAGACATCAATAACCCTTGTATGTTTGACATGACATGGATCTCCATCTCCTGCATTCACAGAGACAACAGACTAAAGGATTTGACTAGCACAAGGTGACACCCCTGGAGGCAGAACTCTGCAGAATCCTCTTTGAAACATTTTTAGATTTAATTACTGATAATTATTGTTTCGGTATGATTTCAAACCACTTTGTAGCCACAGTACAGTTTTATTTAGATGCCTTTAGATTATTTATTAGGACATCTTCCTTAGATAAATTCAAAAGCCTTACTAAATTTGATTTAGATGAGGCCTACTATCTCCATCCACATGAGGTCTGTTTCTCTGTCAGAGATAGAAATAATGTTTTGACATGATCTGTTCTTCATGTTGATGGCATTTGTTGTTGGATTTGCCGTCTGGTTGCAGAGGACCTCTTTACTGAAGAGTGAAGCAAAAAGACATGGAATAGTGCCATCTGCCAGTATCTTTCTCTCTCCATTGAGTAGCAGACTAGCCTTTTTTGAGGTTTTGGAGAGTTTTTGTTAGAATCTTTTCTGTATGGAGGAAATGTGTCATTTTAGTTATTCTTCTTTCCCATTGGCATCTCCCTTTTTAGTTTTGTGGGTTTTGGTCCTGTCTGTTCATTATATTCTTTTGAGTTTGTCTTTGCAACTAGACCTACTTTTTTACCTCCTGCATGATATTTTCCCATGTTCTTCATAAAAATGCAACAGTTGTGGTGCAAGCAGATTTGTCTCTCCTGTATTTTCTCTTCCTGCTCAATTTTGGAGCAAGGATTTCTTTTGTTGTTAATATTGCCTGGTCCTCCTTTTTTTTGGTCGGCTTGTCACCCCTGGGATATTGCCTATCTGCTGCATTTACTGATTCTTCTCTACTTGAATTCTTGTGGGATTTTATTTTTGGGTGTTCTCTGTAGTTTTTTTTCTGGGATGCAATTACAATTCTTCCCTGTCAGCAAAGAAATTAAGTGCATTGGTTTTAATAGTGAGACTAATCCATCATCATCATGGTAAGAGACCAACACTTACCACGATCAGAATTTTCCATCTTTTTCAAAACAGTGTTTTACTGGGGAAATATAGGCCAAATGCAGAAAGTATGATGCCTCCTCACCTTTAAAAATCTGTATTTGTGAAAAGCTTACACAGATATTTTCTGGTCATTTCACAAGACAAAAGCAGCAGAGCCAGCAGAAGAACCAAATCTCTGTGGCCTGCTGCAGTGTCAAAACCATGGATTCATTCATCATTGCTCTCTAAATTACATCTTTGTCACTTAAGAGAATGTAGGCTTCCCTTCATTTGAAGGAAACTGCTGATTCCCTGAACAATACCCAAAAGCAAGCAGTCCACAGACTGATAGGGAAGTCTGATGGTCTGATATGTAAAGAGTCTCCTTTGGAAGCTGATGTAGCAAAATCCATCAAAGGGAATTCAGAAGTTGCTTTAAAATTTGCCAGCAAAGTGTAGATTCTGGGGCAAGGTGGATTTCCAGATCCCTTTTAAAACCTTCACAAAGAACACAAATGGTAGTTTGTTAAATCTGTACTGTATGTTTAATACATGTGTTCTGTTGTTTGAGGAGAGAAAAGCCATTTTGCTTCATTATGAGGGGTTGTATGGATCCATCTCTGGTTTTGCTTTCTTATCTTTATTAAAATCAAACCAGATGGTACTAATCCTTCAAACAAATTATAATTTATTTCTTCATGTTCAAAGTATGAGGGTTCCTTGGTTTCCTTATACTGATGAATTCAATAATTTTAATTAAAAAAGGAATGGTTTAAACATAAGATATAATTAAATAGATGCCTGCTATATTTACTACACTGATATGCTCCCTTTTGATGGTTTGAGCACACATTTCCTCCACTGAAGTCACTGCTGCCCATACAATCTGATTTCTATACCTCTTCCTACATTCTGTGAGTGTCTGCAGAATCTGGGCCTATGTCCCCTTTCTGAGCTCATGCTGATGTAATTCTGCTGATTTTCAATGGAATTACATCGGTGTTAAATCACCAGCTTTATTTGGGTTGTTCACTAGGATCCATGTAGAATGGGTTATTTAAAAGGTCATACATTCTTCTTGTATGAAAACCGTGAGTGCTTTTGGGAAAAAAAGAAAAATTATTTTTCCTTCCACATTTTATCAGTCTAACACCTACTTTTTAGGTATTACAACAATATAAATAAATGTTACTACTCTTGAGAATAGCTACCAGACAAACTGAATTTCTTCTGTGAGCTTTTGAAACCTTATATTTTGCTCCACGTCACTTCCAGATAGGCAACAGGATTGGAGATATTTATAGAAGAGAAAGAATTCCAAAATGCTCATCATCAACCTGCATTTCCCTTCTGTGGAGCAAAAATTAAATTCTCATGAGCTTCAGTGGGGCCCAGGGGACTCTGCTTCCTCTCCTATTCACTGAAGGAACTGGCTCAAGGAACACATATCTGTGGTGCAGGGAATAATGTTCATGAGCTTCTACACTTGCTTGAGAGAAACTTGGACCATTGCACCCACCTTAGTGTTGCTGCCACCATTTCTGGGGCTGTTAATGGTTATTTGAAGCTGTAGCTTGGCACTGATTTTTCTTTGAGGGAGAGAAAGAGTAACATATCATGCTAAACATGTTACACATCAGTGGAGCTGTATTTTTGCAGGAGGTTTTGCTGGTGTATCTGTACTGGTGCCAGAAGATACACCCCTTTGCTGTGTCTCAGCCACTTGGGCCTGAAACAGTGTGACAAAATCTGAAACCCACAATTTTTGATATTCCTGATAAAAATTAATGCTGTATCTCCAGTATTGTTTTAAAACTGTGCCTGTTTGTTAGTTCTTCCAAGTTCGGGAACGGGCAGAATGGACCGATATGATTTCTAATGTCCCATTACAGAATCATCTGAAATAACAGAAACCTTCTTTCCCCTACTTGTGTTGCTGCTGTTCTCAATTTAACTGCTCTTACAACACAACTTGAGTTTTGTTTAATTTTCTTCTTCTTTGCCCTAGTTTGACCCAAAACTTGAGGGTAAAAAAACCCAAAACAAAAAAGAAAACAAACAATAAACTCAGGCTAAAAAGAGGAATGCCCCCAAAGCAATGAATAATTTCTGCATCACCTCAGTGCCAAGGATTGAAATGTATCTACACGACAATGCCACTGGAACTGGGGGGACTCAAGGAATTGCATTAGGGACATACAAAACAGTTGAGCTGTGTGCACTGAAGTGACCAGAATGAGGACAAATGGTGTCATTGTAGCCAAAAGATAGTTTACTGAGTCAATTTTGTTTGGTTGTAGGTGGATGCAGTTAGCTGAGATATGCACTGAAGATGTCAGTAGAGCACCTACAGGGCCTTTCCTACTCATGCTCACAGATTTTTGTTTATTTGATTACAGTGCTGCTCATCTCAAGTGCCGAGAGAACCAGAAAGAAATTAACAGAATATTTACCCTTTTGTCAGGAAACAAACCCAGAGGAGAGCTAAAGCTGGCCAGACTTTTGAGTGAATCACTTCATGGTCTGCCTTACAGAATGACTTCTCTCAGGAACACAGCTGGCCCCTACCAGCACGGATTGGTGCTCCTGGGAAGGACATTTGCCTGATCTAACTCTCAGATCTCCAGCTGCCTGGCTTTTAAAAGATGAGGCAAAGACTCCGACTCTCAGAGGAGAAACTCTGGCTGACCAGAGGCTCATCTGAAGCCCTTTGCCCTCGACAGTGGCTTGACTGGATCAAGGAAGGGTTTGAGAGAGCAGTGAGAACAGGCTGGCTGGTCTATTGATGTCTGATGCAGGTCTCAGAGAGCATCTGACTTGTGGTTTTGCTGCTCAGTGAATGATTGCTTCCTGTTGTACAGGGGTTTGGACTCTTTGTGATCAAAGGCTGGAAGGGATCTCACAAGGTCATCCAGTGCAATCTCCTGCTTTGATGTCCCAGAAACCTGATCAGAGAGTTTAAACCCTCTTTTTTTTTTATTTTATTTTTTTTTTTTTTTTAATTTTTATTTACAAGAAGACAATTTTGTGCTCTACAGACAAATTTGAAGTTCATAGAATTAGCTAGTTTAAAGGATTTTTCCAGTACATCTATTGTCATGATAGTTGACCAATCATTATATAGATGTATTTACATTTATTATATTACAATAAGTGTTATTTTATTTGATTTTTAAATATATATATATATATATATATATATATATATAAAACACATTGTCAGAGTACCCTGTTCTTGGGCAATTTTCTTCACAGTGCCTTCTGGAAGGAAATTTTGCTATTAAAGTTCTGTGCTATTCAATGTCTAATTAACTTAATGTTAAGCTGCCCTGCATTTTACTCATTGCATGATATAGAGTTTTTAGAAGCTCATGTTATCACTTGTATTGCATTAATTGTGGTCTGCTCCAGCTAGACTCCATAACATAGGTAACTTCTTTGCATTACTTCAGCTGTTATTCCAAAATATTTGGATGGAGAATGAATGATCATTTTTTTATTACAAATGCCTCACTCAAGGAGACCATGATGATACTTTCTTGCTTAAGACAGCAAGGAATTTCTCTGGCATATGTATATAATTCGGATTTTACTCTTGGATGGGTTTTTTGCTTCTGCTGAGCTTAAAAGTTCATTAGAGCGAGGATTGCCTCTTTCAAGTATATTAGCACAGTAAAGCCATGCTTTATGAATGTAGAAAGACATCCTGTCTTAAATGGCATGGCCCAGTGTGCTGCTCATCAGCCCATCAGATTGCCAGGTGATTGTTTGCTGGATTGGTAATCTCACCGTGAGAACACGACAAAACATGAGGTTTGTATGGTTGAGGTCTGTGAGGATTTTTTGTTGTAAATTGCATCTTGAGTATGTCTGGGCTTTTCAGAAAGGTTTAGGTAGGTAGCAATGCAGATGTCAATCAGTTCCCACCCTGCCTCTTCTAGGATCTGCCATAAAGCTCCTAACAATCACTGTATTCTCTATTTGAAACAAAAGCTGTGTCCTGTTGTTCTTTACACTTGGCTGTCCTGATTCGTTGATATTAAAGAATATGCCACTTTTTTTTTTTTTTCCTTTGGGTTGTACTTTCTCTCTTGATTAAACATGATGTTTTCTGCTTATGTTCGTTTTCTGACCTCTCTACCTTCTGATCATGTCCCTGCTGAGTCTATGCCTCTATTATCATACTGTCTGTAATGTTGTGGACACCTGCTAAGACTGAAAAATAGCACCGTTTTTCAGTTGAAACAATTCCCTAGCAGACTGTGATTCCAAGAGTTAAGCCATGGAATTTGAATTTTTCCCACTGAGTGTTTAAAGTGCTCAGCACAAGTAACTTGCTGTCTAAGCTAACCTGTCAATACTGAGGCATGTCTACTGACATATGAGCAGCTTTATCTCCAACTCGTTTCTTGGGTTTAAAATGTCTTTCTTCAGAACTGCAGGATCAAGGCAGACCCTGATTTGATCATATTCCTTATAGAATCATAGCAATGGTTTGGTTTGGTTTGAAATGAACCACAGAGATCATCTGGTTCCAACTTCTCTGCCACAGGCACCTTCCACCAGACCAGGTGTAAGTTTCCAGGGAGAGATAACCCAGAACCACATTTTAGGAAGCTGAATGGATGTTTCTTGGAAATTGGACATTATCTTATTTAGGTATGGTTAAAATACTGATTTAGGTCAGGCAGGAGTGTTGGGAAAGACGGGACAGGAAGGGCTTATGGATATGATTGTCTGGTAAGAAGTACTGGAGATATAAAATCTGTGAGTGAAATAGAAATGAAGGCCAGCTTTGAAATGTAGGCATGGCAGGCAGGAAGACCGTGATTAACTGGAGATAGGTTGAAGGACAGAAAACAAAAGGACACAAGAATGCAGTCCTGTCTCCACCCTGCCAAGGCATCAAGGATGAAGCAGATAAGAAGAGTAGTCTTTAGACTTTAGAATACAGGATGATATGGTAATTTAGTAGTTCTCATAGGTTGCAGGCAAAGTTTGTAGATTTTGTATCTTGCGCTGGTTGGTCACTGTAAATTAGAATATTCAACACAAAAGGAGATATAATGTGTTGGAACAAGATCCTCGCTCTCTGACTCCTCTCACCTCTTACTCTCTTAGCTCTTACCTTCTCTTATCTCTCGCTCCTTCCCCTCTCGCCGCTCTCCTTTTTCCCTACTCTTTTCCCTGCTCTTTTCCGTGCTCTTCTCCCTGCACTCTTGTGTCTTCACCCCTTCTCTGGCCCACTCTCTCCCTCTGCTTCTTCTACCTCCCTCTCTCCTACCGCCCTGACCCCCGCACTCTTCTTACCTCCCTTACCTCATATCTCTCTCTCTCTCCCTCTCTCTTTAAGGGCTTTACTTCAACCGAGGCTGGTGGCTGAAAGCAGGCCCTCTTTGCGCACAACCCTTGCAATAAAACCATGTGTTTCTAGAATATCTCAGGTCTGCAGAGTACCTTGTCCCTGCCGTCCACAGGATGCGCTTACACAGGAGGATTAAAAAGCTTCTCAGGATCCTGCTCAGCCCTGTATTCTCTTCTAGCCATGAGAAAGCTTATCCCCCTTTCACATTATTTGAATTTTTTGTCTTCAATGCTTGTTTATCAAAGGACTTGCACCTGTGTCTATATAAAATGTGCTTCTCCCCTTTCATTTATGCTTATTTGATCTTTGAATGCGGTAGTCACATTCTTAGAGTCTCATATGTGACTGCTTACATTCAGCTGTCCCAAAATCAGTTCTCTCTCAAAAATTAGTCCTATGGGTAAAGAACTCAACCTGGTTTTCATGGTTGGTGGGGTTTTTTTCTCTGATTAATTATTAGTAATTTTTCATTCCAGACACTTCACTTCTGCAAATCATTTAGCTGAACTACACAGGGTAAAACGTTCTAAAGATTTGTGCACAGTGCTTTGATATGGAAGGCACAGCTGGAACTGCAAGATTTGCTCAAGCAAAAGAATTGTGACATGATATTTCAGTATTTCTTTCACCAGGTTATCTAAATCGGATGAGGAGGAGTGCATTTAGAAATGCGCCTGCAACTCAATGGCAAGTTCATCCCCAGTACAGAAAAAGATGGCATGTTTATTCATGCTTTATACCTCAAATCATCTATATCATGAGTCAAAAAACAAACCAAAGAAACAAAAACCTCAGCTGTATTTGGGACTACATTTAGGACTAGAGATCAAAATATTAGGTTTTCCAGGCTCTACACATTCTGTCCAGTGTTCCAGCCCCTGAAGGAGCTTTGAATACAGTGAAATTAAACCTTCTAAAGCAGAACAGAAGACTTCCACAATTTAATTTCCTATGAAGTACTGTGATGCATTATTGGTATTGGTGTTGTGTAATGATTTAATTATATTTTGATTCAAAAGATGGACTTATTTCCCAGAAACTTGAAGTATCTAGAAACAGCTGCAAAGCTAGCTCTCCTTTCCTTCAGCCCTAAGCCAAACTATTTTCCTCTGGATTGTGAGTTTCAGCAAATTTTGTTCAGTATTTTTGTTTATAATGTCTTTGCTCTCATTATCCTAATACCTTTGGGGAAATAATTTTGTAGTGGAAAATGAGACATAGTGATTGGACTAAATAAAGAAAAATTGCCAATGAAATGGCAAAATATGGAATAATACCATAACTATAAGGCATTGTAGCATCTTTGTCTGAAAGCTGGGCAATACTGGACTTAAGAGCAGTGCTCCTTTGTTAATGCGACTTTATTCCTACTTTGTATTTTTCCTGGAAAAATAGAGAAAATCAGACCCATAGAAAAAACAATTAGCTGCAGACCTGTAAGTAGTAAGTAACAAGGTTATATTTTACTCTTGATATATACTACAGAGTCTCACAGTTTAAACCATAAAGCTGAAATGGATGTCCATAAGTGAGCTCTTTTCTGAAGACAGTCTATCTTTCTTTTTTTTTTTTACATATTGTTATCACTGAAAATTTCCATATGTCTTATCTACACAGAATTCTTGAAAGGATATTTATAGACATCCTCTGAGACAGGGGACGTGTCAGATTGACATTAAATACCCTGTTGCAAAAGCTCAGTGGTTAAAATATATTGAAGCAGGTGGCAGAACTCTTACTACACCAAACAGAAAACATGGTATTTTTCTTTCTGCTTTAAAAGGAGCAGAGAAGATCCTCTTCTCTCCACTGATGCTCTTGCTCATGCTGAAGCCCTGTTCTATTCCTTCACCCCTCGGAAGCCTGAATTGTGTAATTTCTTATTGGATAGTATCATCACTAATTTGAGATCATAATTGAGCAATGTGCTTTCAGGGCTGACACAAAACATTTGGAGGCCATATGGGAGAGCTTGTCTTGCCTCATGGTACTCTATAAAAACCAACACGAGCTTCCTTAAGCAGAACAACTGAAGCCTGGGGGTGTAACACAATGTTTCCATCCTTCAGAGCTAGTCAACTCGCCATAAAGATGCTGCCCACTTCTCATCTGTGCTTCCTTGCCCTTTGCTGAGCTTGTGGACAATCTCTCTGTGTTAAGTGTTACTGGCCCCCAAAGGTGTATTGGCTAAGAATAACTGGAGACTGTTGACTGGAGAAAATGGAGTGTTCTATGTAATGACACATACTCCAGATCTCCTTTTTTGTTTCTGTAGCTAGCATTATTTGGTATTTTTGTTCACAAATAGGAGGTTCTGGTAAAACAAAGATTACTTACCACTTTGAGTTGCTTTGTTTTTTTCCTGGGATAAACATTTCCTTTTTTTGATGGCTACTTTTTTTTTTTTTTTTTTTTTTTTTTTTTTTTTAGTGCAATAATAAAAAAGGATGTGAACCATTTTTCTAGTCTTTAAAAGAATAGAGAACTGTATTTTGGTTACCAAGCCTTGGGGTAAACATTCAGATGAAATTTAAACATGCAATTTTACATGAAATTTTTCTTTTCATAGCCAACTGTATTTTCCCTAAACACAATTTTGACTTCACCTCCACAATTAGTTTGGTCTTCCACAGTGTCAGTCAATAAAATAAAAATAAGCAAGACATCTGCATATTTATAATATGAGATTAAACAAACTGGTGAACAAAACCCAGTAGTTCTGAGTGTTACATCCTGCATTACTTTTGGTTCTTTCATCACCTTTACAAATTAAATGGAAAAGTGCCATCCTGACACCCTGGCATTTTTGCATTCACTTTGCAAAGGTATAGATAACAGTGGGTGCACAGCAAATGGGAATCGTGGTTGCGTGGTTTCTTCATGTACATGTGTTTTACCAGAGTATCAGACTAAGTGGACACAATAAAATAAAACACAACACATGTTTAGGTTAAATTTGCCTCTATCATGAATCCCAATCCTGCCATTATCACCTCACAGATGGATGCTGCTTTATCAGTCTCTCATTAAACGTGAGCAGTTATTTTGCATCTCCCCCTTACTGCCTACATTTTAATTTTCCATATTCCCCTTGCACTACAGACAACTTGTGGGCTACATGTCTGTACATGGTGGCATTTCCTTACCAAGCAGCCTGATCTGCTGGCCCACAGAGCATCACTTGATTTGTGGCTGCACATTACCTCCAGCCTCACTCATTCTCTTGATTTGGAGAGGAGAATGATGATTTCATGCAACTTAAAGGTGCTTCACCAGGGATGCATTTGCTCCAACAAGCTGTGGGTATAATGACAGCTGACCCCTCCACATTGCAGGATGCGTCCCCCTGGATGAATCCCATTCTCTGGATTGGCAAATTTCCTCTTTTTGGCACAAAGTGCTGACATACAGGATTCACTGTCATGCTGATAATTCAGTAAACAGTGAAATGAAATCTTCTGACAGTCTCCTGTAGGAATTTCTTTAACCAAGGGCCCGATTATAGAACTTCATTGCAACTGCAGCACACAGATGCTGTTTAGCTGCCTTATGGAAAACATACTCTCCACTTCCTTCAGTAGTAGGATGGTCTGTTCTCCACAGGTTTACCTGTGGTTCCCATCTTTTGGCAGGGGAAGTTTGTTTTTCCCAGGACTTTGAGCTCCTGAGAGCTTTGAAACAGATAACAAGAACTGGGTATTTATCCTCCATGTATGTTGTAGAAGGACACAGTGCACCATCATGGTGCACTCAAATGTGTGCAGGAAATTCAGATATATCAGGCTATGTAATAGCAAGTCGTATTTTGCAAACCATGACTAGCTTCATACAAGTGAAAGAGTTTCACTTCAGATCCATCAAAAGGAAAAGTCCAACTGCAAAGAATCACTTGAAAACTCATCCAATAAATGAGTTTTGAAAAAAAAAAAACCTAAAAAGAAAGGGAGAAAAACAAAAAAGAAAGGGAGAAAAGTTAGGAATGAGTTCCACAGCCCTGCTAAAATGCTTATGGCTGGCAGAGAGAAATCTATGAAACAATAAAGAAATTGGTAGGTTTGTAATGCAGAAGTAGAATCAAAGAATGGATATTTGTCATGGCCTGAGAAGGCAGGGTCTTGCCAAAGGTGGTTGGGAGAAGATACTCTCCATGTGAATACTCAGGAAATGTTCCTAGATGCATTTTAAGATTGGGGAGAAGAGAGCAATCAGTGTGGTTAATCTGGTTATAATCCATATGGAGGCTGTGGTTTAAAATAGGAAGATTGCCAAGAATAAGATTATAGGATCTGCAATCTGCGGTAGTGGAGAAAGTAGGCTTACCTCTAAGAGAGGACTGCATAGTGTTGGGTGTGTCTTTAAGAAGCTGAGAAGAAAGAGGTGAGAGCAAACAATGTAATAACCCTTTATGATGCCACCAATTACTGCAGGGGAAGAGTCAGGGAAACAGTAAATGAGATCCTCACTAGCCTGAGGCGTAAGAGGAATAGTGGCTGTATCAGGAAAAGAACCAGCTCTGTTGAGGAGTGGACATATATCAAGGAAAGTAAAAACTTAGAGAAGTTCCTTTGGAGAAAAAAAAATTAACAAATTAATTAAAATATATTTATGATTTCTCCTTCCGAATGCACTTAATGCACTTGCAAAAGGCAGAAGTGATTTAAACCTATATTTGAACCTATAGATTAATGTGTTTGCAGCACCTTATCATGGATCTCCAGCCTGGTGCTTCTTTGATCACACTTGCTGTGCTGTACTGTTTTTTTCCCCTGCAGCCACTGTTCTCAAAGAGTAGAAAGGTGTAAGAGTCTAGAGTGGAGCAGAGGCAAGTGTGTTATAGGGCAGCACCTCAGGTGTCATGAAATGAGACCTCTGAGCATTCCCCGTTGTGGGATCTCACCAAGGTGAAGCTCAGGATGGCCTTGTATTTTCATCTCTTCTGGCAGAGGAGATGTCAGCCAGGTGTGGGAGTTGGCAGGCCAGCTTGGTGTTTTTCGAGGGGAAAGATCTTCAGCTCCCTTCTGACATCCAGGCTGCAAAGATGGCAAGAAAGAACCTAAACTTAAAATGGTTTTGCTGTGCAAGGCAAGAGCGTCGCCTAAAGAATGTTCATGGGGGTCCAGAGGCATAAAACTGAGCCTTTCTAGAGATTTCTGCTGAGAACATTATTGAGCTAATTCAGCTGCAAATGCCAACACACTAATTCCACCTGTGGAGAAACAAAAAGTCAAACATGACTGTGATCATATCAGAGTGTTGGCCTGTGGTACTTGAAAACCTTCTTCAGCTATGTGGTTGAGGGGGCCAAGGATGTTCCAGGCTACCCTTGACACCTTTTTCTTCCACAACCTCCTCCAGGTGCAATGTCATCAAAGAATAAGGAAAATATTTTGTGCATTGTTCAGTCGCTTTTCATGACTACACCGTGAAGGTACTGAATTGTGCTGGACTTGTTTAAGTGCCAGGACTCCTTTGCTGACCTGGATTCACGAGGGGCTTTGAGACTGAGACTACCACCCTGTACCAATCCACAAAGTGAACAGGCATTTTATCCCAAATTTATCAGGGTTGATCCACACAGGTAGTCAGGGAGGCTGACCAAATAATTTGTCATTTTTTCTCTGCCAAGGTAGAGACAGGTAGGGGCTGACTGATCCCTTTCAAACTTAGCTGAAAGCCAGATATCCTGCATGAATTGACCTGAAATCCTCATTTAAAGAAGGTTCATACTTCAAGGGACAAATCAAATGAGACATAGTAAAATAAAAAAAAAAAAAAAAACAAACAGGTAAATGCATTTTTTAAACCCCTTGAGAAGTTTGTACAAGTTCAAAAGGATACTCATGAAACTAGAATTTGGTCTTTGTACCAAACTTTTTACTTGCAATGTCTTATCCAGCTTCTTTCTCTGGGCATTGCGAAAATCTCAGCTGTGTGTGGTCTCCAGTACATACAGAAGACAGAGCTGGAGCTTAAACTGTGTTTAGTGTCTTTAGCAGAGATTTGCATCACATTACCACACCATCATTCTCTTCCCAGTCCTGCTACACCTCACTGTACTTCTGAAGAAGTTCTCATAGAAACTGCTAAAGCTCAACCTGTTGATCTCTCCCTTTCCTTCCTAGCCCCCTCAACCAATTTACCTCCTACAGAATAAAATCTGGCTCACAAATGGAGCCTGGAGTTGAATAAGGTGACATAAAGCACTATCTAGAATGTAATGTTACTTTTTATCAATTTCTGCTGCTTAGTTTTTGTCAGGTCAGTTCTTGCTATTACTACCCACAGGTCCTATTGTTCATTTTTGTAAGACTTGGATTATCAATAATGACTGAACTATTTTTAACTGTATCAAGGATCTGATTATTTATAGACTTCTGAAGCCAACTGGAAGCATCCCCTTAGATAGTTCTTAAGTATTACTTGGACCTATCTGGCACCTTAAAAAAAAAAAAATCTTGAAATAATAAGGACTCTGATAAAACTACCTTCTAAGTACCTGCTAGTACCTGAAAACAAGGATTAGTGTATATCAAATACCATATGCCTAGGAAAAAATATCAATGATAAATTTTGATAAATTTGAATCTCTGCCTTCACTCAACTCCTCTCAGTTCTGATGAGAATGTTCCTGAATTTCCAGGGCAATGATGTCCTGTTTCTTAGTGACCCAGTGACATGGGGTAAGCACCAATGCACTGACAAGCCTCGTACCACATGTATAGGATATTGCTCTTGTCTCTCCACTGCTGTCAGGAGTGTGATCATAAATTAGTAATGATAATTGTTGTGATACACTTCAGCTGCTGCTGTTTTCACTAGTACTTGAAGGAACAATATCAGGCACATATGCAGCATGTTTTGCCTACTCCAAAACAAGGCAGGCAGGGATTTCTGGGGTGCCTCTTTCAGTTTTACAGGTTTCTTCAAAAGTGATTAAGCTCTACTTTTCCATTTTGGTTCCCTCACCTTATGAAGTGTCATCCAACTTTGTTTGATAGCAACACAGTGAGGAACTGATGGAGAGGAGATGACCTACAGGAAAGGTTAAGGGAAAAAATCCATTTACCAGACAAAAATTGATATTCCTCCATTCTGTCATGTTTAGACGGTAGATGGCTTAAGAGTAAGGCAGGAAGGCAACTCTTGCAGTACCTAGAAACGAATTAGGAAGGAATGTGTCCTACCTTTGGAACAGCTGACTTTGTTGGAAGTTTTTAAAAGTGTGTCTGCACTACAGCTAGGTACTTGGCAGTGACAGTGTGATGAAATTGCTGGCATCCTTCATGACTTGCATATGTACTATGAGTGGACTTTTGAAACTTCATTCTATGAGGGGTCTGTAGAGGTAAAAGGGGGCAATCAATAATTATGGAAGGGAACCCATCAGGTTAAGAAGATGCTTACTGTGGAAGAAGTGCTGCACACTTGTAGGAAGCTCATTAGCGTCAGAAAATGTAGGTTTGGTCATCTCGCTGCTGTTCCTGATTTTACCTGAGATCTGGGTTTCCTCTGTAGTCAGTGACCAAGAAATCACTTCAGCGGTTGCTGCTTGGTTAGGAAAGAAGGTCTGGTTCCTCTCTGGCTGTCCAAAAATTTGCCTCAAAAGTTATGACATTAAATTGTTTGTGATGGTGAACATGTTTCTACCTTTTACATCTTTGGGAGATACCAAAATTCTTTCCTGCTGACATTTTGTTCTTGTTCTTCTCAGTTGTGACAGTGGCAAGGAATTTGGTAGTTCCTTCTCAATAAAAAAATGGCAGTGAATAGGACAGAATTATCTGTCAATGAGGAGACTTAGAATCACAGAATTATAGAACAGTCTGAGGATCATCAAGTCCAGCTCCTGGCCCTGCACAGGACAACCCTAAAAATCACATCCTGCTCCTGAGAGTATTGTCCAAATGCTTCTCGTACTTAAGACAGCCTTGATGCTGTGACCACTTTCCTGGGGAGCCTGTCCCAGTGCCCAACTAACCTCTGGGTGGAATTTTTTTTCCTAATATCTGTCTCACCCCTCCCCTCCACAACTTCTGTCCATTTCCTGGGTCCTGTCCCTGGTCACCACAGAGCAGAGATCAGTGCCTGCCCCTCCTCTTCCCCTCTCCAGGAAGCTGCAGAACTGTGGTGAGGTCTCCCCTCGCTCTCCTTTTCTCCAGCTAAACACACCAAGTGCCCCCAGCTGCTCCTCACACAGCTTCCCCTCAAGACCCTTCACCATGCCCATGGCTCTCCTTTGCACACTCTCTAATGGCTTAACATCTTTTTTATGTTGTGGTGCCCAGGACTGCACACAATATTCCAGGCCACCCCAGAGCAGAGCAGGACAATCCCTCCCTGGCCTGGCTGCCCATGCTGTGGCTGGTGCCCCCAGGACAGGGATCCTCCTGGCTCCAGGGCACTGCTGGCTCAGATTCAATCCTCTGTTGACCAGGTCCCCCAGGTCCCTATCTGTCCCTTTCTGTTGCTGAGTGTATCATTCCCAGTCTGTCCATATATCCAGGGTTCCCCCATCCCAGGTACAGCACGCAATATAATTTTTCGTGATCACTGATTTCCACCAAAATAATGAATATATCTTTTACTCAGAGTTTATCAAGTTTCTTGAGAGATTATTCATGACTGCCAAAATGGTGAATGACCCTTCAGCCATGTCTGCATGAACTATGTCTGGACCTGAGCATATCCAAGCAGCCCAAGAGCTGCAGCTTGGAGAAAATAATGAAAACAACCTATTGGACACCAGACAAAAAGGCATAGAAGAGTAGCCTTTGCCCAGATTCAAACCCCATACACGAAGGTGAAGAAAGGATTTGAGCTAAAGCCAAGAAAAAGCCTTGTTCACACCTTAACTGGAGTTGTATTAGTGCTCCTTAGGGTTGATATCACACAGTACTGAGAGTTCCTTTAGCATGCTCCACTAGGGACATAAAAACAATTATATTTGATAAGTGCTCACCTCAGCCCTGATTTAAGTAAGTTCTTCTGTGACTTTCCACTGAGGCTCCTGTGACAATGTGATTGATGCCTAAGGGGCTTTTCCAAAATGCAGATGAGGTGGGAAACCTTCTGGATGTGACACCTCAAGCTACTCCATGGTTTGGAAAGGAGACCCTGAGAGAGCTGCCAGCACCTGCCAGCCAGGTGGTGGGAAAAGGTGGCAGGAGGAGTCAAGGGGAAGGATGTTGTGAGGACAAAAAGCCTACTGGTCCAAAACAACACATATGATGGTCAGCCAGCACCTCCACAGCCACTGGGACATTTCAGCAGTTTCCTGGCGTGGCAAAGAGGCTTTTTGGAGCCTACTGTGCATCTTGAGGTCATGCTGTTACTACCATTTCTTCTCTCCTCAGCTAGCTCTGTGAGTACTTGTGGTGCCTTAAATCTTCAAATATTTAACTACCAGGCCTTGAAATCAACTCTGCTCAGACATTTATAGCAACATTTGCAGGTTCATTTATTTGTCAAATTGCAGTTTCAAATTATTACCATTTATTAGCAGATTTGTGTCTCCAGCCCACTGCCATTCCAAAGACAAAAAAAAAAAAAAAAAAAAAAAAAAAAAAAAAAAAAAAAAAGGTCCAAATAGTTAATTCAACTTTTTTATAATGAAATATTTTGGAGTACTGTTCTGCCTTACTGCATAATTAAATCTGAGTTTTCTGAAGCAGAAATTCCACCTTATCCCTAACTTAAAACATCTGATCCTGAATGTAATTCTGCAGGCAATCAAGGTTAGTGTGTGTGCAGAAAAGCAGAGGAAGTAAGTTTTTTTAGAAAAAAGCAAAGCATCTAAGCATGATTATCAAAAGGAAAGATAAGAAAAAGAATGCTAGTTATTACCAAGCTCTAGATGTACCTCTGGTGATGGTTGCTCTTTGCTTTTTGAGCAGGTTTTGCCATGGACCTTCTGTGTAGAACTTCTGAATTTTCCATGCATTTGCATTTGGAGAGGAACTGGCATTACCTCTGTTCATCCCATTGATGAAAATGGGGCAGAAAAGCCCTGTTTCACACCACAAGACAGCCACAGTCATATATGAACACAAGGTCACTGAGGCATCGTTTTACTCTCTCACCACTGGCCACATACCATCACTGAGTCTGAAAGAATTTGGCTGCATGGCCCTTGTGGCATTCCCTTGAGGTAGGATATTCCAGTCCTGCAGTGTGCCTATGCCTTTGTAAACCTAGTGAGCCGCTGTATTCACCAGCCCTTCATGCTCTTACAGAACTTGTCAAAAAGTCTGAAATGTAAAGTGTTTTACTGTGAGATCAACTGCTGCAGTCTCTGCAATTTGAAGAGTTATTCTATATGGTACTGCTAGAGTTCTCACTGTGATATACTTTAGAATAATGAGACATCAATTCTCAGTCAAGAGGCTATTTAAAAACACTTCTAATTTGATGGGTTGTGCAGATAAATTAGTTCATTCAACACAACTTTTGTCTTTTATGCTGGTGGTGGGACAGGTGTATTATCTCCTATCTTTGAGATTCTCCCTCTCTTTCTAGGAATAAATGGTGTATTAAGCATTGTTCTTTAGCAACTGAGCTTTAGTGTTGAGAATCAGGAATAGGTAAACTTCTAAACAAGACAGGGAATTGTTTGGAAATTAGATGGATCAAAATAAAACATGTTGAACACCTGATGTTTCAAAAATATCAGGTCCTTCTGGCTTCACCCAGAGTGATGGAGTGCCAAGCCCCGTGGCATTCAGTGATGCTTGCAAGACCACAGCTTTGCTAATAACTTCTGCTCTAGTTCTCTTGCTGCACAGAAAACACTACAGGAAAGTGTTTTTCCCCTCCCCTTACTCCTAACCTATACAGACCTGTAGTGAGAAATGATCTGACCATCTCTTTTGTGTTAAAGGGAAGAGACGCTCCCAGGATCCTGGTCAGTAGCCAAGAAAACCCAAAACAACGGAGGCTTTGTACAGAGAAGAGACTGAGTTCCTCCAGGAACAGAAAAACAGCTGCTGATGGGACAGCAGGAGTTTTTGTTCCTGCATAAGGCTGTCCAGTTAACTGTGCAAAATATAAATTTGATGGCCAGATATGGATCAAATAGAGCCCACAGCAGAGTCTCACTTTGCAGCAGCATCCCTAGAGATGCCAGGGTCTGCATGGGTAAGGAGAATCATCTCTTGAGCTGCAGGGTGAAGAGAAGTGCTCATGGTTGCTGCCAAGCTGCATCTGCTCTCTGCTCTGCTGTGAAAGGAGGCTTTCATGTCTATGCCTAGTGATCAGAAAAAGAAAGGTTAAAAAAAAAAAAAGAAAAAAAGAAAAGAAAAAAAAGCATGGTCCCCTGTGGAGCCCCTGTGGAACAGGTGGTGGATGTAGTAGCTTTTATTGTTTATGGTGAGAAACTAAATTCCTGTAAGTGGGTTATTTTGGTGTGTTTTAATTTGGTAAATAGTCTTTCACCTCAGTAGCCCAAGAGCATGAGCAGCCACTGACAAATGAGTAAAAGTGTCTCAATTATGTGCATTTATGTGCATGATTAATTGAATTCCAGTATATTTTATAAAAATTTCCCTGCTGCAAGGATTGTGTAGTGGTGTTCAAATGGATGGAATTTTAAGAAAATTTGGAAGTTAAGAAAAAGAAATTAGGTCTGTTAGGCCTTAGAGAAGTGTTGAGCTAGAAGGGCTAAGAATTGAGGTGGAGGAGAAATGCTTTTAAGTACTTTTAAATGAACCATTGTGTTTTTGCAGTGGACCTTAAGAATTGAAGCAGAGGGAGAATGGAGGAGGGCACAAACATTCCAGATATACAGGGATCATGTAGTTGGTAGGAGAGTTATGTAGTTGGTAGTTCAAATTATGGAGCCAAGGGATGCTCATGCTCCTATATTTGCTCTGTCTGAGAATCCCTTGCATGGATTTCACTGTAGAAGAGTTCCCCCCAAAAATTTCTTAGTGTCAGGACCAGAAGAGATGGAAACCTTTGAAGAGATGCACAGGTCTGCTGTAGAGCCAACAAACAGAGCAGGGGAGCATCCAGGTGGAGCATTTTGTGGACTGGTGGTTCCTATGGAGAGGTGTGATTAACTATGACCTTGTAAGTGGTTCATCAAAAGAGATTTCTGGAGTGGGGTGATTTCTGGGGTGTGACTGCTGGAACACAAAATTGACCTGCTCTGTCCACACTGGTGGATGTGCACATGAGCAAGAATATCCCGTTCATGCCATGAGTCATTCAGCTGAGGGCTCTACATCTGAAAAATCAGGTCCCAGTGCTTTAACATGGTGGTGTGAATTTGGAAGCATCCTAAACATCACTAAAATAATGGCTTTGATGGATAAAGACCTCAATTGTTCTATTTGGACAAAAGAACATTTGTGAACTTCTGTAGGATTCTGAATTCTGCACAGGAAAATAGAGATGAAGAACAGAATTCTGCCGCAAATTCACATTAAGTTTTCATTCCACCTAAGCCCCTGGGAGCACAAGGGAGTGTACACTGTTCTGTCAGGAATCTGCGACCCAGTGAACAACAACAGCTGGATGTGTTGAGGCTGATGTCAGCTTCTGGATCGTCTCCTTTAGCAGCTTGAGTCACTGCTCTCAGAATGATCCTGTGCACCATGTGGGTGGAGTACAGGACACTCAGGACTGCAAGGTAAAACTGTTCATGGATGGTCCTGGTCCTGGTCTCCAGAGGAGACCTCTCTGTTTTGTGAAGCCTTTCCTCCCTGCATGCCTGGGTGGTAAAGAGTGAGAAGGTTTTTCTTATCTCAGCAATCAGATTTTATGTTTCTACCCTATCAACATGTCCCTTAGATAACCCCTGTGCTTACAGGTTTCAATCCAGCTTCAATTTTGGCCCCCTGACCACCATAGGAAAGCAAAAATAATGTCAGGCAAAGCATGACATTGAATGACACATGAGACCCAAAAAGTCAAATTGGCCACTGCTGGCGCCTTGACTGATGTCTTGGACTCTAGCTCACAGCTTGCTTAGTTACATTTTTATTCCACTTTGAAAGTGAATCACACTGAAAAACACCCATATAACAGGGGTTCTGTTCTTCCCACCTAAGAAGGTTCTAGGCCATTGTTTATATTTCCAAGTGCCACAACCTTGCTGTCCCTAGTGACACAGCGCACATATGGGATCACAAGATGCTCTGCTCAGCTTGTGGTCAGCTTTAAAGAAGAGCTGGATCTCAACTGCTTAGTGAACATATTTGTTTGGTTTTTTTTTTTTTTTTTTTTGGTTGAGACATTCATAAGAGGCCCACAGAGCTGCTCAGGAAAGGAGGGATGAGCTCACTAGAGATGTGGATGGGCTCTGTGGCTCAACGGAAGTTCAGAAGGCTTTATGTAGACTCGCTGATTGGAGCTCCAAGGCAGCCTCTCTTCTCCCTTCAGTGCAATGGACCACTGTCTGCATCCAGCAGTACCAGCTGAGATGTGCACAGGCTGCAAAAACACCTTCAAAACATCTCACTCCCTGCCGTCATCAAGAAAAAAAATTTCAAGATGCAAAAAATCACATGTTTGCAAAGGACACTCATCATTTATTTACAATGTATTTATTTACAATGTAAAATTGGTAAAAGGCTGCTTTTTTGCCTTTTTTTTGCCCACCCCCCTACCCTACTCCCTGTAGCAGACATTGTGTATCAATTGGTTATTCTTCTCACCTTTTTCTTTTCCCTCATATTTTATTGTGAGCAGGGGGGTGATGAAGGAGGGGGAGTTGTTGCTATTGTTGCAAGGAAGATTCTGGAATCTGTGAACACAAAGTATTAGTATTTTAAATAATGAGAAAAAATTCCACATGGAAAGCTCATCTGGCTGTGGCAGTTTGTGACTGGATGAGAGAAAAGTGCCCTAGAAGCTATTCATTAGGAATTCACTGGAAGCTCTCAAACAAGCCTGGCAGAAGCTGAAATTGAAGTGGTCTCTGACCTAATTTTCTTCTGCATGAAACATCTGCATCAAGGCACTCTTTGATGTATTCCACTTGGCTCTGTCTACAGTATTGTATCACATGGCTTCAGCGTTGCCTCAGTTTTAAAAGACATTTCCAGCCTGTAGAAGGTAATGTGATGTTACTGTTACCCCAACTAATCACTCAATATGCTCCCGAAATAGAAACAATAGAGGTTCAGACAACGGTGTCTGCTTTGCAGTCGTTGTTGCTGCCTAAGCTCACGGTTTTAAAAAACCCAGACCTGTGATATTCATCTCGTGTAATTCATCAACACCAGGAAGGGGAGGGAGAGGGGGGGAACTGTGAGCCTTCTGTGTAATAGTATGTCAGAGGACACAATGCTTTACATGTGTGAGCCCTGCATTACTCACCACTTCAGCCATGCAGTTAGTTTAGCACACTGAAAACAAAAACAGGGAAATGTTGGAGTACGCTATCATAAAACCTCAACAGAAAGAGCTCCTGGTTTTCATTTTGCTGTTTGTTCTCTGCTGATTGACACCCAAAGCTCACGGTGAAAGAAATGTGAGCATGTTTGTGTAGATGCATGGATGATATGCAATGTATTTTGAATATATAGTTTTCCCCCTCCTTTTCTTGTCTGCACCACAGTACACATTTCAGATCCTCTCTCAATCTCTTCTCCAAGTGGTGTATAAAACATAGCTGCACAAAGATATTTCTAAACATGTACACACATATATTTTACACATATCTACACAGATAAATTATATGAGAAATTTTTAGGGTCACTTCTTTACTTTGAATGAATAGATTTTA
Source organism: Sylvia atricapilla (assembly GCF_009819655.1). Classification (NCBI taxonomy): domain Eukaryota; kingdom Metazoa; phylum Chordata; class Aves; order Passeriformes; family Sylviidae; genus Sylvia; species Sylvia atricapilla. The sequence continues at coordinate 21,529,660 of NC_089174.1, read as the reverse complement.
GGCTTCTCCAGAAAGGTTTTCTGCTCAGTCTTACCTAATGGCATGCTGCTGTTTCCCCAACCTTGCTTGTATTATGTGAATAACTGTGGTATCTTTTGTATTCCACCCCCTGATGAAGAATCCTTTGAAATTCTAAATGACTATGCTGCAGATTTTAATGTCTGTCTCTTAGAAATAGCCAAGCATTACCCACTCATGAAGGAAGATACAGCAAGTCTTTTGAAAGTTATTCAGACTGCTTCCTCAGCCTCATGAGTGTGTGCATGTGTGCATGTACATGTGCTATTTAATTCTCTGAAAGCATAGCAGGAATATGTTATTTCCCTGTGCATCACTTTCTCTCTCCTCCTTTCCATGTACTCCACCCCCCAGATCTCTCCTACTTTTGTTGACATGGGTGAAATAAAGCTAACTGTCTAGGGAGTTTGTACAGGTCTTGTGGGTACAGCGTGAGATGAGTTGGTAGCTTCTCAGTACGGTTCCTTTTAGAGATCAGAAAGAAAAGGCAGCCCTACTGCTACTAATTAGATGCCTCCAGGGTAATCACAGCAGAAAAGTCATGGCCCAGAAGCCTTAAAATAGCCTTCTTCCTATGGTTATTTTCCCATGTTTTGGCTGAAACACATTGGGAAAGCAGAGTGGAAGGAAACAGAGCCCCACTCCTGTCTGGCTTTGCAGCTGGCACATACCTGTGTCCTCTCCCAGGTGCTTTTTCTTTTAGACCATGTTTCTTTGCCTCACTGATGTGTGGAGGACTTGTATCTGGTAGCAATGGGTATAATTAATTCCTTATACAAACAGCTGCTCCATCCTGTTGAAATAATGCGTTTTGCTGTGCTACGAGCTGTGCTGTGCACTATGACAGCCAGCTCCAGCTCTGGAGGATTTCCCTGCAAGAGCTCTATCCTGAGACAAGGGGGGACAGGCAGGGAGAGGTGAAGGCATCCATCCCAAGGTCACATTGCAGTAGTCAGGAAGCAAACTCCACCTCATCTCCTGACAGCCAAACTGCGGCACTTTGAGATTGGGAACACCCTGTCTCATCTTCTGCAGAAACACCAGGCCAGTCCTCAATGCCTGTTGCCAGCAATGAATCTCCTTGGACTAATTTTGTAAAGGACAAAACCAACACAGTGAAAAAAAAAAATAAAATAAAATCCCAAACCAGACAAACAAACAAAAAAACACCCCCAAAACCAAAAACAAACCAAAAAGAACCCACAAAAAAAAAAAAAAACCAAAAAAAACAAACAAACAAAAAAAACAACCCCCTAAACCAACCAACAAACAAAAAACCCAAACAAACAAACAAACAAAAAAACCCACAAAAGACCCTTGCATGTCTGTTGTAGGGCAACAAGGAGCAGGGCAGCCCTCTCCCACCATATTCTCAGATTATAGCCCCCAAAAGTGTTGTTTCAGAGAGCATATTTAAATAAGAAAAGACGAGATCTTCCAGCAAGCACTGGGGTTGATTTACACTTCTGCATGGACATAGTTGGCAGTGGATGTTGCCTGGCAGAAGCTTATCATGCCCACTCTAAAAATAACAATTTTCAATGGGCAAGACCTGCTCACTCAGACCCAGCCTTGGTTCTCAAATGGTGGCATGACATTCAAAAGTGTCTGAGAGAGCCTTTGGCAAATGTGTGATGCTGAATAATCCAGAGAGGGCATGGCAGCAGGGCTTGAAGCAAGTGGCTCTTCCCCAGGGTCAAGCCTGTTTTTTTCTCCCCAAGTCTGAGAGAAGTGGAGAGATGGAGTTTGAGGTTTGCTCTCTGGTTTTGCTTTTTGCTTTCCTTATTTTTTCTCACCCCCATTCCTGTCCCCCAACCCTTGCCTTTTCTGTAGATTTTATAGTGGTGCCAGAGACCTACCTGATGTGGGAGATAATCAGACCTATCCAGTGCTCCCCACCCAGCCTCAGGTCCTTAATTAAAGCTGTTGTTTCTAGCTGGTTAACCTGAGCTCTGGAGACCCTTGTTTCACAGAAAGCTCCAGCCTCTTCACCAGCCTTGATGCTTCCTCTTTATCCACCCCCTTACATCTGAACCCTGGAAGACAAGCTGGGTTTTGTCTATTCATTTGGCAGATGGTTAGATTCAGATCTTACAGGAACATAATGCTAGAAATGAAGTGTGTGTATGTTTGTGCTTGTGTGTGGTGGGGAAAGGATCCCAGATAATTTTCTTCTTCTGCGGCCTTATAACTGCTAGCAGTTTCACACAGTCTCTGTTAGGTAGCAAAAACTAAAAAAAAGCTGCCTCCCCCTTCTCTTTTTAATTTCTCCCCCAAGTGTGCTGTATATACCAGCAGTGTGGTCTAGGCCAATGCTGAACATTTGCGCCTTGGACAATAGCACAGCCTGGCCTGACTATTATCAGCTGCTGTTTTCTGGTTAGCTTTCCTTTTATTCAAGTGCACAATGCAAGCCTTTATCACCCTTCAGTCATAGTGACTCTTGAGGAATACATCTGGTTTTCTCTTTCAGCAGCTCTGAAAAGGTCAGTCTGTTCATTTCTTATTCGCAGGACACCACATTTTTTTCTGAGCTGGAAAGACAGGCCTACACCTTTTCATTCCGTCTCGTACATAATTAGACATGGTGTGGCTCTAGAAACGTACCCTTGAAATCCTCCTGAGTAACTCTTTCAGAGACAGAGGAGACGCGGCAAGGGAGCGAGTGAGCGGGGAGCGGGGGGGGGGGAGACCACTTCCATCCGGTCTTAAATCTCTTTGTGTGGTCACAAAAGCACTTCTCCAGCATTGCCAGACTGCTTTTCCCTCTTCTTCTCCTTCTTCTCCCTCTCCTTTTCTTTCCCCCTCCCCCTCTTCCCTTCCTAACGCTGGCTGGCAAACACACCATGCATGGCAGAGGCCATCACAGGGGAAAAAAGCCCTCAGATTATTTGAGCAAGCAAGGTTGCAGTCGTTTTCCTTTCCACAACATCCCACATTCTTCAGACAAGCTGTAACACAATAACAAGTGTGCCCAAGAGGACAGAGCATGCAGCAGCTGGTGTCTGACAAATTATCCAGCTCCAGACAGGCAAATGGTGGCTTGAGCTCCGGCCATCCAAGGGATGTGTGTTTTGGTTTCAGCCTCTGTGCTGGGTAGGGTGGGCCAAATCCTCTCGGGGTGGGAATCCGAGTCTACTCCTTGGAGCCAGAGGAGGCAGGAGGTCATTTTCCCTTCCCACATGCTGCTTGTGCATTCCAGTGTGAGGAGCACCAGGCAAGGCTGAGACCACAGCCTGTGTTGAGGAGGAAAAGAGTCTGAGAACTTAGACAGTTCTTTTCCCAAGCAGTGACTGCCAATATCATCTGATTTTCTTTTTGCCTGGGTTATTTTTACATGTGTTCGTGGTGACGTGATTGGAATCCATCAGTGTAGGTTCCCCCAGGTTGAAATTCTCCCCTCTCTTGTCCTTGGCAAACACCAGAAGACTCACAAACTCGGTGAAGGGTTTCTTCCCAAGCAGGGGCAATCGCTGCATTTGAGATCTCTTAAATTAGGTATAAAGCTAGAAATCACAATCACCAGGATTTTTTTTTTCCCTGTTAGGAATATCTCCAAGCCAGATGTGAACATATCTCAAATCCAAACCACCACCAGCTTGCTGCAGTGCTGTCAAGAAGAGCAGAAGGAAATACACAAAGCCAGAGCAGCATCAAAGTGGCTGATACAGATAAGTGCAGAGACATCCCATTTCTACTCCAGCAGTTCAGGGAGCTGGGAGATCTCTTCCTGCACACCTCAGCCCAGAGACATTCCCTTGCCCAATGGAGTACATAGCAGAGTGAAAGGACAAAATTGAGCTTAAAAGAGGAAAATTAATTTGCTAGTACACTACATGAGCTAGCTGTGAGACTAGGAACAGACCTTCCTCCTCCTGCATCTATTTATTAAATTGCTGGACCATATCTTCTCTAAAGGACAGCCCTTCTAGTTAGCTTCACATACAGGACTTGATGTACTGTTGCAATATGGCAGATGTGTTTAAATATCCACTTTTCTTATTTAAGTGAGTTTCATATTTTTAAGTAGGGGACGGGCTAAAGACAGAGAATTTATGTTCTAGTATTACATTTCTTGATTGGTTTAGAACTTCGAGATATATAAATAGATATAGATATAGATATAGATATAGATAGATATAGATATAGATATAGATATAGATATAGATATAGATATATGTAGATATATTTCAAATTAAAGTCTCCCAAGACTTTTCAAGATTCACAGTCCTTTAGCATTGAATAATAGCTTTGGGACATAGAAGGAATATTTGAAATCTTTATTAAATTTTCTGTATGATAGCTTCTCCTACTAAAACAGTCAGACTTTGGGGTTTATCACAGTTTCTATCAAGAATCCTGATTTTCAGAGGTTTAGAACAATGTTGTCTTAAAACCTGCCCACAGGTAAAACACATTTTTGGTCTTATCACACCAGGCTTACAGTAAATTGGAATAGAAATTAGAAAAGTGCAAGAATAGTTATGTCATTTCTGGTTACTTCTTGTAGAAAGCCATAAAAGTTCAGAGTCTTGGCCAGCTGTAAAAGATAATGTTCCTTTCATCTCAGCATTGCCTATCTGACAATTTATGTTTTTTCATGATGCTGAATTATCACTGGCTGCACATGGGAAACTGCAATGTGCAAAGAAAGAGACCTGGACCCTGGCTGAGAGCCTGGGGTTGCGTCACCCTCACCATGCTCCTCTGGTCTGAGAAAAGATGGAAAGCAAGTCTTCCTTGAAAAGACACCTCCCTCTGGTAATGTCCTGTGGCAGCAAGCTTCACAAGTTTTACAAAGAATTTAGCCATTTAGCTGTTTGCTGTGTTAGTGTTTCACCACATGTATTTCTCTTGATTTGTGTTTTTAGGATGGAGCAAGCTACAGTGATTCCTTGTTACAGAATAAAACCCACAAAAACATTTCATTTTTTTTCCTTCTTTTTATATTTAAAATTCTTTTAGGTTGTTGATTTATTTTTTTATTTTGTTTTTAGCTTTTTGGGCCAATGGAGACATCTGTCTCCAGGTACAGCTCTAACAGGAACAACAACAAATGCAATAAATTACAAGTATGAGACACACTAATAGAAGCTGATATAACCACCCTTTGCTAAAAGCAATGCATTATTAAGATACCTGCCTATCAATAAAATACTGATGTAAAATTTAAACCTTTATTAAAAAAGCTCTCAAAATATCTGTTGATGACTTTGCATTAGAATTGTTTTCAATTTGGAAGACTGACCAGCTTGAAAGATGTCATTAATTTTTTTGAAAAATAACAGTTTTGTGGTGGTCAAACATGTGAGACCAAAAAGATGCATTTCCATTAGGAGGGGGAGCTTAATTGAGGATTTGCTAGTCTCAGAACATAAGCAAAAGAAAGTTTATAGTTTCCAATTAACTCTTCTGTCAGAGATGTTCTAACAAATCATATCTGATTTGGCTCAGAGAGTGTGTTCTTAGCTTTGAAGTGTTTCAAACATAAAGAAAAGTTCTAACAGTAGAAATATTTTCTGCTTTTTTCCAACTGCACCTGGCTTGTCTATTTAAACAGATGACTACAACTGGTAAATGTTGTCTACAGAGAGGTCAGTTTGATATTTCTGGAACCCTTTATTCAAAAGGACTGTTTTTCCTAAGTCATTTCCAGATTTCATTTCAGCTGGAGATGTGTGATATCATGCTTGCCAGCACTTCTTAGCTGATGTGAAGTCCCAGTTTTCCACAAGGTCTTCTACATAGACAGATAAGTTTATTCAGACATGGGCACTGTATTTCCCCTGGCAATCTTAAACAGTTGTAGGCATTTCTGGCTTGGCAGATCCTCAGAAGCCTCACTTGTGGATAAGTAGCCACAGCTACAAGGCAAAGGTACTTGCCTGGAGCACTCTGTGTTTCAGAGAACCTCTCTTGCTGTGAGAAGCCTTGGAGATCTTTTGAGCATCCTTGCTGTGAGTATTGCAGAAGGTAGAGCCTTGTCTCTGCCTGTCTCTCTCTGGGAAAATGCATGTAAAGGCAGGAAGGAATATGCATTTCCATGTGCAGTGTGTGAATAGGACAGGCATTGACTAACTGGGCAGTTTCATCTTGAAATTTAGGCTGACTTCAAGCAGGGACAGTGAAATCTTCCCGTTGCTGGAGGTCACTTTTTGCTCCTGCCCTTGGTGGACTTCCATTTTGCACATCCTTCAGTGGAAGTCCAGATTTGCACCTTCCACCTCCTGCCTATCCCTCCCCTCAAAACAATGTGCACATGGACATGTGACATGAGTCACAGGCTACACCCAGCCTGCCAGCTGTAAATTCCACAAGCTGATATGACAGCATCAAAAGAGTTTTGTGTAATTTTAACTTATTTTTCTTCCCATTCTACAAGTTCTGGTGGAACTGATGTTGAAGTATTTTATTTTCTTTTTTCCCCTCTCCAGAATTATTCATGTATTACCATTGTAAATGCTATTGGATTGCTAATTAAATGCTATTTAGAATTAAAGCTGAATGAGACTTTTGTATAATCCTTTTTTTAAACATCACTTTTTCAAGTATGTCCACTTTCAGAAACATATCCTCATGATTTGATTCAGAGGAAATGGCAACAAGAGTAGTTTTCAATAATTACTCATTCAATAAACGTGCAGAGCCATCACCTATGTTTGGGAATATTCTTTTTTTGTCCTTTTATTGGAATCATGTATATGTGTACCCACTGTTAAACGTACCTGCATAGGTTTGCTGTGCCACTCGGGTGGCCAGGTGAAGTTCAGGGTTCACACATGCATGGGGTTTTGGAAAATGTTTTCTCTATCCACCAAAGTCTATAAGGCAAACAAAACCACTGACAAGGCTGTGGGAATGCAAAACTTCAGGTCCAGCTCTGGCATGTCTTGAAGCCCCTTTCACTGTCCCAATGAACATGAGAGCAAAGGTTATATTTTTATGGTGTATGAACAGAGGAATACTATGTTTTGGGGCTGACCTCGTACTCTTCTGTGTACTCCAGAAGGTCCTGGTATCAGGTACTACAGCAATCTTTCTAGTTTTTCTTCAGTGACCATACTCAGAATACAATGGAAAAATTGCACAGTGTTTGGGCCTTTCTTCCTTCCCTTCCCTTCCCTTCCCTTCCCTTCCCTTCCCTTCCCTTCCCTTCCTTCCCTTCCCTTCCCTTCCCTTCCCTTCCCTTCCCTTCCCTTCCCTTCCCTTCCCTTCCCTTCCCTTCCCTTCCCTTCCCTTCCCTTCCCTTCCCTTCCCTTCCTTCCCTTCCCTTCCCTTCCCTTCCCTTCCCTTCCCTTCCCTTCCCTTCCCTTCCCTTCCCTTCCCTTCCCTTCCCTCAACTTCCCACAACTTCCCTTCCCACAACTTCCCTTCCCTTCCCACAACTTCCCTTCCCTTCCCACAACTTCCCTTCCCACAACTTCCCTTCCTACAACTTCCCTGAACTTCCCTTCCCCTTCCCGTTCCCGTTCCCGTTCCCGTTCCCCTTCCCCTTCCCCTTCCCCGTCCCGTTCCTTTCCATTACTTTCCTTTCCATTCCTTTTCGTCCTTTTCTTTCCAGAAAACTTCCAGGTCTGCTGCTGTGTGGCAAGAGATGATGAAGTGATCACAGAAGAAAGGGCTTGGAAACTCAGGACGTGAACCAAAGAGCCAGTGAATTATTTTACTATCACTGGAGGCTTGAGTCAATGACCACTTGATGACAACTGTGGTGGCCTCTTCTACTCCTCTGTGTGTGTCACCCCCACACTGCATTTGGCTATTAGCTAGAATCCTAAAGCTTGTCAGGGCAAGAGGTATCTCTTGTGTACACATGTGTGTGGTGCCTGGCAAACAGGACCCCTGCAGAGAGCTCCAGCAGCACTGCTCTGCAGATGTTATTAGCAGCTCACTGTGACAAAACAAAAAAGGCTGATCTCACATCTAAGGATGGGCTCAGATCACGTTTCTGGACTGAAACACCCCTTCAGTTCCAGGGTGTTGAAAATCTAAGTTCATCTACACACAGGATGTCCTTTACACCTGGAAAATCCCAGGCTGGTGTTGAAACATCTCTTCTCTTGCTGGTGTTTCTACAAGGTGCAGATAACAATGCTACAGGCTGTGAAGAGCTCAGCAAGAAAAGACTGGAAACCAGAGTGTAGGGTTTTATATTCTGAGGGTATAAATTAAACAGTTCTTGTTGCTTCTTTGCGGTTCCTTATGTGTTAATCCAGCCATCCCCTATCAGTCTGTGAGGAGGGCTACTCAATTTCTTAGAGCTCAGCATCATTTGTTTTCCCCATTCCTTGTTCCTGTCAGAGGGCAAACACTACTGCTGTCACTTAGAAAAATAGGATTTTGCCTGCTGTGCCTGAGAAATCTTCAGCACCAGTCTGCTTGTACAGGTTCCAGAAACTCTTGTAAAGCTGGGATTCAGCTGACTGATCTATAGCTGTAAAGGTTCACTGCTTTACTCCACCAGCATAAAATGGAAATGTTGTAACATTCCCATCTGTGAAGACTTGCCAAAACAGTTTAGTGTTTCAAAAGCTGCGTTCTGAAGGAAGACAAGATCTCACTACAAGCTGTGGGAGCTGGGAGAGTTTATGAAGCAGAAAGTATGGGCTAAGGGAGAGATCAGACTGGTGATAGTTTACTGGCCCTGCAATTCTTTTAAGAGGCACTAATGGTAGTGGACTGCTACAGTCAAAGTAGACCTGGACTCATTTAAGGCAGTACCATGAAATTGGTTGCAATAAAATTATGCATTAAATGTGCATTATGTTTAATAAGACTGTATTGCACTCCCAATGTTTACTCTGTGCCCATTGAGGCTGATCCAATTTTCTAAAGTTCTCCAATTGGTTTGCTATCAGGTTTTCAGCCAGAAGGTCAAATTTCACTTGCTCTTAGTACAAGTCTCCATTACTTTGCTAAGGCATTTACACTCCATATTCATTACCTCTTCTTTTTTATCTATCTCCTGTAACTTGACTGCTCCAAAATGCATCCTGTAGGTGGCATGTTTGACACAAATGAGATCAGTCTTTAATAAATGTCAACTCAAGAACACACACACATATGAACACAAACTTGCACAAAAGATGCAAAGGAGAAAGAGTAGGGGGGAAGGCTATTTCCAGACTCACGTTGGAGGCAATTTTATGTTGCTTCACTCAAGGTGCATGAGTGACCTCTGTGAAATCACAGGTTTCAGATATGAAACTGGGAACGTAAGTAGAGGCTGGAATAAATGTTTAGAGCAGTATGTGATCATGACTATACCAAACTGGGAGCTGGATTGTTTTAATCAGAGGCAATGATAGTTTTAGTGTTCCAAAAAACACATTATTTCCCAACATCTCAGCAAACTCTGTCAGCACCAAGCTCAATGTGGGTAGCACAGGCGAGGAACCAGCAGGCGAACTTTCTGAGGGCTTTGTGTTTCTTTGTAAATGCTTTAGCAGGAAAATACAAGCCTTCTTGTATTCTGTTCTCCTCTGTCAGGAGATCATGTTGAGAGAATTCAGCTTGCCTAACAAGTCTCAGCCAATAACATGGCATTCATCACTCCAAAACAGACTGTCCCTGCTAGCAAAGCTGGCTGGGCTGCCCAGAAGGAGTCATTGTCCAGGACACTGGGTACTCTGCCTTGGCAGAGAGGTCTATGCCTTGCCTTCAGCTTGATTAGGTAGGGAAAATGCAGTGGAAGCCCTAAAAGTTCTTGCCAAGGGCTCAGATAATGAAGCGTTTGAATTGGCTGGCTGCAAGGTATGTCCACCCTGGTGTCACCCATCGCTCTGTCTCCATGCTGGTCCGGATGTGCCCACATTTGCTATAAAGCTGTCTGCTGGCAGGCTGCTGGCTCTGCACACCCAAAACCTACCCCACAGTCTGCTGGGGAGCCTGCAGGGTGTGCTGGAGCATGGGAGCCTGGACATGGTGCCTTGGCCACCATGGGAGATCAAAGTCACAGCAGCTGATGTTTTTCACAGTGTCTCTTCTTCAAGGGACATCTGGGTACCTCTAGGACAGATCCACACCAGCTGGATACCTCTCCTCACCTGTGTCTCCAGGGGGCACCTCCATGCATCACCCCAAAACTCATGGGGGCTAGAGCAGAGATATCCATCACTTTTGCCTCTTTAGGTACAGACAGGGTGAAAATTGCTGCCAGCTCTGTGAAGAGAGAGAGCTAAGAGCCACATTTTGGTGTCATTCTTCTGCAGACCTCTCAGTTATTATGTGGAATTATCAGTCTAGGTTCGGCAGCATTATTTGCTGCTGGGAGAAACATTGATCCTTTTTTTTTGTTGTTGTTTGTTTTGTTTTGTTTTGTTAGTTTAAAATGCTTTATTTTTATGAGATACTGAGCATCTCATCTATTTTATGAAAGAGCTTTTGGTGTTGTGAGATGGATACCACAACAAATGATCTCCCAAAGGCATTGCTTTCAAAAATCCTCAGGGAAACTTTGCTACCCACCTGTCTAAAAGAGAATGGTGTTTTCTGAACACCATCTTTCACGTGTGGTGACCCTGATAGAGCATTTGCAAAGGTTTACAGATGCAGCTCTGGGCAGCAGTCCTTCAGTGGTGCTGTTTTTTGGGATTCTGACTCATGACAAGTGATGGGGAGGACACAGAGGCTGAGCAAGAGATCTACCTGCCCTGAGCAGCCCTATCCTCTGTAGAGTCTTCAGCCCACATGTGACACAAGTGGGTCCCAGTCCCTCCAGATGGCCCAGAATAACCTTTGGGAGAGGAATGGGGCAAACAGCTGAGACGGCGGCTGCCTTAGCTAAATCCATCTGCAGGCGTGAGTCAGAGCCCTAAATCCAAGTGCTCCTAGGCCCCACCTGCCTTGCACTTGTCCTTTCATTTTTCCTCAAACACTGAGCAGTGGGCCTGTTTTCTCCTGGCTCTCTTTCCAGGCTGTCACGCAGTGCTCATCTTATCTTGGTTGAGATATCACATTGCTGCAGAAGGTAGTGCTGCTGCCAACTGACCCCATGCTTGTCCTAAAGGTCTCACCATGGAAGGGCAGGGTCAGAGAGCCCTGAGGAAGAAATGGGACAGCTGTTCTTTTGGCTGCATTGGGAATGCCGGAAGAGATGTGTCCAGTTAAGGTTGCACCTCTCAAAGGTCTTCCCACTCTCAGAGTGGGAAGACACAATCAAAGGGTTTTGGCTTCACCCAGATTTCCTCAGTAGACACTGGTTTTTTTGGATGTAGATATTCCCCATTCAGAAGGATGTGTTCACAAACACATTTAATTATTTTGCTTGGCTTTTCCTCTGGGATGCAGTTTTCTGCTTCATCCCAGCTGTTTGTGTTTAGTACTGCTAAATTAAGGCTGAGGGGTTGAGGAAGGACTAAACGTCATTGGTGTTTGCTAGTCAGAGACTTACAAAAAAAGGGTATAGTTTTGATTTTGATTTTGGTATATTAGATTACATTGCTGAGAACAACAAAGACAGGCAGCCTCAGCTATCTGGTTTCCATGCATAGGAAAGAACAACCTAATCCTTTTCTCTCTGAAATTAGCAGATGAGATCTCACTGAACCCAGTATTCATTGTGTCAGGCTACAAATACATGCTTCTAATTCTGGTGTTACATTTATTATTATTGTTTTTGTTGTTGTTGTTGTTTTATTGCTGCCATTTTTAATTTTTTCTTTTCTTTGTCTTTTTCTGATTTACTTGTCACTATTTTATTCCACCAGAAGAGTGGGCTGTGGAAATGTTTGCATGATGAGAGATGGTCCATGCTATTATATTACATGATTAGTATATAATTTTAAATTTACTTATTGTTGGTAGAAGGCCACTGCAGTCATGAAAGAATAGTTGTAATATACTTTTGATTAAAACTCCTTTATCAAACAATAGTTGCTTACAGGAAAAAGAAAGATAAAAAGATCTGGCCTCCTTTATATCAAATATAGATATGGATCTCAATGATTTGTAGTTTGTGGCTGTTTTAAAAAATAATTTATATAATTTGCCACAAGCATGCCAGTTAACCTTAAATTCTCCCACTGTCCTGTGCAGGAGAAATTGAATGTTAACTTCTTAATGAAAAAAAGTTCCTTGTGACTTGCATGGAGCCAGATTTACTGTAGGAACCCACAATGTCCTTCAGTGCAACCATCAAAGCAGAGGGAGTAAGACAGCAAGACATACAGCCTTTGATTCAAAGGACAATAAAGCCCTGTTTCAGCACAGCACAGGCACACTCATTTCAACCTGTCAGTGTGAGGCTGTAATCCAGGAAGGTGCTTACACACATACCCGCCTGTAAATAAATGCTTAATCCCATTGGAATCAACTGGGCCCCAGCTCAGCTTGAGCTTTCTTTGCTGTGCTGAACTTAAACGTATGCAGTGAAGAGAAAATTGCTCAAAACACCCTCATCTTTAACAAGCATGATGGAAAAAGTTTGCAGTGAAATCAGCAGGATTTTGGCTAATGTGATTAAGTACCTTTTGTAATCCATATTTCTGCAAACCCAGGCCCATGGATGCTGTTCAAAGGCTTCTGAGGGCAATGAGTGCTGGACCAGACCCTGGTCTGGTTTTTCTCACCCACAAATGGGTTTTCTCACACTCCTGCAACTTAAAAAAACCCCCAAAAAACAAAAACCAAAACCAAAAACCAAAATCAAAACCAAAAACAAACAAACAAATAAACCACCACCACCAAAGAAAAGCCAACCAAACAAAAAAACCTAAAACAAACAAAAAGCCCCAAAAAACCAGAAAACCAACGGCCTCCCCCACCCCCCCCCAAAAAAAACAAACAAAAAACCCAAACAAACAAACAAACAAAACCACTGCAAGAAAGAACCCCTGAAAAGATTTGAGAAGGAAAGGGAAATCAAAGGTATGTTTTATTGTTTCACCACCTTTCAGAAAAACAGCTGGTGAATAAAACAAATGAAGTTATGAGAAAGGAGCTGGTTCCAAACCGATTCTTTTATTTCTCTTCTCCAAACAACCTGCAGGCTGCTAGCTCTGGTTTCTGCCCTCCCCAGAACTGAGATCAGCATGTTGAAGATCATGTGAAGAGCAGAGATTATGCACGAATAAGCTGTTCTCTCACTCCTTCCACCCCTGCTCTTTTCTGTGCTCCCTGCTGAAAAATAATGTTCCTTCTCTTTGTGTTTAAAGTGAAGGATCTTTGTGTCTGGTTAAAACTAAATAGGAACTGGAGGACTAGATGTTGTCTGTGGCTCATACCCATATGTCCTATAAACCTCTGGCAAGCATGTGAAGGCTTCTCCAGACTGACAGTGCACACAATGTCCAAATCTAATTTGAACTGCATGGTGCAGCTTCAGCTTTCAATCACACAGCACTTCCTCTAAAACACTGTCTGCAGCTACATTTCCAAATTGGGACATTTTTGAAATTGCTCATCATGCAGCTCCCTCAATAGACCAACATATGTTTCAGCAGAATCAACAGGCTGACAAACTCCAGGCCACTGAGAATTTTATGTATCAGGGAGCGCATGTCGCACATGAATCAAAGTGCATGTCATGCTTTGGGACTCAGTGCATGTACATCCAGAAACATTTTCCAGCAATGGTTATTAATTATTGAGATGCTGTAAACAAGTCACCCTTCCTCACACATCTTGTTTCAGCTCTATGAAGCAACAGAGAGCTCAAGCCAAAAAGACACAGTCAACTGGGAAAAGGCTCACTCCACCTGCTTCACTCTGAGTGCTGTGAATGATCTTATTGTGCTTGGTGGCACATGCTTGTTAAAATTAAGGACTGTTGTCAGTTTTTTGTGGGATTGACATGTGAAACACTTGGAGAAGCCAGGGTGGGGGTGGAAGGGTAAAGGAGACCAGTCATCTGCATGGTACAAAGAAGAGGAGTTCCAAAAGTCTGGGGATCAGTTCCTATTTCCATCTGAGGTTTGGCCGTGTGGCCTTTGCTCAGTGTCTCAGCAGTGAGGGCATCACTTGTTACTGATCGCTGGGAAGTGCTCAGAGACAAAGGCTGATGAGCACTATTTAGAAAAACCCAAAGTCGATAAATAATAAATAAAAAAATTTCCTTCTGCCGACTAATATGTGTTGTCCTCTATCTTTCACCACATCAGAAATGAACAGTTTAACCACTACACTGAGGTAAAAATTTGGTTTCCACATGGATTTGGAAAATGGTATGTTGTAAACAGGGAGCTGAAAAAAGAGAGACCTGTGAACTTAAGAGTTTTTCCATCTGATCTGGAAACCCATTTCTGCTTTATCACTGCTTGCAACAAAACCATCTTTTACATAGCTAGTTGATTTTCTTCATTAAAAGCTTTATTTTGCCTTCAGTTGGGGGTTAATTTTAAGACAAAATTGTGGTTTTGTTTGTTTTTCCGTTGGAAATGGCTCCTAGAACAAGTGGCATGTAGCGGGAATGGTGAGTTTTCATGTCATTTTTTCTGGAGGGACATCTATGAAATATTTACTGATATCTGTCACAGATGGGCCATCAGAGATTGTATCATGGAGAGCAACTCCTCTGCCAGACAGACCTTCTGTCTGAATACAGCTGAATGCCTTCATTTCCCACACAGTTAAAAAAAAGTTTGGTTTCGTTTTAGTGTTTGGTTTTGTTGGCTTTTTGGTTTTTTGTTGTTTTTTGTTTGTTTGTTTGTTTGGGGTTTTTTTGGTTTGTTTTTTTTTGTTTTGTTTTGTTTTGGTTTGTGTGTGTGTGTGTGTGTGTTTTGTTGTTGTTTTGTTTGTTTGTTTTGTTTTGTTTTGTTTTGTTGAGGGGTGGGTGTTTTTGTTTTTTCTTTTTTTAAATAAAGGGGATCTACTGAGAGAGTGAATTAACAGCTGTATTTGGAATTTTGTTGTTATAATTTCATTTCCTCTCTGCTGATGGATGGTTCTTTCGTCATTTTAAAACACAGTAGTTCACCTGAGTTGTGCATTGCAGACCTCAGAAGGTGGAAACTGGGAATCTCAAGTCTTGATTTGGATTCTGTGGTGTCTTAAAAAACTCTAACTGCGTTGGGAAGTCAATCCTTTTTTTAGGGCTGCATGGTGTCTAAGTAAGCACACTAGTTTCCATATACCTCTTTGGACACATTTAGGAGAAAACACTTTATTAAGAGGCTTGAGGACTCTATTCCTCCAGTTGTGTGCTGTTATGCCATGTTACTTAGCAAACAGAGGCTCAGCTTCCCTACCTGAAAATTTCAATGTTTATATCCATCTTCTATGTAAAAAGTTTGAAGTGATGCCATGGAAAAGCTATGGAATAGTTATTTCATGTATATATCAATATAAACAAACAAAAATTAGTGACACCTCCCAAAGGTACTGCTTAATCTAGTGACATATATGCACCAACATGCCGAGTTGGATATCCCTAAAACTTTTCTTCCTCTCACTTTTGTTTCCAGAAATTGTCCTTCTGTTACTTGTCTCATCTACCATGTCAAAGAGGAGACAGAAAATTCCAGGAGGAGGGCTCATCACGAGGATGAGTTCATCTTCCAAAGGTGTTTATCCAATGTTTCTTTTTGGTTAGGAAAATTTCTGAGCTGTGCTTAAGAAGGCAAACTCCCTCTCCTTGGGTAGCCTTCTCCAATGTTTATCTTTTGTTACTGGTGTGTTATTTCAGGTCACCTGCAGCAATTGAGAGCAGGTCCTGCTGTTGGTGTGGTGCAGATGAGGGTGAAGAAATGTTTTCCAATGCTGGATGTCCACAGAATGAAACACTGTTTTCCCTGTTCTGAGCAGAGGAGGATTGAGAATATCTTGAACTGTGCAGGGACTTGGAGTCCTTGGGATTTTGTCTGGGAAACCTGGCTGGGGTTTGACTTCACCAGTGCCCCAGCTGGCATAGCACTGGAGTCACTCACAGGGGAATATGTACCCAGAAAGGTAGTCCTTCACATAATGGATATAAATATGATTCTTGGAATTTACCAAACAATAGGCAAAAGCAGTATTCCCAACAGGCTGGAGGGGAGCAGTTAAACATGAAGGAAACACCTGCAGAAGTGGGTATCCATTGTTTCCTTTTGATGTTTATCACTGTGCCTAAATCTGGAAAGAATAGGCTTTTGGCCTTCAAAAACAATTTCCTTCCTAGCTTTTATGGCCTGGAGGAATCTGTCCTTCTCAAGCATTCCTGTTTTGGAGACAGAATATTATCTCTCTGCCTGGGTGAAATTTCATCTCCAACTCCTCTCAAGGATAAGCAGGTAACTTTTATGGGCCAGGTCATTCAAAATGAAGGGCTGTGGTGAGTGACACTGGTGAGGTGCCTCTTGTGGTGGCACATGCTGATTCTCCAGGACAATGGAGCAGCAGCAGCACCAGCAGGAAGGTGTGGAGGTGGATGAAGATTCAGACCAGGCTGAGGCTGCCAAATGAAAGTTTCCAGACCAGGAGCTTGACAGGCACAGTCCCATCCTCCAGCATTTCTTTAGCACTCTGATGGATGAAAACTACTAGGAAACAAAGGGACAAGCCAATCCTCATGCATTTTTGATCACAGAAGGCTCTGACCCCCGCATGGTGCGAGGTCATGGGCAGCCCCTCCCATTGCCTTGTCACCTCTGGAGAGAGAAAGCATGTCTCCAAAGCCAGCCACCTCTGCAAGGCCCTAAATGCTCACACAGCTGCAACTCTGCCCACTCTCCCCTCTGCCGAGTCCCACTGCTGAACGCCTGAGATTTGTCTTCTCTTTATAGCACCTTTTATTATTCTTTTGACAGGCCTTGAATAGTGACGATGAGGAGGCAGGGGCAGCCATCCAGTGCTCCAAGTGATGCTGTTCAGCAACACAGTTGTTTTTTCTCAAGCTGCCAGCTGGTCCTGACACTCTGCTTGTTTTCTCCCCCGCCCCCAGGAGGTATTTTTTTGGTGGAAGCTACCTTGCTGACATTTAAATGGAGCAGGGAGTGCTGCTGAGCTGCTTTCTCCTCCTCTTCCACAGGAGCTGTGCTGCCATCTTTCTCTTTGACTGTGCCCCACCACTCCTTACCTGATTCCTCTGCATACACAGCAGCCCAGATACTTTTAACTCCTCTTCCACTCCCTTCCTTATCCAAAATATTCCTTCTTTCCTATCTTCTGCTTATCTTTCCTCAAGCTTTGGAACTAAAGTCATGATTCTCTTTTCCTTTATGCTGATAGAAACAGGAGCAAGGCAGAAAATGGATGTAAACAGGATGGGATATCTCACCAAGGCTCTGCACACGGCTGTAGTTCTTTCCCTTCTGCGCCTTCAGCCTCTGATGGTTTATTTAGGCTGCCAAAAGCCACAAAAGATGATAACCATATGCACAGTGCATGGCTGACCAGATCTCAGCTCACCCTGCCTAAACTGGAAATCAGTCATTGCAGTCATCCCATAGTCATCTGTGCCCTGCACTGGATTATTATCTCAGGCATGCTACTGTGTACATATTTTCTTGATGTCTCATAGGCTTCATAAAGTTTGGGCAGTGCAAGCCTGTGGCTGTTTCCAGTGTTCTTCATGATCTAAGTGATGTCTTTTTCCAGACAAGGATCACAAAAGTACATAGATTTGGTAGCCATACACCTCCCACTGAGCACCACAGCACACACTTGCCCCCCAGATTTCAAAATTCCTCCTGTGGTGTTGTTTGATGTGGTGGAAACCTCAAAGTTGTTGAGATAATCAAGAGGCACCAATGACATCCACAGACCAAGAAGGGCTCTCTGAGAAGAAGGGATGTGGCTGGGAGGCAAGACCAGAGGATCAGCGCTGGTGCATGGGTGCATGTCAGGTATGTGATGAAGGCCGTGTGTCTGCTGTGGCTTTTCCTCTTGGCTCCTCTTCTAGTCCCCCACATCAAGACTGCACAATTGCTTTCAGTGACCAGAAGTGGGTTTATTGATAAACCAGAAGAAATAAGATCTTAATCTCTTTCAAGATCATTAATCTTGCGGTGGATAGCATGGTAGTGAATTAATATTTTATATTGGATATATTTATTATTATGTGTTGGAATGTATTTTACATGTCATATCTTTTTCTTTTTCTTTTGTTTTTTTGGTTTTTTTTTCCCGCCATGGTCTGGCTCTAGTTAGCACAGTGCGCCATGATGACGACAGATTTGCTGATGTCATCTTTGATTAGCATGGTTTAGCAGCCATCAGAAGGCACCAGCCAGAGCAGGTCAAAATGTGCCTCACCCCCCCAGGTTTATTTACAGTAGCAGCATAAATCCATATGAGACAGCACAAGACTGTCATCCCATTCAGACTGTAACAACCACCTGAAAACTAAATCCATCTCTCTGCTGCTGTGGCAAATCAGCCTGAGAAGTCTCTGAGGCTCCCTCTTTTCAATAGGATATCAAGGAGGCATTCATGCAGCTGCATTTGAGTTTGCAGTGCACAGCAAGGCAACCAGGAAAACGCATGAAACCGCCACACCTGGAAGAACAGGTTGGTCAACAACACAAATCTGTAAGTATTTTTGGATCGGTCCTAAATTATATGGAACTTTTTCCCAGTATTTGTCATGTCTGCTCATGGAATAAATACCAGTGTGCCACTGTGGCATTATGCAGCCAGCAGAGTAAGGATCTGTGAAAATTTCAACTTCTGGTGTTTTTAAATACACACATAAAATTGCTTAAATCTCTTGACATATGCTGTGGCTTGCCAATGCATCCTTTTGATGTTACTTGTATCTCAGCATCACCAGTAGACCCCCCAACCCCAGCTGATTTCCAGCAAGTTCATACCTGGATTTATTGTGAGAGAATCCAGCACCCAGACCTTCATATAAGGATAGAGATGGGAAAGCTGCTGAGATGTGTCTAGCTCTGCATTAAATGCTGACTACAGAGCACTGACTACCTTCTGAGCATTGAGGTGACAAATGTTTCAATCTCTAAGCATTTTCCTTGGACCTTTAATTTCCGTTAAATTTTTTGTGCTGGAGCAGTTGTCTTGCTTTCTCTCAGTCTCTCTGAGTCTTCTGAGGAGACTTTTAAGTCACTAATTAATTCAGCCACAGGAACACTTCCCCAGAGATCAGCAGTGCTGGGATTAAAGCAGTGCAGAGCAATACATTTGTAGCTGGAACACAGCCTTCTGCATGTACCTACACCAAAAGAAAAAACTCCTGGGATGCAATAATCTGAAAGGGAATATAACACAGTTCAGTGGCTGATCTGCAAGTTGTTCATGTGGCCTTTCTCCAGCCAGATCCAGAGATCCTCAGTTCTCATCAGGCTTTGCACTCCAGAAGATACACTGGAAGATGTGCAGTGACTAAGCTGAGGTCAACATTTTACTGAGGGTACTACTTCAGAAGAGAGTAAGGGATGTGCAGATTACTGTAAATTTTCCTGATGTAGAGAGAGACTGGAACACTGGTCAGAATTACAGTCTTCTGGTACAAAGTTCTGTAAAAGCAACCCAACAATTCTCGTTTAACCTCTTTCCTCTGCAACTTGCTATCTAACCTGGCTTATTCTCTTTCACCACTTTCCTACAAACACATCATCTCCTCTACAGTGTTTCAGCAGATAAAGTGACTCTCTTTACTTCCCACCACTGTCCCAGAAAAGCTCCCAAATGGATATAGCCATGCTGACACTAAACAGCTTTTTTTGGTTTACCTCTCACCCTTTGAACCAGACCAACAGGATAACTCTTCCTCTTGCTGTCTGTGCTTGGAAATGACAACAGCACAAGATCTGTAGCTTCAAGGAATTATCACTGCATCAAATCCCCACAGTCAGAGTTGGGCTAGAGCTCCAAACAGCCAGCTGGGCAAAGGCACAGAGTGTCCAGTGAGCATATAACATATAACATGCATCAGAAACATTTGCTTGTCCTTATGGAGACGGCTGGTTAAATGTCTCTTTGTTTGTCCCTGATTTTCCACTCTACCTCCAGAATGCCTGAAGGTTCTAGAAAGACTAACTTACTTTTATCCTTCACCTTTTTGCACATTACAGCAGTACTTTGCATGAAGTTTTGAGCAATTTTGTCTTTATTTTTTAATGTCTGCTAACTCTTGTACCTTACCCCCATTTTGCCCACTCTTTTGAAACAAAATACAAGCCTTTTTATTCACTTAGTTTTTCAAAACCAGGGGAAAAAAAGATTATTTTTTTTCACAACAGACATTAGTGATTGTGTAAAATGCTCTTTATTAGTCTAGATTAATCCACCACTCAAGGTAGTTTTAAGCAAGCCTCATCTGGCCTCATAATGATTAGAATGAAACAGCAGGCCTTGCAAACCTCATAAGAGTTGCAATTAAGGATTCCTGAGAGGTACAAACTGATATTCCTCTGTTGGCTTCTTGGCCATTTCCCCAGATTTATTGGGTTTTATGATCATATACACAAGCTGTGATTATACTTTTAAAGAATAAATTAAAGGAATTAAAATTCAAAATGTTGAAAATCCTGGAAATAAAGCGTAAAAATGATGAGTGTTCTGGCTTGACTTAAAACAAGAACTAAGGTTTTCCTTCTGCCACTTAAGCAGTGCACAGTTTAGAAATCCGTGTATGAATCATCCATGTCTCTGTCTATGGCTTTACAATGAAATTATACTTGGCTATATTGCAGGTCTCAGGGAGCTCAGTAGTTTTGTGCAGGATATGTCAAGTTAAGGGAAACTTAGGTTGGAAGCTCTATAGGAGAGGAGACAACAGTTGTTTGAGCTTCTCTTGAATTGTAAAGCGCAGTGCAGATACATACAGCACTGTGGTAAAGCAGCACAACTTTATCTCAGCCAGCCGACTGTATTTATGGGGTGCTTTGTCAAAGGGAATTGTTCAGTGGGCTCTAGCCAGAGGAACTGCACCACAAAAAAGGCTGAGAGCCCCGGGGGATCTGCACTGGTTAGCAAGAGCTGTCCAGGGTCAGTTCAGTGTAGCTCCAGATCTGGAAAGAGAGGTTCAGTTGATGCAGGTGTGGATGTAAATGCAGCCTGAGACAAACAGATCCTTCCACCTCACTTCCACTCCAGTTTGATCCAGACTTATAGCTGCTCATTGTCCAGCCTCAGCAGCATACTGGTACACCCCATGTTTTGGGTTACATTCGCAGGGAAATGGGCCTGATGCCAGAGTGAGTGTCTTTTCCTCATCATTTCTGAATCCCTTTAAGACCATGGCAAGTAGTTTGCTGCTGGGTGACAGCAGAGACAGAGTGATTACACATCCCTCAAAATGCTGAGGGAGGCTTCCAGAACAAGGTTTGCTCAGAAGAGCCATCCTACCTGCTGTATGAACATGCCTAGAGGCAACCAAGTGCAGTTATTTTGGGATTTAGAACTGTTAGAATTCAATAGTGAAACTACTTTTCTCTGTTTTAGTCACTTGTCATGGTGACTTTTGTAGGTTATGACAAAATAGGAACATATATTAATGGAAAAAAAGAACATTCACTCTTTTTTCAAATATAGGGTTTTTTTCCTCCTCAGGCAGCAATTTCTACCTGATTACAATATTCACCTGTTTGTAAGTATTTCATTTAATTAAAAAAACCCGCTTTTACAAAAGTTGCTTTAACTGAGCTTTATAAGCTTTATTGCTCAATGAAACTTTGTTTACAAGGTATGTGACTGGGAGTCATTCTTCAAATCCCAATTAAAATACATATATAGTTTGGTATTTTTTAATTATCTCAATGTAAAACAAAACAGAGCCTTTATAAGTTTCAGATGGATTCTTGAGGGTTTGTAACTTTGATCTAAAAATGAAATTGCTCTCCTACCATTTTCTTAAGACAAAAACAGGAAAAAAATCAAAGAAAACTGAGAAAAACATTGTGATTTGAAAACTGATTATAGCAGGTATGCAGTAAATTTTGTCCACACATTTTATAAGGATTTTTACTGGCACCAATCCTAGCCATGGCACCACATCAAAATCTATAATCAGTCCACAGGTGCTGATCCATTCCCCGACTCATACTTCACTCAACAGACTACTGATAGTCTGTGGCTTCCAGGAATGGACTTTGCTGTCGAGCTCAATAGTGCACGTCCACAGACAGTTCAATTAAAATCTACAGATGGTTTCATCTGCCAAGAAACAAAAACATGCAAAGCTGCCATCCCTGCTGTCCCTCAAATGTTGTCCCTCAGTGGAATGGGCTCTGGTTGCACAGTGGGGCACAGGGAGCCCCATTTGCTGCATCTCTTCCACATTAAAGACAGAAAGCAGCCTTTGAAAGCAGGGCGTCACCCACTGGGTGCCAGTAGAGAAGATGGTAGATGTGATGGAGATGCTCAGAGCTGAGCATCAGATGCATGTGAGGCACTGGCAAGTTTGGGATGAAGCCAGAGCAGCCTGGGTGAGAGAGGGGAAAAATGGAGAGCTGCCTGCTGGACCAAGCACAGGCTCTCCCAGAAGACAAGCAACAAGCATCAGGAGGAAACACAGCTCATTCAAGAGTTCTTAATAGCCAGCTCCCCAACTGGCTGTAATTTTAGCAGGCAGTTTAACTAGACTAGACTGAGCTTTCCCCAATACAGCCCTGTTCAAAGAAAGCTGGAGAAACTCCTTTGCCTGCCCAAGGCCAGATGAGAAGTATATTTCTCAAGGAAGCTTTTACAGTGACAAAAATGAGACCCTATACTACAATTACCACCTCAAGCACTGTGTGTATCCTTCTGTTGGTAGCATGCATTTTTCCCACCTTTCAGTCTTCAGTATCTGAATATGCTGTTATATAATTTGTGCAGCAGTTTTAATTTTCATTTTGATCACATTCCTTTCAGGAGGGAATTTTGAAAAATAAATACGATTTCAGTCAAGGCTGGACTATGGGATACACATATTTTCCCACTTTGCAAGGGTCATTTTATTGCCTGTTTATAATCCTGTTTTGCCTGGAGAGTAGATCTATTTCCTCAAGGCTTCTCTGGAGTAAAATAGAATCTTCTGAGCACTGTTCAGAGTTCTGGCTTCAAATTAAATGTCTGAGAACAGCCCTCTGTGGGCCAGACTGTCCTCTCCTTACCCAGCTTAATTCTGGTGAGTTGGCACACCGTTTAAGTAAAGGAAATCTAGAGGTGAGCAGATCATTACTGTTTTGGTCTTTGCTGTAGACCCACAGCAAAGGTGGGAGGAAAAGGCATTTAGTAGAGAAGCTTGTCTACGAACAGGAGCAGTGGAAGGGTGCTGGAAGTCTCAGCTCTTCTTGCAATGGACAAAGGGTACAAAACTCACAGCCAGCTCATCTTCTGGTGGTCCCTCGCTTTGTGACTCACCTCATGATCTCAGAAAGTTCCAGTTTCTCTAGAATATGACTTGGTTTGACAGCAGACCCAAAGCTGGTACCACAAGCCAAGATCTAAATCACCATCGTAAATCCCCCTGGCCCACATAAATTAAACACTTCCCTACTGCAATTTTAATACTGGCAGGGTCTAGTGCATGCCAATGAGACCCAGAGAATTTGGGCTAAAGGTGACCACTTATTTCTCTGTGCCATCCTGCTCCTCCTCTTTTTCTCACAACAGCCAAGTGTTAGCACATTACATAATCAAGCCTTTGAATTTCCCTGCTCTTGTCATGTTTAAACTCGATTGTCTAACACTTGCCTCTCGCGCCGTTGCTACCAAGCTCTTGCAGTCAGCAAACCCACTGCTGACAGATGGTGGGGAAAAGTGGGTTGAGCTGGACAGCTTCCAAAAACTATGTCTAGCCACATGATATGTAAAACACATGCTCTCATTTAAAATTTTTGTTTCTGTTGATCTTTTAGAACTATTTTTATTTTGAGGAGAGTTATTTTCTGTTTGGGATCTTTGTTTGTTTGTTTGGGCCAATGACAAGAGCATACTTTGTGGCTTCTATGCCCTGCTTTTGGCAGTTTCTGAACTACCAGACAGGAAATTCTCCAAAGCATTGCAGCTGATAATTGGCCCCTTTTATTGAAGCAGGGATAAATTGGAATAATTTTCTTAGGTCCTTCCCTTCGTATGGAGAAACCCACAGTAAAGCATATAAAATTCTTTACCCCAGAAATCCTCAGCAAGGGCCACTGATTGATGAAATCTCTGTCAGCAAATGATATGACCATTGTTAATACAGCATCTAAAATTGTAGCTTATTAGTTCGCTTTTTTTTGGTTTTCCCTTAAATATTTCCCTCTGAACACTGTAATACATCAAACAGCTCCCAGTAAAACCTCTGAAAAGGCAACATTACTCCAACAGAAGGATATGACTTTCCATCAGGCCTCAAAAATTATTTATAAGATGATTGTGTATTTATTTACTTATTTGTTTGAAAACATTTTTTCCTTTCCCAAGTTAAAATGAAGACATGTATCATGAAATGTCACAGCTCATTTTTGTGGAGGACCTAAGGCTAGGAAGGAATGGAAACATGGTAGAATATTATATTTGCTACACTTTCATGTTTTTAAAAGATCATCTCAACCCTCAAGATGAACGTATAAAAAACCAAAAAAAGCCCCAAATACATTAGTAATACAGTATCATGTTGGAAAAAGTCTTGAATCATCCCTTAGTACCCTTTTCAGCTGGTTTTATTTTCCACCTGGGACAGGATGTGAAAAGGACAGCCCCACTTTTACTTGTTTCTGTGTACCTAATCAGGCATTTGGATTGCCTCAGTGGGAATGGGGACCCCAGGTAAAAGCAAATACTGGAAATTTTGTTCCTAAAATTGGAAATATTGTTCCTAAACAGATGTGTAATGGGCAAGGCATTGTGCTACACAAATGATCTCTCTTGTAGTGAAAATGGGCATCTACGGTACGGTTGTGTTCTGCTGTACTGTTAATGATATCAGACAATGATAAAGGGTATTAATTCAATATATTAGAAGATAACATGAATTTCAAGTTTCCTTCTAAAACAGGCGCGTGATCCTGGGAACTTTTCTGCACCATCCATGCACAGCAGGAAAGTCCTAACTCCCAATTATGAAATGCCTATATCACATAAAAGCAAAAGCAGATCAGGAAATAATCAGGAAAAAAAAATTTGCAGAGATGTACTTTATGTGAGTGGTTGGAAGGGTGCCATACATCATTTTAAAGATAATTCTCAGTAAATAAAGAGCTTACTTAAATGTTTCTTTAAAAATAATTCCAAACACCACATTTTTAGTGACATTTTTAATGCCTAAGATTCAAAATATATTGCTTCCATAAAAATGAAAAATAAATTTTAAAATATTTTTTTAAATGTTGTCATCATTGTTTAGAGAGAAAAAGTGGAAGTCTTAAGGAATTTGGAAAGGGTCTCTAAAAATATTTTCAGAAATATTCTTTTCAGAAAATTCTATGCCGATTTGGGGACCACAATTGCCCATTCAATGAATGAATAATGGATCTGTAACAATCACAACTGTCAGCTTCTATACATAAAAAACCATGAAAAAAATCATTATTTTAGAGTTTAAATATGTGTAGAACAGTAGTGTGCATGCTTTCACATTTAAAGCTCTACTAGCGCCCTGGGTTGGATCCTGAGAAATATTAAAATTGATTGAGAGCTACTTTCGGAGGACTTTACAAACTTAGAGCAAAAAAAATAAGAAAGAAATGACAATTTGAATCTGCTTTCAAATTGTTAGTTTAACCATAGATATGGTGCAAGGAAAATCACAAAGCTGAATATATTTCCTCTGTGTGGTGATAAGGTCTGCGTGATAATTCATAGAGCTGTACAATAGTAGGATGTGTTCAGGACTTGGAAATATAAAGATATATGGACATTTAATTTTTTAAAAGTTTTTGTTGATTTTCCTTCCTTGGTTCGCAAAAAGATACAGTTTTATTTATAATGAATTATATATATATGTATATATATAATATATTGGTGAAATTTTGATCCAACAAAAACAAGTTCCACATTTACAGGTTCCAGGGTTCTGCTGTAAAGCTAAGCTATCAGAGCAAGAAAAGAAAGATTGACTTGAGACAAAAACCAGAAAAAGACTTCACCTTTCTTTATTTTTTTTTCTCCCTCTTTCTTCCTCTGTATGCTTTAGGTCCCTCTGACTGTCATCTAGACCTTCATATTGGCCATAAACACCCTCTAGAGAAGATCAAAGCAGCATTTGACTGTCACTAGTGGTGTTGAATGAAATTCCCTCATTTCCTTGTGCCCCATATCATGGGATTTGTGGTCTTCCTATGCTTTGCAATGGTTGTGAAATATAAAGAAGAGGAGTAAAAAACGAATTGAAAAGTAGTAGGTGGGTAACCAGAACAAAGAAATGATTCTGTGAGAGATCAGAAAAGACAAGGAGAAAGGGTAAGGTAAGGCCAAGAAGCATCCCAGGGAACATATACACATGTGCATTCTTCTTTTATGCACAGGCATCTGGCATAAGGTGTCAAATGACCTTCCAGAAATAATTTCAAATCTGTCAGAAAAGGGGCACTACAGGGATTGTTCCACTCCATCCTTCAGCACCAGCAGATGCAGCACCTGGTGAAATGGATCTGCAGTCACCCCACTTGCTGCCCTGGAAATCGTTGCAATTAAGACTTGAAGAACCAGTTGGAATTAAAGACCTGAGGAGGCCAAGGAAGGAGAAACAACAACAACAACAACAACAACAAAACTACAAAGAAAACTCATCTAATTTCTAATATCTAATAAATAAAGGATCTGAGATAGGGGCTAGCTACGGAAAAGTAGGCCCTGATCCTGAAGCACTCTTAAGACACTGTAAATGAGTCAAAGCATGGGAGAAGGCAAGTACTCATGAGCTAAAGTGCTTTGCTGGAGAAGACTCTTTGCACGTAATAGGATAACTAGATCTTGAAGATGGTAGGATGTGTGTGTTTTTAGTGCAGGAATAGGTTAGCCCTGAACTTTTCCATCCAAGCTAGGTATTATTATTTCCTCAGCTGGCTGGCTCGAAAGCAGTCTGGTCTGTGCAGCAGGAGGTGTCTGAAGGAATTACTCTCCAGCGGGAAGCAGTGGGAGATTCAGCAGGATCAGAGATCAGCTGCAGGAGAGCAGCAGACGGGAAGGCTCATCAGCTTCCCGCAGCCAAAGTGAAACTTTCAGGAGTGCCAGCAAAACTCCTGCCAAGGAGACAGACTCGCCCAGAATGAGGGAGGACGGATCCGTCCTGCTGCACAACTGGCCCAGGGTCCCATTTCACAGGGACAGAAAAGGTGAATTCTTCCAGTGGCCTTGCAATTCCTGCAATATGTTTTTTGATTTCACAGCTGATGGCTCCAACTCTGATGGCACACTTGGATCCATAATATTTCATGGGAAGCAGGCAGAAACAAATACACACTCGTCTAGGCACTAATTGCCAGTGAAACAGCATCTCCCACCGTTTGCCAGCCTTGTCCCTGGTGTGCCTGTCAGCAGCTCTGTTGCTCGAGGAAACAGACAAAGAGGAAGGCAGAAAGGAAGACACTACTCAGTGTAGTTTACAGCAATCCATGGCTGTGAAACTCCCCCACCAGTGCCAGAAAATCGACTTCAAGCTGGCCCTGTTGGTTACTGAAATGTTGGCAGGGTAATCCTGTTCCCATTGAGAATGAAGAATGTTTTGCCATAGGCATGGGGAGGGAGATGATCTCTTCATAGGAATAGACATAGCCATAACTTAGATATGTTTTGTGGGAGAGTCTTCTAGATGCAGGGCCTCCTGCTACCCTGAGGGTGGTGTTTACATGGCAGCTGGCTGCTGTAAATAAGAGTGGCTGCCATGGGTGTACAGACATTGGAATATGGAAAGTCTTGAGCTCAGAGCAAGGTATCCAAACTGGGGAACCCCGCTGGCTACTAAAGCTTTTCACATAATGGGTGAAAATCTGGAGGGCAAAATCTTTGATTCAAATCCAGTAGCTTTTTCTGAGAGATTGGGTTTTTTTCCTACTAGACAGTAAATGTAAAAACAAATTTCAGTCTGCTTCGATCCAGAACAGTTGAAGAAAAGTTTTTGCTTAACATTTTTGATTTTAGAAATCTTTAGTCTGGTTGCCTTCTTCGTGTTATTGATGGTAAATGTTTTGAATGATATTCAAAGCAAAATATCCACCATCTTCTCCATCCTAAACCACCAAAAAGAACTATTTCAGCCTTTTGTTTTGAGGGTGACACCAAAACGAAAAAAAAAATAAACAAAAACTCCATACCCACATGCATACACGCTCACACACAAAAAAATTAATCAAACTGCTGGAACATAATATTGTGACACAAAACACCCCAAAAATCAAACCCTCCCTCATCCCCTTCCCTAGACCAAAATTATTAATTGAATTTATGTCTTTGTGACCCAAAATGTAAGTATTTCTGGCCAACTGAAATTTCCTAGGGCAAACATGCAACTGATTCAGAGCTCTGCTCTGTACTCTGCACTTCCCTTTATCGCTTTTCTTGTGCCTGCTTTCTTGTGTGAACTTTATCCAAACGGTGGACAGGCAAGGAGAGGTGGCATTCAGAAGGGAGCTGCGCTGCCTCACTAGCCACCAGCAGCACTTCTGCCACATGACCTGGAGCTGCCAGCCTTGGAATCAGCACTGCCCTGCCAGCCTTGTCCCCACCCCGGGTCCAGCATGCTCTCCAGGCTGGCAGCAGTGGTGGGAAGCAAGTTGTGGAGAGTAAGATGTTGCCAAAATCATTAAAAGGCAGGAAGAATTGGCTAACAAGTGAGGAGAGGGAGTCTTGGGCAGCTGTTGAAAAAGAGTTTCATCTCTTCCACTGCTTATACCTGGGGAGATTAGGGATAAAGCAGAGAGGAAGGAAAAAGTGTTTTCTTAGGCTGTGAAAATTGAAAGCAAGGGGCATCAAAGTAACAGGGGAGTGAAAGCCAAATTTTCTTGGCAATCATCCCT
This sequence comes from Sylvia atricapilla, assembly GCF_009819655.1. Lineage (NCBI taxonomy): Eukaryota > Metazoa > Chordata > Aves > Passeriformes > Sylviidae > Sylvia > Sylvia atricapilla. The sequence continues at coordinate 21,500,837 of NC_089174.1, read as the reverse complement.
CAGCTTTAAATTCACTGAGAATTCTCATCCTCAGCATTTGAAGGGCTTATTAATAGTTTTCCTGTAGTTGTATTTAAATCTGCATCCTAAGTTGTCAACTCTGAATTAAAGAACCAAGTAGAAGAGGAGGAATGTCTCATGATGGGCTCTGAGCCAGCTTGGAGCGGTGCTGGTGGGAGGTTTCACTGCCTCTAACATGAGTTGGATCCTTTTGATGTGGAAAGCATCTGCCTAGGGACAAACGGTTGGGCTTGGGATGTCCCCATCTAAAAATAATTGAGCAGTTCACATCAGGGAAGCTGTTCTTTGGCATATTCTGTTTTCACCTGGATTTGCATCTTGATTTCATCTATTCAGCAACAATTTATGATCATGTTTCAGCACTACTGATGGCACAGAGAGAGCAGGCAACCAATCGCCTGGGATTTTATTATATGTAGTAGCAGATATTGCTATATCTGTCGATATGTTGATATATGTCATCACTTCATTTTCTTAGGCATTATTACTGCCAAGTGCCCCATGTCACAGAGCAAAGTACCTTAAACTATTTCTTAATTCACAGTAGAAAGACAGCCAGGAACATATTTCTTAACCATAAAAAAAAAAAAAAAAAAGAAAAATTGTGCCTGAATGTGGCCCCTACAGACTCATTTATTCAAGCCAGATCAAGGCATTTGCAGCCCACTTGATAGAGGGCAGCAGGGCTATTTGTCCCTGGATCCACCGGGAAGGGAGAGAGGGAATGACCCATACTTCACATTAGCACCAGGAAAGACGTTGAAACACTAACAGAGAGAAGCAGTATCCAGTTTTCACTGAGGAGTCAAAACTGTGTTAAAAACTACACTTTGCCTCCCATTCAGGCACCGTGGCAATGGCTTCTGCAGATAAGGTGTCTGCAAAGTCCTTGGAAAGCCTGGAACAGAGTGGTGTTTAGGGTGTGTGATTTAGGGGTTTTGTAGAAAAAAACAGGGAGGCTTCCTGATTACTAAGGCTCATCTCCTTGGTGATTAAAAAAAAAAAAAAAAAAAAAAAAAAAAACAAAACCCAAACAATGAAAACAACAAAACAACAAAAATCTCAAGCCAAAATCAAAGGAACACAAAACAAATTTAAAAAAACACAACAAACCACCTCTGAGCTAAACAACTTTACAAGAAGTAAGGAATGATCCAACTGACCAAAACACTTTTTTCTAGATCTAGTGAAAAGACAGTTTCCTTACCGACTGGCAGAATTTGGCATAAAATTACAAAGCATTCATCCTGCTTAAGGGGATGTTCCTGCTTTGGGAAGCAACACAGGGAATGCTCATTGATTCAGGTAGCTCATGAAATAGTTCATGAATAGCTCATGAAATGACATTTCCTTCTAATCACAGCTGTGTTCCTTTGGAAAGCAAAAAATTTTTGTTATGTTTGTGTGTTAGCGCTACGGGCTGGTCATTCTGGATGCATTTTGGTTCATTCAAAGCCTCAAACTGCCAGGATTCTGCTCCAGCTTTGTAATGTTTGACTTCTCTGACACAGGTGGATGTCACATCTGACCCGAGTGATGTTCATTGAGCCAATAATTTCCATTCTGGATCTGCACTCCATTTTACGGGACCTGGAGCAGTTCAGGGCATGCAGAATTGCTGAGCACAGAGTAGCATATCTGTTTGATAACATAGCTGCCTTTCAAAAACTCCAGAGGGGAAAAAAAAAAACCAAAACAAAAAACACCAAAACCCCACCACAACAACAAAACACTTCTCCAGATTGCACGGAACTTTCTATTCAATCCAAAACATGTTATCTGAAATTTCAGTGTTTCTGTCACATTTTTCCCAAGCTAAGCAAGGATTGCTTGTTGGTTTTCACTTTGAGCTGTTTTGGGTTTTTTTTAGTGGGGGTCTTAGACTCAGGAGAAATTAATGGACAAATTAATGTCTTTACTATCTTCTGTAAATATTTGGGGCAGTTGTCTCTCCCCAGAACCATGGAGTGTTTGAAGTGGGGCTGTCTAGATCCACAGTTCAGTTAACTTTTTGTTCATTTGCATCCTTGGCATGATTCTCATCCATCTTTCTGCTATTGTCTTCTCCCTCTTAGCTGCTTCCCCAGTTGTGTTATTACAACTGCTTGCAGGCTTAAGGATAAAACAAACAAAACAAAGCACAAAAAAGCACCCTCCAAAACCAAACCAAAGAAGGGCACTTTTAAATTAAATAATTCTTCTCTTTCTGTTCAGCTGCAACAAACTTGAGCTGGTATGACTGAGTTGGCAGGAGTGAGAGGTAAAGGACGAACTATGAACAAATTGTCCTTTTTGGAAGAAGTCAGTGTTCATCAAATCACAGACTTGATTTTTTTTTTTTTTTTTCCTGTTGGAGTTGTTCAGTTTTTTGCAACTAGCTCCCAGTGTATGGGGACAAAAAAGAGAGGGAAAGACTTTGCAGTCTGGTGACCAGAAGAAAAGAAGTGCATTTAACACTTGGCAAAGCAGCAAAGCAGCCCTTGAAGGAAGTTGCCTGCTTTTGAGGAAGGAGAGGAATAACCTCTGGGATTCCTTCCCCTCTTCCTCGTGCCCAAAGAAGGCAGAAATTTTCCATGAGCAGCAAAATAAATACATTAAGGAAAGCAGGAGGCACAGACACATGGAAGGAAGGCAGCATTATGGCAGTTTCAGTCACATGCAGGTAGGCAAGCCTGCAAGTCCATCACTGTTCACCAGTTTGGGATACCTTCTTCTATGTGACAGAGCAAGCAAAAAGAAAAACTGAGTGAGGGGGATGTGAAGCATGACAAAATTAGAGGAGAAATATGGGGGAGGATATCAGTGAAATGACTGGTTAAGGAATTTGCTAGTTTATTCTGTCTAAACAGGTAATGTACAATTCAGGTTATGGATTTAAAGAAGTTGTTGGGAGACTCCTGGAATCACCCAAGGTGAAAGAAACAAAATAAGTGACTGTGCTTGCCCTTGTGTGCTGTAATATCCATGTGAAGCACAAATAAACAAATTGCCAAGGACAAAAGATAATCAAGAAAATCTTCCAGCCTTGCCAATGCTTTCATTGAAAGCTCTGATGACAGAGGTTTTTTGCCTTTGCTTGATAGTAGCAGTGGAAACTCCCAGGCAAGCCTACGTCTGAGATATTGGGACATCCTGATTTCCATGTGTACTTCAGTTCCTTCTCTCAGCCATCCTGCAGAAAACCATATTGCTGAACCCTCAGAAAGCAGGGAATTTTTGTTTTGTATGGATGTTTGAGTGGCCATGGAGAAGGACAAGGAAGCCTTCTGGGAGGCACTTACGAAAAGTTAATTACCCAGTCTGTTCAGAGGAGAAATACTTGGTGTATCTACTTAACAGACAGCAGCACCTTGAAAAGACTTTCAAAGATTACTGATACTAGAAAACAGAACAAGTCAAGGCCAGTGTGGGTGAGTAATATTTTGAAACATATGATACGTACTTTCAATAAGCCTGGTGATTATGCTGATAGGAAATGTCTGGTGATGCTGCTGATTGCAAATTTTAGTGGTCCTTGTCCAGAATACAGCCTCACTAGGATAATTTTTTTTTAGAATCTACATGGCACCAAATGGATAAACAAAGAAAAGAAGCTGCTTTTATGCATTACCAGGGATTCATTTATGAAGAAGTGTATTGCCCCCTCCAAAAAAGTACATTAACAAATGTACATTTCACTCTTGTCTAGGAGTTTTCTTGCTTGTCCTCAAATGACATAAATAGATGGATTGAGAGCCCTAATATTCAGTTTTGAATTATGTGAAGCATATATTATCTTTGGCATTACTGGTGAATAACATAAATACAAAGCATATATAACAATATATGTATACAGTTGGCAGTGTAGCAAAAGCAAAAGTGTCTGATAAAATGGTATATGATTATCATTAATTAATTGCTGACATGTTCATGTCAGCAAGTCTCTGTGGCTCACTGACTGCAATTACACTGAAGGAGTTAATAAAAGATGCCCACAGTGTCTCTGTGAGAGCTGGCAGAAGTACAAGTACAAGGACAGCCCAACTGCAAGGCCTATTCATGTGGGTTGTTTAAACACTTGCTTGTTAGACTCTTTGGGCATGGTCAGATTTTTCAGGAAAGCTTTCATGTAAAATGTGGGAGAAGACACACTAACCGACTGGGAGATCTCTTTCCTTTGTGTCTCTTTGTAGCTCCACCTTTGGAGAAGAATGCACCCTTTTACCAGCCAGCTAAAGGGGAAAAAGATGCTTCGTGTAATTTGCCATGGTCCTGATGCACAACGATTATCAGACTGGGAATTTGGAGTGCTTTGGGGGTTTAGTTTGGTTTGGTATTTGTGGTGTTGGTTTTTTTGGGTGTTTGTTTGTGGGTTTGTTTTGGTTTGATACTTTGGGGTGGGGTTTTGTTTGTTTTTGTTTGGGTTTTTGTTTGTTTGTTTTGTTTGTTTCTTGGGAAGGTTGGGGTTTTTTGGCTTCTGCAAGGTTTCAGGATTTTTTTTCTTTTTTGACCACCTGGGACCTTCTGTGTTGTGATCAACTAGAAGATGAGCAGCTCAGTGGCAGTCATTCTTTGCTCTCCGTGTTTATAAAGCAGGGGATGAGGGACTCAGGCTCTGTGAAACACAGGCACTGATTTCCTTGATTTAACTGTCAGGAATGCCTCGCTGGTCTCAAAGAGGGTTAAAGTAAACTATGAAAATGAGTGCTTTTTCTTAAGAAAAACATTCCTGCATGGAGTTGATCTGGAATAGTTGCATGCACAGAAGCTCTTAATAGCCTGAGGACAAAACGGAAAACAATTACTGGAAGGTGGTCTTATTGACTCTAAAAAATATTCCTTCTGCAACAAAACCGAAGAGAATATTTAAGTCCTTTGCCCACCTCCTAACTGCTAGCCCTCACCACCTGAAGGAAGAATGAATCTCAAATATCTGTTTGCAAGCAATTTTTACAGAAAAACTATATTGCTGCCCATGGTTCTCCCATTTGTGTGACATTAAATTAGCTCAAATATGAGATCCTCTCTGAACTGTGACATGTCCACCTAAAAACATGTAGTGTTCACAATTATATCCTGTCCTCAGCTCAGAAGCAATCTCAAAGCTAACCCAGCTCCATCTACTACTATGCCTTTCACGCATCACTGACTTCACTGTTATCTTGACTAAGACTTCAGAAATGGCTCCTCATCAGAGTTACCACAGGGAATACAGCATCAGTTTTAGATATATATATATATATAATTTTATATTTTTATATGCTTATATCAAATATATAAAATGTATTTACATATTTATATATGAAAATAATATATCCATAAAAAGAGAGGAAGTGATAGTAGTGTCTTAAGAGCTTGCATATTTACTTTTAGAAAACTTGAATTGAAAATAATTGAAACATAAACAACAAATGTGCCCTCAATCAAGAGATGTTGTTAACTCTGTGGGTTTTCCTGGAGGCTCTCTGAGACTCCCTCTGAACTCTGATTGCTAAGGGAAACCATACTCCTGTGATATACAATGGACTCCTCCATACATGTGACAGCAGCCTGCTCTGCTTTAGATAATACCACCAAACTGGAAACTCTATTTTTTCCCTCTGAAAACTGTTTAAGAAACAGTGCCTGCAGACTGACTGGCTCCATCAATAAACCCAAATCCTACACAAGCTAAGAACCTGCCTGCTAAAGGCAGCATCACAAGATATAATTTAGGCATGAGGAACACAACTCTGAAGGGAGCTGGATGACTCCACTTGAAAGAAATGTTCTCTCATAGTACTCCTGGGTTGTTTCCCCCAGTCTCTGGTAGGTAGCTTTGAGCTTAAAAGAAGAGAGTTCATCTAAATACAAAAATGGATGTAACTGGTTAAAATTTTGAGTTATTAAAACAAAATACTCCTTCTGTCTTGAATATAAAAAAACCCCAAACCTCTGAGAATCTGAAAGTATATGAAATAAATCTACACAATGAACAAAACCCTATAGACATGAAGCTACCAATATTGACAATGGTTGAAAGGGCAGAGGATGGTTTTACTTTTATTTTCAGGGCTGGGGTCTCCTTTTGAAGAGGAAAGAAGAATTACTAAGCCTCAGTAAAAAAAGATTTCTTGTCTGGTGCCAGTGTTGGCCTTTTGTTCTTTGAAGAAATTAAAACTTTTTGTATGAATTTATAAAGCCGGGTGAAATTTTTTTCTCCAAAGAACTTGTTTACACCCCTCTGCTACCTTAGGTGAATATTCTCACATGCAGACAGAGCATTAGAGGGAGCTGGCACACCAGGCTGTGAATGACAAGAATTCACTGCAGATACTGTGGGGCCAAGAGCTGGTCTCTTGGTGGTGTGGGAGGTCTCAGCATGGGGTGGAGGCTCTGCCATTCCTGGATGCTGCTTTCCAAATCTCTGCTGCAGCAGAAATGTTTTTTTACAGACTGTGGCAAGCAGAGAGGAAGATTTGGCATCTCTTGGCCCGTGTATCCTAAGGACGGATGGCAGGGGAGGGAGTTGTGTTTACTTGATCTGGAGAGACAACCATAAGAGACAGGATTTGATCTTTTGGGTGATCTCTTAATCAAATGCTTCAAGTCTTTGTGATCTTGACTGCATGTTCCTTGACCCATTTCTCTCTCCAGGGCTCAGAGAGTCTAGAGCTAGAGGTTGAAGTATGCTGGAGATCCCAAATGACTGAAACACAACAACCAGCCCCTCTCATCCGCAGCCACCAGCTGGGTCTGGCCTCGTCCAGATGATTTTGTTTCAGTGATGAAAACAGGAAAGTTCCACAGCATTATTTCAGCTATGGGCCAGGTAACACCACCCAAGGATCACCTTGATCGTCTGACACTGCAGAATGACCCGCTCATAATGGCAGTGGATTGCCGTCCATTGTTGAGAGAGAATTTGCAAAGCAGCCTAAGGGAACTTGGCGCCCCATTCCTATTGAATTACAATAGGATTTGGGCATTGAATTTCCTCAGTTAGTCCTTTCAAACTTCCCCTCCTTTCTGAAGTAATAAAGATGGCATTTTCGTAAGGACTCTTGTGCTGGCTTCTTTTGAAACTGCTTGACGTTTTTTACCACTTACTTCAATGAAAGCGTCATTTGGGCAACTACTCAATTTTGAAAAATTCACGGTTGGGATTTTGAATCATTTGCTCTTAAGTTTATGACGTCAAAGTTTGTCCAAACTATTAATTTAGGATGAAAAATAGGAAAACACTTAAAAGACATGAAGAAAGGAACTGAGCTCAGTGGAGAGGAGGGAACTTGATAAGCTTGGAAAAGTAAATTCCAAGCTGATCTCCAAATTCATCGTGCTTATCTTAGTCTCAAATAACTTTTGAAAGCCCTAATACTTATTTAACTATGGAAGATATGAAGGGGCTTCCAAGACACTTTCCAGCTATGATACACCAATATACTAAAAAATAAGCTTTGAAGAAAAAGACCTAATTAACTTTCTTGAAGATGCTTTATCATCTTCATCTAGGTATTTGTTAAAATGTCTTTTTAACTGCATATATGGGTTATTAGCCATTAACTTAATTGCATGACCTTTAGTCAAATCAGAAAACCTCTGAACTAAAATGTAAACCAGAGTCTACTGGCATAGTTGCATATCTGGAAATGGCTTGAGATTTTTATTAGTTCTGCTTGAAAATGCAGGACCTTCTTTGACAGATTGGTAGCCCAGCTCTGAAAGTAGGCAGTTATCCCTCGGCCGTGTTTTTACCAGTTTTAAACTGAGATTGCACGGAGCGGGGGAGGGGGGTGACACATGGTTAACAATGGGAGATCATTAACTTAAACATCTTCCATTTATGTGGAAGCATGGGTAAGTCGATGGGAAGAATGAAGCCACAAAGTCCGTGCTGAGGGCAGGCTCCAGGCTGTGGAATTTTCCTGGAGCCTGAACAAAAGGAGCCAGGTATCAATGCAGTCATCTAAAGAAGCAAAAGGGATGAGATTCAGGAGACAAAACTCCAGCATGAGGAGGACCCCTGAGCAGGATGCGCTTACTTGGCAGGTGGCTTTTGTTTACTTGCAGGATCAGCCAAGCTGGAAGAAAACCGAGCTAGGCTGCAAAGAAGCTGCTGCAGGATTCAGAGCAGGGCTTTTGCGGAGAAAGGAACATGCTGAGCTTCTTAGTGGATGCCTCAGGCCAGAAAGGAACAATAAGCGTGAGGCAACCAGGCAGAAAGAGCAGTGTTTGATTTGGTCTGAAGCTGTTTTCCTTCCAGGAGATAAAGTGCGGGAAAGGTTGGCATAGAGCTCACAGAAAGGGGATGTACCTCACTGCCCGCAGTTATCTCTGGTTCTAAACAATGCCCCATGCTGGGAAGTCGGCATGGACAGCATTGCTCAGGGGCTCTGTGCTGCCTGGGTCAAATCTCCCATTTTTATGGAGATCTTCACGCCAGGCAAGGGGGAGGGGGCAAAGGAGAGTGGTGTAACTTAGGCCACTGGAATTTTATGAAAGCAAATCTCCACCAATTATAAGTCCTAAGCAAAGAAGCTTAATGAAGTATCCAGCCCTGGGAACTGCAAGTGGGTTTCATTGATCAATGTCTTCAAGGACCAGAAAGTGAACTTGACCTTTAATAATGAAATAAACTCACCTGCATCTGTTCAACTAGATACTTTCTCTGGATCATTTGTGATTAGTATCATAGTGAATTGAGACTCCTGCACTGCCTTACTTTGTTTGTTCCTCCATCCATTTAAAAAGTTATTCACTCAGATTCTGAAGTCCCTTACCTCAGTAGACCCTGGCTCTGGCTCTACCAGCAGATTGGTTTTCTTGAACTTACAGTGTTTAGAAACAGGACCAAACAGGAAATAATCTACTTTCAGTATACATGGAAACTTTACTTTGTAGTGAGCAGAATCAAGCTCAATGCACAGAGAAATAATGTCTTCACTACAGCAAATATATGCTCTAAAAATCTACAAAATGTGGAGGTAAGTTTAAATGGCAAATAGGTTCTACAGAAAAAGTCGAGCTAAAAGGAAAAATGTTTTTGGACGGGGATGAAAGAAGGCAGGAGAACAAGGTCTAGTTTTTTATATCTTTTCTTAATTCCATGAACATGATAAGTATAATAACTAAAATTACCCCTGTAAGAGATTATTAGAATTTAAGCTCAGCACTTCTATTAGCATTTAATGCTGAAAAAAACCGTGTAAACGCATCCAGAGGAAACAGAACGTCTTCTCACCTACTAGCTGCCCTTCACCTAACAGGATTTTGTTAGTTAGGTGCATATATTTGGGTTATTAGACTATTTGGACTCTGCTCTGAAAAAAACCCAAATTTACACACAGGGAGAAACTGCAATGTTCAAACAGAGGTCTCTGATTTGGCAGTAACAAGCAGATTTCTTTCTGTAGCTTAGCAGTGAGGCACATTTCTACTCAAGATATGATACTGCAGATAGCAGTTCTCCTCCTGAATGTTGCAGGCTGGAGATGTTTCTTTCACTGAGGCAAAGGCTGATGCAGCAAGGAGGACCCAAGGTCTGACACAGACTTGGTCCCCTCCTGGTCTCAGTTCAAGGCATTGCCCTCCACCCCCTATGTAGGTTTGACTGTTTGATGGATCTGATTGTGGACACAAGACAAAAATTCTCTTTGATTCTTCCTTAGGTGAGAGAATTAAAAACTCCTGAAAACAACAACAACAGCCCTCCCCCCCCCAAAAAAAAAAAAAAAAACTCCCACCCAACAGAAGAATTTATTAATTCCAGTAGCACTGGCAGTTTATTACAAGACTCTTCACTGTAGACAGCCAATTCCAATAGGAGGCTTCTAGACTTGCTTACAAGTGCTCTGAGAACAGAGAGTTGCCCAGACTTCTTCAGTCACACTTAGGCCAAGACACATTAGTAATGCCATTAATGTTATTTGACATATTAATAATGCCAATAAACATTTTGAGTAATACCTTTGGCATAAATATAGGAGGGGAGGATCATCTGACATCTGTGTGTGTGCAGGGCCCATCTACTTTTTCCTTGAATACAGAATTTATAACCCTGGCAGCTCAATTCAGCATTGCAGGAAAACTCAAATTACTTTTAAGATCATCTGCCACCCTCATGCTCCTCTACGAGTTAAAGAGGTCACAGCTTCACTCCCCTGTTCCTCATTTCCCTCTGCTCTGTTTATTGTCTGTCCATCCCTGCAAAATATTTCTGTGCTCACAGCTATAGTTCCTCCTCAGTGCCCAGCACAGAGACCAGTTCCAACTGCTCTTTCTAGGGTCTCCTCCCACACAAACAGTGCTGAGTAGATGTCCCATCAGGTGACTTCTGCATAAAGTCTTTTCTGCTAGAACTTTCCTGTGGCTCAGTTTTATGTTGTTTTGAGTCTTGTTATGAAATGTGTGACTAAAGAGGGACCTTATTGCAAATTTCAGCCCTTCAGGAAGCAGCGGGAGGATAGAGACAGACTTCTCTAAGAGCTGCACAGCAATAAGGTGAAAAGGAATGCAGCAAGCTGAATTTTGCCTACACATGGAAGAAAACAAAAACCCACAGGGTGGATAGTTAAATACTGCAACAGAGGGCCTGCATTCTCATGAGACCTTTCCTCTTGGTTTTAAAAATTTAACTTGTCAAGACTTGTAGCAAACCGACCTAACTGAGTAAGATGAACCACCTTATGGCCTCCAGAGCTGCCTTCCAACCCAAATTATTCTGTCAATCTTTATCTACTTATTATCTTACATATTTAGGCTACTAGGGATTTAGAGAACACAATATTAAAATTTTGACAACAGATTACACAAATGAATAAATAAATATACTTTCCTTCTATCTTGGCATTAATAAAGTTTCAGCTAAGGCTGAACAACACTAATTCCATTTTACAAAAAATGCAGGCGGATAAAGAGTAAGTGTGGCTTTTTTAACAGTGTACTTCAGAAAGATCTTCTGCAGCAGTTGTTTTTTATTTTTTTGTTGACTTTTTTGGGGTTTTTTTGGGGTGAGTGCTATTTTTGTTTGGGGGTTTTTTTCCCCAAGTACAAATGCAGAAAGATTAACTGTTTTTATCTTGACTATCATCACATTTCATAAAGGAACACTATGAAAGCAGTCCAATCATTAAAATCAAAGGGGAGGCATTTTGTTGGTATCTGTGGTTTTCAAATCAAATCATGTTTGGTGTTTTTTCTCAGTGACTGTTGAGTATCTTTGTGGTTTTCTGCTTGGCTTTTTAAAAAATGCATACAGAGTGGATACGGCCATAGTAAATCACTCTTTCTTCCATAATTTTCCACGTACTCTCATTTCAGTGGGAAATGGTAGCAGACATGAAGACAAGAAATGACAGACAGATACAGGATTTTAAAGAGCCCAAACATGTATTTGACATCTTAACTCCTCATTTATGTCACTGCATATTTTGCTCTTTCTGGCTAACTTTAGTGTAACTTATACTACAAAGACATGAAATATGCTAATTAATTAACTTCTGCTTTAATTCTTGACATAGAAACTGATCCAGCATTGTCTTTGAAAGTGATTGTCCACATATTTATCATGACAAAAGATTAAATCATAGTTTTAGACTTTCAAGGTGAAGCTAATAGGAAAATGCTACTAGCTAAGTTTTCCAAAACTTGTTGTAGATTGTGGCAGAATTAACCCTTGGCTTGCATGCACTGAGAAATTGTTTGGATGTAACAGATGGTAACACTCTTGTTGCATTTCTTGTCTCTAGTGGAGAAGAATCAGGACATTGTAGTTGTTGGAGGTCTTGATAAAACACGTTGAAGTCAGAGGAAGAAAATTTACTGACTTCAGGACAGCATGAGCAGAAACAACAACCCTAATTTTTAATTTCTTATGCTCTTGTTTAAAACTTTCGTTTAATCCAGATGTTCTTAAAAGTTAACATATTCTCAAATTGTTTATAAATCCCCTGAATCTTAAAGCTTTGTTACCTCCCCCCTCTCTTTGAATAGAAGGAGAGGCAACTTTATAAAAAAATTAAGTACATAATTTATGGCATTCCATGATCAGAACAGAGAGGATAACTCTCACAAATTGCATGAAGCTGGGTGCCTAGTTGCCAAAGATTTCCTTCTTTTTTATTTTTTAATTTGGTGGAAGCCAAATGACAGAATGACACCAGGTCCACCCCCCAATAACCCTGTGGGAACCAGCACTCCAGCTGTAGGTAGGAGAATGGGCAGCCTAAAGCCCTGGCCAGACCAAAGCAGCAGACAAATCCCTGGAGAGCAGCTTTTCCATTCAGGCAAACTTGAGGAAGGGAATAACTGCACAAAAGCAAATTTACTTTGCTGGTGGCTGTTTTGTTGGTTAATACCACCAGGATGCAAGTGCTGCATTTCTCCCATCCCAGGTTTCCTTTCAGCCTGACCTGCTGTCACATGGCTGGGATAGTCTGATGTTGCCATTGGTTGCCATGGCAATGACAGTGATGATGGCATGTGTTCAGCATAGCCAAATTTGAACCTAATGAGAGCAGATGTGACTTGAATCTCTCATCTCTGAAGAGCAGACCTGGTTATATCTCCATGTCTTGGGATTCATGGAGAAAGCCTTAAATGTAACTCTCTGTGAGAGTATTAGCTGTGAACACCAGCATAGATGGATGAAAATAATTTCTGCTCACTGTAAACATTGTCTCATGAAGCTGAGCACACATCTGTGTCAGAAGAGCTGAGAGAGAGGACAAGCCACAAGGAAAACAAGAAGTCTCATGCATCTGCAGTTCCCTCTTGCTGATGCGCATTATCTTCCTTAAGCATAAGCAGATTCCTGTATGTCACCGTGTGTTATCAGTTTTGGTCTCTGCAGTTTCCTAAGAAAATAACTCCTTCCAGTTGCACAGGCCTGTGTGACATGCTATGCAGAGCTACAAAGCACCATGACTAAATTATGGCTGTCACCAACTTCTCTGTCTAAACAGGACTGTTACGAAAATAAATTAGCACTGCCCTTACTAAGAGTAAATATCTCACACCTGACTTTGCTAACGAAGAGAGTGAGAACTGTGCTCCACCACAGCCAAGCCTACACAGACAACGTGTTCGCAGTGTGAAAGAACAGCCACTGCTCTAAACAACCACAGGGAGATAAAGGGTCCCGGTGCAAGAAAATTACACTCAACTCAAATGCTTTAGAGCCAGTTCCACCCCTGTTAATGTCAAGGATTCAGCTGGAACACAATCAGGAGAGCGGTGTAAGGCTGTTTTATAACTACTCCAAAGTTTCTTGGGGGGAGATTGAACCTCCAAAACTCCCCCTGCTCCTGGTGTGTGGTGAAATGGGGATGTCTGAAATGAAGCAGTTCTGAACTTTACCCATCACTACATGTGAGTTGTCTCATATTGCAAGAATTGTGGCTTTATCTCTAGGTTTGAAGCTGAAAACAGCTCTAAGTTTGGCTGCAGGAACAGCATTTGGAACATTCTATCTGCATATTGGGCTGGAATAAACTAAGGAGCATGTGCACTCCTCCCTGTCAACACTTTTTCTTGAGGTTTTTCAAAAGACCTGATTCTCAACCAGAAGTTCACAAGAAAACATTAGTTGCTGTGAGCACTTTCTACTAAAACTGTGAGGTGGATTTTCCAACACTGGACTGGTTATTCAGAGATTATTTGAGAAGCCAGTTGAATCCTCTACATTGGACTAAAACAACCTAAGGCAAACCTGGAAATGCCTCATGGAAAACTAAGGTGCACACCATCCATATTCTTTTCTAAATGGGAAAAAACAAACAAGCTTAAAGAACAGGAGGAAGACTACCATATCATTTTCTGCTCTTAATCTTGCATCATGTGGCAAGAAGACATTCTCTAGAGATGTTGCACCTTGCCTAAAAGGCAGCTGAGGCCCATGTTGTTCTTTCAAACATCTGCTGCTGTTTTTCCTATTTTCTCTGCAGCTTCTTGTCCCTCCTTTGTTAAGAAATTCATCACAAGCTTAACCCAACTCCTATTTCCAGACTCTTCAAAAACTTCAAAGTTCAGTGGAGTAGCAGCAGGGAAAGCAGGTAAGCTGCACTTTCAAACTGAGGCCTTGCCCCTCATCCTCCACTTCCTCACCCTCACATCTCTGAGGGACACACCTCTAAAACCTCCTGGTAGCTCTTCAGGAGAGTAGACTTCACTGTAGCCCTGCTGAGCATTTTGGAGGGAAGAGCAGGCTTAGCACCAGCCTCAATCCCTGTCTGCTGCTCTCACCCAGGCAGGCCATGGGGCTCTTGCCATCCTCAGGCAGGACACCACAGCAGGGCATGGAGCCTGGGCAGAGACCTGTCAGTCCAAGCTGATGGATGGATGGGTGGAGCACCAGACAGAAGGCAGGACTTGTAAAGAGGTTGCATTCCAGCATGCTGGGCATCCTCCCATTTCTTTTCCTCAGTGCTGACCAAACCCAATGCAACTCCACGCTCCCTGAGCTCTTCCCATCACACCAGGCAGGTAGATCTCCTGTGCATTTCAGCACTCTCTGCCTGGTTGGGACACCTAGTGCCATGGTGGGCACTGAGGGGTGATGAGTGAGGACTGCAGCACTACAGCAGGCCAGGCATATCACCAGCCACCTTTGAAATGTTAACTGAAAGCTGGGTGAAAAGAATCTGCTCAACAGGTGTGCCGGGATCCTGGCACAGGGACTTGGGCTGGGGCCAGTGCCACGGAGTGTCTGCTGTGCTGCTTCGCCAGCTGGCTACAGTTACAGCAGGGTGGAGGGAATGTGTTTTCATCTGCAGCAGCTTCTTGCTTCCTAGAAAATTCTCCCAATATTCCTGAGTCATCTACTGCCCACGAGTCACAGCCCTGGTTTCATCTTCCTTTTCTTTTTTTCCACCAGGAACCCATGCAGCTGCCCTTACCAGGGTTGTTTTTCTGCAGTCCCAGCTTGAAGCAGATAACACAGGGCAGCAGGCAGAAACAGCCCTGGGATTTGGCTAGCTCAGGGCAACCATCAAAATCATACAGATATGACCTTGACTAGTAAGAGTGTGCAGATCAGCATCTGGTTGTTGGTGAGATAACCTCAGATGAGGGATTTATGCAGCAGCCTCATCCCTCCTTCACTCGCTTAGGACTGCCAGAACTACCTTATCCCAGCAAGGAAATTACTCCAATTTCTAGACTGTCATTTCAGAGCTGCCAAGTCAACCTCCTCATCACACAACTAACAGATAACGATTGGAAGGGATCTAAACACGTTAGGCGTGATGGGTTGGGACAGTTTTAGATAGCAAGCTGAGTAAGAACTTTCTGAGCCAAGGCAGTATCCTCTGCATCCTCATGACTTCAGCCACATGTCAGCCAGACTTCACATGTGAATATGCCTGACTGTCAGCCAGAAAGCTTCCTGATGACCCCTTGACTCCCTTCACTGGGAGTTTTGGGTGCACAGGACCACATGACAAAAGAACAGGAGAAGCTTTCTTTGATCAGTTTTTCAAATACACCGTTTACATTATATTTATTTTTTAATAAAAGTTTGTCTCTGTGTACCTGAGATCAACAGGAGTTTTGTTTCTCATCTAATGAGATTTTTTGGAAGAGCACTTAGCAGTTCCTGTGCCTCTCTTCACCAAAAACTTCAGCAGGAATATTTTTACCAAGTGCTGGCACTTTACGGGGCAAATAAGGAAAGAAGCTAGAAAAGCCTGCACTTGCTGTAAAACTGGCCCAGTTGCTTCTAGAAAGAAGTCCTGAAATGGGAAACTTCATTACCCCAGACTGCACAAATCTAGCCAAGTGTGGCTGGCCACATTGACCAGTGCGATTATCCCTTCAACTCTGTGGGCTCCTACTCCTATTCTTACTACTTGACTGACCTCACAGAATGATGAAGTGTAGCAGAATCCACCCAAGAGCAGTTCAGATGAAAATTCAGATCAAAAAGAGTTTTTCATCATCTGAATACAAAAACTCACAGAGTCAAAACTGTGGATTATACAGGTGAGTGTTCCTAAATGAGGCTCATTCCTTGATTCTTCCAAACAGCAAGCATGCAATCAGGTCAGGAAGAATTGCTAACCTGGAACAATAATTATGATTTGCCTTTTATGATTTAGCAATTAATTAGCATATGACTAGTGAATATTAGGCTTACAAAAATGCAAATCTGTAGTCCCAACCCCAGCTGGAGGCTCTGTTAGACTGTACTGCTAACATAAGTCCCAATAAGTGGATTGGTAATCTCTATTATGGGTTTCTTTCCTTTTCAGAGAGTAAGAAACATCCCACTCCTCTAGGTCTGAATCAGGATTAATTGATTGGTCTCATATGAACCTGAAAGCCATTAAGAGCATGAAGGATGAAAAGCAATTCTAACTGCTTTATTACAATTTTCTAGTAAAGTACCAGTTTAGACTCTGGACCTACTGTGAAGCAGCAGGTTTCCAGATATTGACTGCGCTGGCATGTGCTTCTGGAAAAGAGGAAACGGCAGATTCCTAAAAGCAGAAACATCTGTTCAAGTCATGAACACACTTTCTGTCTGAGGCCAAACAGCAGGACTGATAAAGAAGCCCCTGTGCTGCCAGTCACATTGGCCAGAATCACAGCAAAACAGTGATGAACTATGAACCACACTGATCCTCCTTCCTCAACCTAAAATATTTGTTTTATGGGGCTCACCATAGCCCATACCGTGTTGGCTTTCACAAGTAAGGCACAGAGAGTCTTTTTTTTCCCCCAGGTATGGGTGGAGGAGCAGAGTTGTTTGTGCAGGAGAGTCATCAAGTAATCCAGAGAGGCCAAACTTTCCAGTCTGGGCACTGCACTAGGAGAATCCACATTTTTGATTATGGTTGTTCTCATACACCAGTTTCTTGGGCTGTTTGATGCATTTGTTGGCTCACTTAAAGCAGTGCATCTACCAGAGTGTTCCTGACAAGGTAATGAAAAAGTATAAAAGAATTTGGCCCAGTGAATACAATACTGATGTTAGGACCCCATCTACCATGTTTTGTCATCTGCCCTGAATTCAGTTTATTTGACAGAACTCTGGAAGTCAACAAGGGGCAGTGACCATTTCAATGCATTTCTTGAAGCAGCAGAGCTGAAAAATCCAGGCATAAATATCAAGACACTTTTGATAGCACAACTGGCAAGTGAATGTGGTTGAGGAACCTGACTACCACTGGGATATTAGTATGATGTTTTTAGAAAAAAAATATCTCCCCTTTTTATCCTGAATTAGAAGGGTAGACTTTTTCATTTGCATCAGGAGAACAATATTCTTAAAATCAAAAGAAAGACAGCAAAGGGACTAGATTGTAAAATTCAACCTTGTATTAATGAGCAGTGTGTGTAGACTTATACTGCAAAATAAGCAAAGCATGGGTTGAATTTCTCCCATTGAAGTCATCAGATATGGACCATAAGCATTTCCTAAAGTCCTTGTGGAATGAGGGCCACAGGGCTGGATACAGCCCAGAGAGAAGGAGATTGCAGAGCCAACCTGTGGGACACATTTTCCAGCTCCTACTATACGCTCCTTACAAATTACTTACCCCTGTTGCCTGCTTCACAGCATTGTGAGGACATTTCCTGCTTCAGAACTGATGCTGCAGCCTTTGATCCTGCCTGAGTCCCACAGGTGAGAACCTCTACAGCAAGGGGCTCTTTCTTCTTCTTGCTCCCAGCCCTCACAAAACCACATCTCCACCCGCACTTCAGCAATTCACTCAAGCACACGCTTAGCATTAAGGTCATGCAGGACTTATGTCTGTGATTAAAATTAAGCATGCATTTAAATGCTGTGTGGAACAGGGACCTCAATGAGGATGCCTGTTGGATCAACCTGCTATGACCACTGCTGAGCTGATTATAACTCAGCCTTTTGCAGCATTCTGGTTTTCCCCAAAAGTCATAGTTTACTCACTCTATCTTGTAAGAGAAATTTAAATGGTTTTTGCCTTTTGTTCTTTTTTTTTTTCTCTATAACACTATGCAAATGACATCAATTTTCCTAGCCTGTAAATATTTGAGATAATAGCAAAGATGTTCCACACCCCCCAAGCCATTCTGTAATACCTTCTGTACACCAAGGAGGCATGTGTAACATAAATATACTTTGGGTACTTTAAAAATTCTAGGAAGGAAACAAAACCAGTTTCTGCAAAAATTTCAAGTTTCTGCAAACAAAGTTTAAGAGTAAACAGGTGGGTGTTGTCTTTATGTGTGTAGCAGAACAAAGAAGAAGGTTAATCACAGAGATTCCTGGCTTTTCCTCTTCTGACCATTGAAAAATGTGGTGGCATAAATAATCCGGCAGATTTCCTTTACTTTCTCTTCTGAGGGAACATTGTCTCCTTGCTGGAAGCTTGAGAGGAACTCTGAATATGCTGACTGACTGAGAAGCAGAAGGAGATCTGTAATTTTTGTTTGCAGATTCATATCTGTGGATTATGTTAGTTTACTATCACAAAGGAAAAGAAAAAATAAAACAAAACAAAAAATAAACACCCCCCCCAAAAAAACCCAAACAAACAAACAAACAAAAATCCCAAAACAACAACAAAGAAAACAAAAACAAAAGAAAACAGACTATGGGATCATCTGCATGACTGCTGCAAACAGATTAGCCTCATGTCATGCAAAAACTCCTTATTACATAGCTGGGACTTCACCTGTGAGGACTCATCCTTTGCTGTGTGGTCTTGCATGTTCATTTCACTCTGAAATTCCAAAAGCAAAATATTTCAACTGCACTTTTTCCAATTTACCTATCCCCCATATTATGAACAGAGACACTTGATCTTCCTTCTGATTTTTAATCCTTCCCCTTTCTGTCCAGAAAGACTGCTTAACCTAAAACCTTAATCCTTAAGCTTGGAAAGTCTGTAGTCACTTGCCTTCATAACCATGTTAGCTTTATCACTGCATCATCAGAAGCACTATTTTTTTTCTTTTTTTTTTTCTTTTTTTAACAGAAAAGTCGATGTGCTAAGCCTCTCCTCCAGCTCTGCAGTCTTCTGATATTTCACCCTCAGATACAGCTGGTGTCCTTGGCCAGCCTCATAGCTGGGTCCCTTTTTAAATTTTCGGTTGATTTTATTATCCCCAGCAAGCCAGGAAATCTTGGCTAATGGGGAACAAAAGGGTTACTAAAAATTTCATATCTTACCCTGACAGAAGAGAAAAAGACCTGTTTACCTTGAGCAGATAATTAAAAACAGGCGTGAAAGCCCAGCATTGTGAAGTCAAGGAAAGCTCTGTCATCCACACCAAGAGGCCAGAATTTTACCAGGAATGTTTATTTAGTTCCGGGGTGCTCTTAGCTTTGGCTCTGCTCTCTTTGGGCAGAGGCTTTACAGCAGCTTCAGCCCTTTTTTTCCAGTGAGAAACCACTTGTATAATTGAGTGTATGATGTTTCCTTTTTCTTTCCCTGAGAATGGCTAATAACCTCACCCTTTATTAGAGATGGGAAAAAGCACATAAGAAAGAGATGTTGAAAACCAAAATTCATTATTTCTGCCACACATGGAGGACATTTTCTTCATTAAGTGAGCTATCTTGAGGGCATAAGGGAGCTTTAAATTCTTTTTCTCTGGTTCAGGCTTCAGTTCTCATACACTTTTACCACTCCATCCAAGCATTTCTCCACTTATAGCTTTGGCACTTCATTTCTTTGGTTTTTCTACTACACCTATCACCCAGATACCTCTCCACAGGATTTGTTCTTTTAAAGACATACAGAACTTCTCCATGATACATGAGATGCCTCTGTTAATACAAGATATACAAAATATATCCTTCACATTTTCATGCCCCACTATCAAATTGGGTAGATTGAGGTTGTAGATAGATATGTTTAGCTCTCTGGTATTCATGAATGAAAACTGAAACCTCTTGTTTTTTCCTGAATATTTACATTTCAAGATTTAAATGTGATTATGGTATAACTATTCAGGTTTTTAAAATTTTAACTTATGAAAAAAACAATCAAAGACAATATATATCACTTATTTGCTTTTGGAAAAGGCTAACTTTCCATCAATAATAGGCAAAATTTGTAATATAGCAAACAAAGATTGACAAGTTTAGACTTAAGTGGTTACTTCATGTGAACAACTTAGTCTTGTAGAATTTCCACTTTTTTATTAATTTCCACTTTTTTATTAAAAAGTCATGAATGAAAATGATGGTCTAGTAGTTAATATATGACACCATAAATTCATCAAAAACTGAAGAAGAACTTATAAAATGTCCATTACATGACTTTTGTGAGAAAAGCAAAGCAGCTAAGCCTTCAGTCCTTAACATCCAGAGTCCCATGCCTAATCTATAGAGAAGACATACAAATACAGCCTTCATTGCATTGCATGGAATTTTCTGGAATTAAGAATTATTTTATATTTCTGGCATAAGTGCCTGCACACATCTGGAATCCTGCAGGGAAAAGTCAACCCAGCTCCACTGTAACCACCATCACCACTCCATTACCTACAGAGTAAGGATTTGGGGGATAAAAATGGAGATCTGTGTTCCTCACAGCACTCCAATATGCCCACAACCAGCAGATGTGGCCTGTGTTTCGTCAGATTCCTCCTCTGAAAGGCTTGTAGGCTGACTGGAAAGATTAAAACAAAACAAAACAAAACAAAAAACCAAACCAAACCAAAACAAAATAAAATAAAATAAAATAACTACTCCTGATTAAATAAAAAGCAAGGCATTAGAGAGCCTGTGTAACTTGAGGCCTACTCTGGCTTACCTTAACATATTCATCATTTTTTGCATGTCTGTTGAGCTCCTAATACAGAAAGTAGAGATGTTATAGTGGCACTCTTGAATTTAATCCATTCCCTTCTTCTTCACTAATATTATTTATTTAACAGCATCAGGTAAAATCAAGGCTCCATCTTACTCAACTATTCACCAGCATTGTCAAGAAGAAGAAAAAAAAAATGCAATTACCTAAGGTATGCAAAACTTGTCATGTTAGGTCACATTGATCCCATCTCTAACAATAACCAAGAGCAGATGCTCGAGGAAGGAATATGAGGTCAGAACAGCCACAGAGATATCTTTTCCTGGTATACCCCTCCACAGTCTGGGAAAAAAAACCAAAACAAAACAAAACAAAAAAAACCAAAATGCTAAGCCTCTACAAAACTGAATATATTACTGCATGCTGTGAGAATTTAGTTGTGTAATTGCCCCTGTGCTTAATGTCATGCATGTCCAGAAGGGGCTTCTAACCCAATCTGCTATTTGAAAAGTTACTGCCTCACAGGGCCATCAAAAAATACCTGACATGCTGCATCCTAGAACAGAGCTCTGAAACTTCAGTCTTTGAAAGTGAGGTCAGAGAGCAGCACCTTGTCAAGTCATCTACTTTTACTTCAACTCAGCTCAGATTTTCAGCTCTGGCGAGGTTTGGACACCACTACTTCCACAAACTCTCCTCCAGAATAGATTTAATTGGGAATGAAATAAAGCACACTTCTAAACAACAGGAGCAACATCCAGTAGGCTGCTCCCTATGCAGTGGAAGCTCTAAACACAGAGGAATCTGAGGGCCCTTGGGGGAATTAACACCGTGAGGATGACAGTCACAGTGCTACTAATACTCAACTCTGCAAACTCTATTTGGCCAAAATAGAACAGCCCTTCATTTCTGTAGAACAATTCTCACTATATTGAGCTTGGATTGAGGAGCCTGAAGCTTGCCAAAACTTTGACTTTATCAAATGTTCTACAACAGCTCAGCCAAAATCAACTCACTTTGACTGGCTGAAGAAGCTTTCTGTCCTTTTCTACCTGGGGTTTGCATTATGCGCATCACTTGGGTCTCTGAGCATTTCCGGTGGGGCTGAACAAGCCAGCTGAGGTCTGTGGTGTTTCTGTGGCTCTCTCACCCTTTACCCACAGGTTATTTGGGCTTGGGGGTATCCTGCTCACAGTTTCGTGTGTCCCCATGCAGGCAGCCTTCACATACATATATATAGGTGGCTGTGAATTTGCCTGAGCCAGGGCAATTTCAGGAAAGCCCAATTTCCTTTTTAAACAGTGGTGCAGTTTGCAAGTGTCCTTATAAGGTCATTTCTTAGTGTGGCCCCAAGCCCTGACAAGATGCTCCATTCTGTTCAGCAAGTGCTGTCTGTGCAGGGTGGGGATCCACTGTGCTCTGCAGGCATGAAGGGCACTTGTTACCTCGGAAAACAAAGTGAAAGCTGATTGAGGGCCCATGGGTTATTGTTCCCCTGCTTAAAATCCTTTCTGAACTGAAGGGCTGATGGATTTTCCTATAAAAGAGCAAACACCTAGAAGCAAACACTTTTTTTTTTCTTGATTTTTTAGATGTGTGGCAGGAAGGGGCTAATCCTTCAAAAAGGATTATCTGAAGAGTAAAAAAAAAAAAAAAAAAAAAAAAAAAAAACACCTAGCAAATTAGTGCAACTGGCAGCCCATAGTTCTGCTGCTTTCTGGGCTACAATATGTCCTTGCTAGGTGAGACCTGAAGCAGGGTTTTGGAGGAGGAGCAAGGGAAAGAAGGGTCCTTCCTCTGCCTGTAAAGTCACTGAAAACCAAGGATGCGTGAGTGCTCTTCCCTCTCCACTCTGCTCCTGTGCTTGCAGAGAGAAAAAAACCCAGTGTCTGAGCTGAGGAAGAGGTGGCAGAGGCTCCTGGCAAGGATGAGGATGGTGGGACTACATCCAGAGGGAAGCACCATTCAGAGCAAGGAAGATTAGATGCCCTCAAGGTTTGAAGTCAAGGCCTGTTGTTTCCAACAGGAAGGTTAGAAGATTTCCATTAATTTGAGTGGAACACATTAATGAGTGGTGGCACACATTGTTTATGTGGTAGTGAGTGTGCAGTTCCCCAGTTACAGGAATGAATCAGAAAGGTGCAAGCTCATCATGTATATTAAGTATTTTCTAGATACTGATCACACTACAGGAAGTCTTTGATCTTCAAGGAAAACCTCACTTTGCCTTCAGCAACAAAGAATACACACACAATGAGGCAGAAATGTCCTCCTCAAGCAATACTTGCTGTTGTTACACTGACTTCACCTCCCCAACAAAATGAGAGTGAGAAAATGACAGGGCTAAGAAATACTGAGTGGAAATAGGACAAGGCTGCAGCTCAGGACACTTTGCTGTTCATGAAACGTTGCTTCCAGACTAATCAAACTCGACTAGCATTCATTTTCCCACAAATGGTTTTCTATATTTGGCAATTCAATTTCCAGTATGCCTCCTGTGCCCAGCCCCACCAACTGCTGAAGGACAGGACCTGGGTGTGAGGGACTCTTCAGGTGTCAGAGGCATTTGTGCAGAAATCAGTGCAGCTGCATCAGCAGTGTGGTTCGTGCTCCTCTTTGCCACTGGAGATGAGGTGAAGTTCTTATGGATGCCAGAGTTAGAATAATTTGTGGTTATTCCTCTCCCTATTCACTCAGTCAAACCCACCTGTGCCTTAAATGGAGCATGGGCACTTTTTTCCCCTGTTAACTGTGTATTTTCGTCAGGCAACATTGGCATTGAAAGGTTCAGTTTGTGTTTGTGTTGCTCTAGTCTTATTACAAGTCTACTCAACCATTTGTTCATCCTCCTGCTCCACTTTTCTCAATATCTTCAATGCACTGGTAATATACTGGTGCTGTTTTGATTACACTTATCTGAGAAACGTCAGTTCAATGAGCATTAGTCTTTAGTGTCTGCCATTCCTAACCAACATTTTTAAAGATGCTTGTTTCACTTTTATGTTGAATATTTTTAATATGACTGGAATGCAAACATGAATTCTACAAGATTTGCCAAAATTAATGGATTACAACTTCCACTTCAATTTTTCTGCAAATCTCAGTTATGGTGGTTATTATTTTCCCAAATTCCTACACTACAGAATGGACCTATTTAATCTAGGATGCTAATAACTTCTAAAGTGTAGTGATAAAAGTGAAAATACTAAATTCCTATTTTAAAAGTCTTCAAATTACTTCCACTGTATTCACACACACACAAAAAATTATATAAAATATGAATATATTTCAGTACAACTGTTCTTTAATTCAAGCCACTGTTAGAGAAGACTATTTTTTAAAACTT
The DNA here is from genome assembly GCF_009819655.1 of Sylvia atricapilla. Lineage (NCBI taxonomy): Eukaryota > Metazoa > Chordata > Aves > Passeriformes > Sylviidae > Sylvia > Sylvia atricapilla. The sequence goes on along the minus strand of NC_089174.1, from coordinate 21,476,768 downwards.
CTCCAGCTATCAATAAGTTATTGCAATACCATTTATATAATGCTATTTAATTCTACTAAAAATTGGATCAATTTGGACTTTGTTTAGCACTCACTGCTAGAAAAATGCATGAAAGCACAAAAGAATTATTGAAATTACTTTTGAGATACCAATTTTCTGTATAGAGTTATACCGTTTTACCAAAATGCTACTGTTATGTCTTTGGTAACTTTTAATAACAAAGCAAGTCATTAAATTAAAATACAATGAAGTAGTCTACAGAGTTTTTTACTTCCTCTGCTGAATAGAACAAAAAGAAAATTTGAAATATCCAACCTCTCTTGAATTTCAAAGTTTGTTTTCCTGACAACTTTACTTAGTGGCCATTAAAAATAACACACTTCTTAATGAAAACAAACCTGAAATAAGAAGTGCCTGCATTAATTAGTGGCCTTTAGTAGTGTGTTTTTTAATACTTTAGAATAGGTTTAATTGTCTTCTATTGCATGGCTGAAGTGACCCAAAACACCCATGTTTCTCAGGAAGATCAATTGAAAGCTATTGCATCTTGTTCTCTTGTGTTCCAGAGAAAAGGAGGGAATAGGGAATGATTTACGCTCCAAGACCTCAGGGAGAAGAGTCATCAGTGGCAGGGAATGGGATTAATCTGATTTTTGTCCTAACCTGCAAGAGTATTTCTTAATAAACCAAAGGACATGATCAACAGCATTCACATTTCAAAATCTCAGTGCTTTTTTTACCGTTCACAAACGATTTTTTCTAAGACAGGAAAAAAGTTATATGGCCCTGTAGACACACATTTTCTCATCTGTACAGCATTCAGACCCAACACTTTGTTCCAGGTCACATCTTTGGTTTCCAAAGTCCTTCTCAACCCTGATTTCAATCTTGAGATCTCAGTAGAGAAAAGTGAGATGAGAAAGGCTGGTAGAGCAGGACGAAAGATGTGGCTGGAAGGAGGGAGACATCTCTTCCTGGACTCCCAGTGGAGATATATGTGTCCCTCTGGGGCCGTGGGGACAGCCAGCCCTGTTGGAGAGTAGATCCTTGTGAAGGACATGGTAACGCTGCTCCCCAGTGTGGTCCCCAAGGGATGGGAAAAATTAGAGAGGACAGACCTGGCTGACAGGTACTGAGAGTAGTGGAGATTTTAGGTAAGCAGAAGGCACTGACAAAACTTGGCAAAAGTGAGGTTTAAATTGTGAGGAATACAGCCAGGACTGTGACCTTAATGTGGTGACTGATTTTTTTTCTTAATTCCCTCAGTAAAGAGATGAGCAGGAGTTACTGCACTTCCTACCTGAGAGCATTCGAGCAGTGGGATTCTTTTGTACTATTGAATTTTACACGGCAAGAAGAAGAATTATTGCTATGCAGTGAAACTTCTGTGTCTCTTGCAATCTTCTTTTTATAGTGCATGCCTACAATGCTAAAAACTGCATATAAACTTGTTCTTGCTGGTTTGGCTTGGAGGAATATAATAATAATTATAATAATAAAAAAATAAAATTAGGAATAATGTGTGAGATTTATTAAAATTGAAAACTACAAAATGCAAAAAACCTATATTCACTCTGTGATGCTTTCTTGAATTTAGGCATCTCTATAAGATATATCTAACTTCATTACAGCAAAGTTGTTTTGGTGGAGGTTTTTTTTTTTTTTCCATATAATATAATAACTTAAAGCAAGAATAATGGGATGTAGAAAACCATGAAATAAGGACTGTAGAAGAAAAACATAATCTTTGTCTACTATTTTCACAGAAGTAAGTTGATGAAAAAAATCAATGTTCAGTGGTTAAACTGTGAAAAGGATTGATTAGGAATGATGGAATTTCTTGATTTTGCAAGGCAACAGTGGAGAGTATTGGTGCCTTTATATCACAGAACTCTCTAGGACGAGGTACTTCAGTATCCTTTTGTAAAAATTAACAATGAGGAGAAATAATAGACCTCCAAACCTGCATTCTGGCCTCAAAATGCCCACTCAAGTAATTAATATTTGAACAAGGTAAGATATCCATGGACAGAAGAACCGAGGAGGATTTCGAGCTTGGCACAGTAGGAGCATCCTGGTGGCAGGGTATACATGGCTTGGCTGAAACTCCTTGGCTGGTAGGCAAAAGATCTGAAATCAGATGGGTTCCAAAGCTGAAATGGCAGGAATTCTTGAACAAAATGAAAATGTTTGGCAGGCTTCATAATCTAGGAGAAATGAGGCTCCAAAACGTGTTCTAAGGCTTCTGCAACTGGGGTTGTGGGTCAGGCATGAAGATCAGTCTTCAGGGCTTGTCTACACAGGAAATGCATTGGTTATATTGAAATAATGACATTGCAAGAACTTGGCTGGTCCGTTTCCTAATGCAGATGAGATCTTAGCAAGGCAAAGAAATCCTTATGAGAGAAGGAAAGCACAAAGCTGGCTGGGCTTACCCATCAGGCTAGACTATGGCTATCTCAGAGTTTAGTCTGAAGACGGCTTTCAATCCTGCTTGCTAGGGAAGACCAAGGCAAAGCTTCTGGTAGATGAACATCTGGGAAACCGGGCTCCTGGTGGTGGACACTGAGAGAGGAGCTACACACTGCCCGGGAATGCCAAGTGTCCACCTTCTGTGATTCACACCTCCTCTGCTTGTGTCTTTCAATCCCCACGGCCAAGGGATAAATTGTTTAACTTAACGACTTAACAGTACAGAAGGCCGGATGTTTGAATAAACTCTGTGGAGCACTAAGGTACTGTGAATTGCCATTTGATCAGTGAAATCAGGTTTGATGGAACAAAACCAGTCCTCCACCAGCGTTGCAAGATCAAGAGTGAATAAAGACATTTTGAACTCCTCACCAGCAAACCACACCTGATTTGGCATGACAAAGGATTCTTGTTGCCGTGAAATTACATGGCAGCTTGATTTTACACTGAAGACATTGAAACCCGTGAGTAACTGGCTATGAAGGCAATTAATCACACAGTACATTAATCCCAGGGACAATTAAGTAGGTAGGCAAACCAATTTATTTATTGGAGTCCCTATGTTCTTTCTAGTACGCCATTGGTTCTTGCACTGAAAATTCTGATTTGCAGCTTGCAAGTTTCAAGAGGGAAAATAGATATCACTGTAGCTCTGGACTTTCTCACCTGGAGGGCACAAGGAACACTTTGAAATTAGGGAATAAAAACTTCAGAGGGCTTCTATGAAATGATCAAAAGGAAAACAGTTAAACATGTGAGCCCAGCTCTAAAGCTGATGTTTAAGTCAGAAGAATGTGAAGAATAACAATTTAAGAACATACTGAGATGAATGAGAAGGTCCAAACCTCTTAGAGCTATTGCTTCAGGCTTTCTGCAGACTCAGAACTACCTGCATCAGCTGTGTTTGAGGCACATTTATCAGAATTTATTTTGCAGACACAACGACTAGAAACACGTTATACAACATGCACACTTGGACCTTGAAGAACAACCAGGAACCAGAGAGGAGCTTCCACAGGCAACTGCAGCAAAAAAACCACTGAAAACAGAACAGGCAAGCAGCGGCAAGTATGATAATCCAGTCTAGAGACAGGGAGCAATTTTCAGTGCAAACTCAAATGAACTGGAGCTAACTGGCCGCAGAATATATATCCCCTACATATATATCTATATATCTATATCTATATATCTATATAGATATATATCCCCTCATATGTAACTTCCTTCTGAAGAGCTGCAAACTTGCTATTGTCCTCACCTTTTCTATCTTAAACATAAAAGGTTACTGTTCTCCATGAAGCTACTAATTTCTTTGTGGCTGTTCTGAAAAACTTTGCCTTGGTTACTTCTGCCACAATCAGTTACAGTGCACTTCCTTATACTCACATGTCCCTCTCAATCTGTCTCAGATACCACCACTAAGTATCAACATCTGATTCCAGCTACATCTCTGCCTTCTCCTGAATTCCCTTCTCTGGTTACTACTTGCAATCAAGTAAAATTTGAACCTTTATTTTCTTTTTTTGACTCCCTTCCCTTCCCTTCCCTTCCCTTCCCTTCCCTTCCCTTCCCTTCCCTTCCCTTCCCTTCCCTTCCCTTCCCTTCCCTTCCCTTCCCTTCCCTTCCCTTCCCTTCCCTTCCCTTCCCTTCCCTTCCCTTCCCTTCCCTTCCCTTCCCTTCCCTTCCCTTCCCTTCCCTTCCCTTCCCTTCCCTTCCCTTCCCTTCCCTTCCCTTCCCTTCCCTTCCCTTCCCTTCCCTTCCCACAACTTCCCTTCCCACAACCTCCCTTCCCTTGTGAGTGTATAAACTTTTCAAGACCTGGAGTATAAATTATGCTCACAATAATATAACTAATGTATCTGCTAAATCTTTGCTCAATTATATCACTTCTCATTACATTCCATGTCAAGTTTTGATGCTCGGCATATTTTACTATTAGAATAATAAGTACCAGCCTGATTGCAGTTATATCTTTTGAAAGACTACACCGAAAAGAGTACCACCCACTTGCAGTTGTCAGATTTTCAGATAAATTAGTTCATTACTGAGGAAATGATGGCTTTTTTCCCCCTGCCATCTTCTTTTGAAGTTAATTCAAATATTAATATATTGATTGGACAGGTGGCATTTACATAGACACTGATATGTATAAATAATTGTTACCTTTCTGAAGACAGAATGGGATGCTGGAATATTTTTGCCATCATAGGTAAGGATCTTTTCCAAGTATGCTGGTATTATTTATGGACTTCTTTTTGTGTTTTTTTCTGGATCTTTTGTCCTACCTTTTCCCAATTAATGGGATCCACCCAGTCACCTCAAGAGCCTGGGTTTCCATAAAAGAGCTGGAAAATCCTGGGTTTTTTGGGGCTGGCCAAAAAGGAAGCAAAATGTATACCAAGCTGTTTCTACATGTTCATGTAAAAAACATTACTACGTGCAGTCACAAGACAGGTAAGGATGTCCATAAGTTATGAAATATATATATGTATATATTTTTTAATATACAGTGTAGCACCAGTCTCCTTAAATAGGACACTGCCTTTCATGACAACAGGATTGGTATCCCTCACTAGATCAGCCTGAAATGTAATCACTGGAAATATTAACTTGCATCACAAATGGTGCATCTTCAATTATTCTAGAGAACACAACAGCTGTCAAGATAAAAACTGGGAAAAATGCCTTCTATGTAATTGTCACAACACGAGTATAGGTGAGATGTTGCAGAAGAAGGGCTCCTTTGAAAAACAGCATATTAAAATAAATTGATGCAGAGAGAAACTCAGCAAAAGTGTGATTCAAAATAAAAGAGGTCAGGGTGGGCATTAGGAGACTAACTCTGGAGAGATCAGAAAGGGGAGCAGAAAATAAATGTAATCCTTAAAAGCAGACTAAGACTTTATGAATTATGGCAGTATCATAGATAAAACACCAATAAAGAGAGACATACAATTTCAATACATAACACCTACAAGTAAAAAGAGAAATCTCTAAAATCTGAAAAGAATTGGTAAATACTATTAACCCAATTAGATGCAAGAATGACCCAAGCAGAAGATTTAAATGAGCAGTTTATCCACTGGAGTCAATGAAGCCAGCTAAATTGCATCAGCTGAGGTTTTGGCTGACCATTTGGAGATGTGGAATAGGGAGAAAAAAATTAAAAAGCATCATAAATACGTGGGATTAGAGAAAATTCAATCTTTTAACAGAGATGAATGGCCAGCAAATGAATGAGGAAGACCTTGATTTTGTGATGGTCACAGCTTTAAAATCCTGATCAAAATCTTCAGAGGGATTTTGTCAAAACTTCTCCAGAGTAGCAGCGACAAGCTCAGAGAGAAGAAAGGTGTACCCCAAACAAATGACATTATTAGAAGAATAGAGCTTTGGCAGACACTTCAGCAATGTTCCACTTTCTGCAGTGTGCATCCCTCTGCTCCCAGGGAAAATGAACTGGAATTCACCCATGGGTACCACTGGGACTTGGGCAAAAGCTGACGAAGAAACAATTTCATTAGAAAATAAACTATAAGCTGAAGTAGTTAAAAAAAAGTAGAAGATAAAATACATTGTTTCCTTTTTACATCTTCAAAGGCATGCAAGATGAGAAACCAACTATGCCTGAAATTCTTCCACAGGCAATGAAAATACCTACTGGAGTTGCTTCAAAAGATGAAACTTGGGCTAACATTGTAATGTACCAATAAAAATGTCATCAAACTGCATATACCAGACAGATTATTCTGTGAGAGCAGGTACTTCCCTACAAAGCCAGAGATGGCCTTGATCAATTTTATGTCATGTCTAGAAAAATTAGGTATCAGAAAAACCAACTAAGAAGGGGAACTCAAGCCTTTCGGAGGCTGTATATTATACAGGTTGATTAGGACACACAAAAAAAAAATTTACTTGGCTGGTATTTGAGAGCTTAGGTTTTAAAAATACTGAGGTGTTAGAGGGACATATCAAGGGATTGCAAGAGTTGTGTTTAGGTCTTGAGGAAAAAAAAAGCTTTCCTCAAGGGTATGCAAGAAAAATAGATTTGTATTGAATTGCATACTTCTAGCAAAATACACAAAGAAAGGGGTATGTACTGGAAAATGACCAGTAAATATAGCCAGAAATCATTTGTATCTAATCCATAAATTCAAAATCATTTCACAAATCACTCAGTATCTCTCTCTTCTGAAGACAAAATCAAAATGTTTCTCTCCTGAAGTTTTCTTAGCAGTGAGCATAATGCAATATTGGGATATTATATCCCAACCAGAAAACTGTTGTCATCATCCAGAGGTCAGATGATGTAAAATGACTGCAGTTTCAATCTCATTGACTGCATCTAAAGCCATGCTGAAGGTAAATGAAATCCAGCTGTGTCTTTTGAAGGACTGAATTTCATAAAACTTAATTTGCACCTACAGCAAAGTGTATTTTGCTAAAGATTTCAAAAGTGAAAAAAAAGAGAATTTGATTAGACTTCAGGGTCACCACTTTTTAGCAGTAAGTGAAGTCAGGATGTGCCTTGAGTTGCTTAGAAATCCTTGTTATCATAACTGCAGATTTTTGCAAAATCGGTTTGTTGCTTGTATTCTCGGGGTGGATAAAACATCCTTTTGACTAGATTGCATTCTATTATTTTATTAAATCAAACTTATCATTTAAGAGTGGATACATCCCAACAAATTACTTAATAATGATCGAGGGCCATTTGTGGTTCATGTTTTAGTGACTAATGGATGTGTTTAGTTTGATTCCAAACCAGTTAATTTTAACACTGAAGGAATTATTTTTTGTTAACTCTACTGCAAGTTTCACTGGTCTCTAAATACATGTTTTTCTGTTGTCTGCACTTTTAGACATGTTCTGAGGCTGGGGAAGTGTGACCTGTGGTATCCACCAAACCCACCTTGCGGTCTACCACAGCCTGCCAACACCATACATCCATTATTCTTGTCTCATGCCTCAATTAAAAGGTTTTGGAGAAGGACTGGTTCTCTTTGCAAAGTGATTTCTTGAGTTCTTCCTAGTGAAGAGTTTCTGAGGAACACTGGGGGCAGGTATGAAAACCCAGCTGTGAGTTTACTCAAGCATTTGACTACCAAAGATTCAGCTTCCTTAGAGGAGCAAAACCTCTATTTCTAATAATTGCCACTTATGCATCTATCAGTGAAGGAAGCGACTTCTAACACCCAGTATGGTTCTTACCAATGCACTTCTCCTAAGCATTTTCAGCAACATAAAAATACATCTTTCTATGGGTTTTCAACATGTGCACTACATTCTAGGGTGTCCTTGCAGACAAAGTGATCTCACTGTGAAGAGCTTGCTCTTGGAAATTCCAGTCTGAGCTTTGCCAGGTTGAAAAAAAAAAAAAAAAGGCATTTCAAATTTTGTTAGGAGGCTAAAAGTTTTATGTTTTAATAAAAGAATTTCCTGAAGAGTTCTGAAGAGCCTAGATTTGCACTATTTACTTGTAAACCTTTCGGAATACAATGTCTTCTATAAGAGCACTTGCTTGAAGAAAATTTTCTTGATGAGATATCCCTTGTTTTCATAGATCAGACCAAGTCTTCAGTGCTTCCAGACAACCAGCTTCTCCTCAAAGTCCTTTCACAATTAGGAAACTCTTAGACGTTAAAAACATAAAAGAGTTACTAGAGTAAAGGTCAGATCAGCATGTTACTAATCTTTTTTAGACAGAAAAGTGAAATTCTCTCAATAGCTGGAGAACATAATATTCTACAGACAGACTGATACCTAGTTTTCAGGGAACTGATACAATACTTGCCTCTTGCATAGGATTCTGAAGCCTAGATCTGGTAGGAGAACACAGCTGTGAAGAAGAGGTGAATAAATACAAGTTCATATAAACTCATTGCACAACAGCCAACCCCAGATAAAGGACGAAATGCTTGGGATTAAACTCAGGCTGGTCAGATTTTCTGGGTGAGGAAAGATGCAGTCTATCCAATAGACTGGAAAAATGTTTGTTTGTTTCATGGTGGTTTTTGTTGGGGTTTTGTTTGTTTGGTTTGGTTTTTTTTTTTTTTTTTTTTTTTTTTTTTTTTTTTTTTTTTTGTTTTTTGGGGGGTTTTTGGGGTTTTTTGTTTGTTTGGTTGGTTTTTTTGGGGTTTGTTTGTTTGTTTGTTTTTTTTCCTTACCACTGGCTTCTCTATTCTCTGGTTATATGGTGGAACATCGACCAGCTACCCTAGATCAATGAACAAAGGCTCATTTTTTTTTTATCTCAAGCCACGATCATCCCTTTTCCTGTGGCTTCAAACCAACATGGTGATGGGACACCACCTTTGCTGGGAAGACAGAAAGAAGCGGAAATCCCTCTCTATCTTCCCACCCGCGGGTGGCGAGCGGGGCTGCCGTGGGCTCCGTCCCGACAGTCCGCGGGCCATCCTGGCTACTGCCCGACGTCCCCCGGCGACCCAAATGCCAGCACCCAGAGAGGAGCAAACTCTCTTCATAGCTCTTAATGGGACACTTAGGCCGCCGAAGTAATTAAGACCATGGGGCTGTCAGCACGATTAACCTCTTTATTGCCGGGCGCGGCACGGAGGCGAGTTAGAAGGCTCCCCCCCCACGCCCACCACCGCGGAGGGTCCTGCACCCCCTGGGCTCGCCTCTCTCCTCTCGGGAGCCACAAATGCCGGTTCCTGCGCAAAACCAGCGCTCTCGGGGGTCTTCGGGGAGGCTCTCCCCTCTTTTCAACGGGGTCCACTTCTTGAGAGCCCAGCGTGTCCACCTTCGATGCGGGTTGTCCCCGGCGGCGCTCGGAGCGCGGTGGGGATGACAGAAAGCCTGCGGGAGGAAGTTATGGACCATCAGATCCCTGGGGAGAAGCCCCCCGCCCCGTGCCCCCCAGCGCTGCCCCACGGAACCGCGGTTTCTCCGGCCGCCCCGACCTCCTCCCGCCGAACTCCGCGGGTGCGTGTCCGGAGCCCCGCTGTCCTCCCGGGGCTCGGGGAGCTCCTCCGGGGCCGGCGAGGGTGGGATTCTCCCCCCCCCCCCCGCCCACGAACCGGGAGGATAGGGCGGGAAAACACTTCCAGACTATCTCCATGAAGATCCAGTTTCTTTCTTTCTGGTCAGAAGTAACGTATTTTGTGGTTGTGGGTCGTTCTTTCTTTCTCGCTGTGTTTTAATTTTTTTTTCGTTTTTTCCCTCCCTTTTGCTTTTGTTTGTTTGTTTGGTTTTTAAATTTAAAATATAATGCTGAGAGACAAAGAGGTGAATAATCTATCTCGGCGTTGATGGTTCGTCAAAGATTGCAAAGCCAAGGCGCTCTGTTCCTGCGATGAAAATGATTTATAGAAAATTGCAGGCAGAACACATGCACATTCTGGCAGACGTAAAGACAGTCCCTCCCTTTTCCTTAATGTTCTTTTATCAGCTTCTTAGGAGGTGTCCGATCCGTTTGTCTGCATGAAACCAGTAGTCATAGTAGGAATCCTTAGTTTTGGTGTTTTTCCCCCTTTTCTTTAATAAGGAATCTATAAATCCAACAGTGCTCCTTCTGCCCAGATACTAACCTTCCTCCTATTTCTCACAGCACTTGTTTGGGGTGGAAGGCGGGGGGAGCGGAAAGAGGGGAGAGGAGGAGGAGAGAGATCTTTCTCCTGTTGAGTCATTAACTTGCACGTCTCAAAGAAAAAGAAGATTTAATGGGAAAGATCCTGCATATGTGCTTTATACTCACGGCATTCTTGCGGATGGGAAGATCGGAGGGTGCATGGATTTAATATCTGACCAGTATCTGGGCGATTTTCGTGTTTTTATTTTATTGCTATGGATAGTATTCCTGCATTTGGTCTTCAGCTGAGCTGAGAGAGACAATGAAGTTCTAACACGCCTGACTTCTCCCAGAGTCAGTAAAACCTGAACTCAAAATTTTCCAGGAGATATCTCAGGTTCACCACTCATATGTAACTTCCTCGGAGCAGGGGAGGGTCTCCCCCTCCACCCGAACCGGAGCTCCGTGGTTCTAGTCTCTCTTCCAGCCATGCAGCAAAGCTGGAGAGCTCGAGAAGCCCCACTGATGTTCCAACACCAGTCATGCCCTTGTGCTCAAATTGATTTTGCCTCACTCCCACGTACTGATTTACTGAGTCCGCACGTAAACCCTAATTCCTCCCGCCCCTCCATCCCCATCCCCCTTTCCCCGCTAGACATAACCCCAGAAAGAATCTGACCTGGTGCTGTGGAAAGATTGGAAAGGGGGGTGGGGGGGGTGGGGGGGGTTGAGCTGAGGTGGGGGTTTCGAGCGAAAGAAGTAACCCAGGACAATACTTAATACAAAAGTGACTAAATAAAAATGCAGGCTATAGCCGCTTTGTCTTTGTCTGCTTGCCTTCATCACCCAGATACCTTTCTTTGTGAGCCTTGATCGTTAGTTTCCACGGTTTTAAATAATCAGTCACAAAGAGGCAGACAACTAGGTGTTGGGAGGCATGAAAGTTATTTTAAGTGGAATTATTTATTTTATTTTGCTGCCAAAAACCTTTTCAGCAATGTAAGAAGTGATTTTGGTGATAGTAGTACAAGCTCTCTTTACTCCCAAACGCTTGTGAGAAATAAAAAACCTGGAGATGACTGTCTTTATTTCCAGGAGTAGACTTCAAAATACGTGCCAGAAATGGACAATTTGAGTGTCCTTTCTCCACATCAAATGCGAGCTGGAAGGGGGATTAAAAACCAACCACGTGGTAGATCTGGTTTTATACTTTGCAACCTCCAGCTCCATTTATGTTCTTTACTCTGCTCAGGGAAGATTAGCCTCTAGATGGATGTGTCTGAGGGATCACCTCGGGGGCAGATCTGCATGCAGAAACCGGTTTTTGTCATGGCTGGAAGAGAGCTATGACCCAGCAGAGCACTCCATCCGAGCGGCTCCCCCAGCATCGCAAGACCTGCTGAGCGCTCCTGCACAGGAAGCTTTGTGAAGGCAACAGCTTGGAAGGGGAAGATCTTCAGATCTTTCCCCCTTCTTCTCCTCCTCCCTGGCCTGTGAGTGATTCAGTGTCCCAAACCTTAACTTTTTGTTACCACCTTCCTCCTCTAAATCTCCTTCATCTTCAACACCTCCTCCTCTATCACTACCATCTTCTCCTCCATCTGTCTGCCTGCTGGATCTCTCTCTCGCTTGCTTGCTTTCCCCCCTCCTCTTCCACCTCCCTGCTCTTACTTCTTGCCTTTTCCTCCTCTCTTGTCTTCTCTTTTCTTTCTCTTTTTCCTCCTCTTCCCCTACACGTTGTTGTTGTTGTTAGAAAGGATTCTTGCACCCCCTGGTGCTCTTGCGTTTTGTGTGGTAGGAGAGGAGATTGTCTTCTTTCTCTCTCCCTCTGGTTGCTCATTATTCAGAGAGAGACACAGAGGGTGAGAGAGAGAGAGAGAGAGAGAGACGGATATCTCAGGTCATCTGCAGCTGCAGCAAACCAGTGAAGGAGAGAGAGAGAGAGGGAGAGGGAGAGAGAGAGGGGGGGGGAAAGCAGGGAAAGATGGCGATCCTCCATTGCTGAGACCTGGCAAGGAGCACATGAGACTCACAAAACAACTTCCATAACAATAACAAGAAGAGCTAGGCAGAGAGGAAGAGGAGAGGAGAGGAGGCAGCAGCAGCAAGAGCAGCAGTGCCGGGACACTCCTGTAAGTTCTTGCAATTAAAACCCATCTTTGGTTTGGCATTGGAGAGATCATCTCTCGTTTGTGTGTGTGTGCGTGTGTGTCTGTGTGCGTGTGTGTCTGTGCGTGTGTTATTTTGTTTGGGCTTTTACGTCTGTCTTTCTTTCCACCACCTTCCTCTGAAATCCATTCATTCGGTCAACGGAGGAAGGAGGAAGAAAGAAAGGAAGAAAAAAAAAAAAAAGCGAAGAGAGGGGAGCGAGAGCGGGGTGTTTTGTTTGAGAGAGAAGTCTCTTGCATGGAGGAGGAGAAGAGGAGGAGGTGCTGGTAGTGGTGGTGGTGGTGGTGGGAGGAGGAGGAAGGCGGTTAATTAATTTTTTGTTGTTGCATTACGGGGGGGGGGGGGGGGGGGGGGGGAAGATGGGGAGATAAGTGAGATATCAGCCGAGCTTTCGGGGAGGGGGGTGCCTGGGAGTATATGTGTGTGTATGCGGGGTCTGGATGGTGCTGTGCGTATGGACTTGGATCAGAGACGGGAGACACACGGAGGAGAGAAAAGCTCCGTGCTGGCACGACCCAGGCAATCGGGTGACCTCTTTCTTCCTTCCTTCCTTCCTCCTTCCTTCCTTTCTTCCTTTCTTGCTTTCTTTCTTTCTCCCAGCCGCTCTCCCCCTCCTCCTCTTTCTCCTCGTCCCCTCTCGCTGCCCGCCTTACCGCTGGCGAGGCTGGTCCCTCACCCCGGCGGTGGTGCCCCCACCGCGGCTCTCCTGGAGTTGGGATGCGGAGGTGCCCGGCGGTGTCGGGGCTGGAGGGCTGGTGGTGCCCGCAGGAGGTGGCTTGGAGGAGGACAGCGTTCAGCTGGAGAGCAGGAGCCATTACACATACTTGTGCTCTCCTTTGAGAGAAAAGAGAGTGAGAAGGGAAGAAAGGAAGGGGAAGGAGCCCACTTCTACTTGCTCAGTTCCCTGATGTCCCTACCTTTAAACCAAGCGAGGGAGAAGGCTCTTTCTCTCCTGCCTCTTTCTCAACCCACCCGGAGCAGGTTTCTCCCTATCTCTTCCCCTCTTTCCCTTTCTTTATCTCCCTGTCCTCCATTTGCAAGCTGTCTGCTTTGGTTCCAGTCCAGGCTCCACAACACAAAGCTTCTCCTCGCTCTCGCACACATGCACACACACAGTCCACAGGCTCTTTATGTCTTCTGGAGTAACCTTCTCCTTTCCCTCCCCCCCCCCGCCCCGTGCCCCCCGGCTCCTTTCAGCATTGTGGTTTCTATTCTCCACACAGAGAGATCTTCCTGGAGCTTCATGTAGTTGTGATCTGTGAGGATTCCTCCCTCCCTTCCCTTCACCTCCCTCTTTTTGAGGGAGAAAAATGGAAAAGTTTCATTTGTTTTTCTGGTGTTTGGAAGGGGAAAGACCTCCAAGTTTAGACTGCTTTCTGCTCCTGCTTTTGTATGTGCGGCTGTGGGGGTCTGTTTGTCTCATGAAGCTGCTTGCATGTCTAAGAGGAAGTGACTAGTTTGGCAGAGAGCTGTGATCTGAGTCAGGTAAGCCATGTCATGTTCTCTAGCTCCACCAGAAAATGGAGGAGAGAGAGAGAGTAGACAAAGCTTAGATGGGAAGTGCTCCTAACATTGTGGATGTCTCTCCATGTTTTGAGGCTTTGCTGGGCAGGAGCTGGCTTAATCATGATTTTTTCCCCTAAGGTTTTCCCTTCAGATTTTTCAATGCACAACATTGTGATGGGTCTTCTCGCTGTCTTCATGCTATCAGGAAATGAGGATTGGAGGAAATTGCTCAGATTCTTCTTCACACAGAGAAACACATCCTCAGGCTTTTTTCTCTGATGCTTTCATGTGGAGGTCACCTTTCTAGATATTTTTCTTTGGTTAAAGACCACAATATTTTGGAGTCTGATCAATTGGTCCAGTAAACAATGCATATAAGCATATATTTTTAGTTTTCTGAAAGCATTTGGAGGTAAGTGCATGCAGCTTGAGGCTGCTCAGGTTCTTCCAGAGGGTATCATGAAATGTCTCTTTTTTTCCTAGGTGATGATGCCTAATTTTTTGGATTTTTAACATCTCATTTTCAAGAGCATTCCTTCTTTTGGATGTGTTTTAAATAAGGATGGACTATTTCTCCCCACTCACTAGGTTGCATTAAAGTGATAATGGCAAGTTTTTAGTAGGTTCCTCAAAGCATCATAACATACATAATTTCTCTTCGAAAAAGCAAAACAGTTTTCACAGGTGTCTTTTTGCTGTCATAAAATATTCTTTTTTCCTGAAAACCTACAGCAACGTTCTTGTTGTAATTTTAATGTCATTATGGAAACCTGAGATCTTTAAAGTGAGATAGTAGTTGATCAGGAATTTGTGTGCTTTGTTTTTCACACGTGTTAATCTGAAGCAATTTTGAATAGACGCTAAGCAGGCCTTGGATCTTTTCCCATCCACTGAAATCTGCACATCACCTACACAATAGATGCAGTCCTTCAAAAAGTTCAAAATACACCCTGAAATGCCTGAGGGGGTTACCAGGGTGCAGTGCTGCTGAGCTTGAAGGCACAGCTCCATGGAAAGGTGTGAGTGATGCCCATGCATTGTTACTCTGAGGTGTTTAAGAATAAATTTGGGAAGATGTTAAATGGCTGGATGGCGGACCAGTGAATCTGAATCAGAACATGCTCCCAGGTGTGCAAAACACCAGAAAGATTTAAGGATTGCAGTGATGGGTGATGAACTTGAGATCTGTCTTGGAGGTTAAAATCAATGCCCTTGTTTTATTTTTGCTGTGGAAGAAATGTTTTAATGTGTAATCTAATATACCTCAGAAGGATATTGCTTTATCAACTGTGCATTTCTTAAGTTCTGGTTGCTGGTATCACCCAAATTACTGAGATTCTCTGGTTGTCTCCATCTTCAGAAGAAGGCCATGGAACATACCATTTCAGGTATGTTTAATCTCGTATTTTGAAAAAAAGAGAGGTTAACTGCTTTTGGGGTTTTGTTTGTTTGTTGTTGCTGTTGTTGTGGTGTTTTGGTTGTCCTCCCCTTCCCCTCAAGGTTGTATTTTTTGGATGCATTTTCCAATCTCTGCACAGGTCTAAATCAGCCATTGAAGAAAAATTGAAAAATTGCTCACTGACCTTTGCTTACTTGGGTCACATCCCAAATATCCATTCCTTGTATGAACTGTATGTAGTGGTTCAGAGCTCTGAATCTCCTTTTACTTCTGGAGAGGTCAGTCCAGTGCTGGCACTACAAGGTGCCCTGCAGATACACTGCCCTTGAACTGGCATGTACAATCCAAGAACAACTCTGAGATTTAAGATCAGGATCTTTATGGGAGGGCCTCTTATGCCCTAAAAAACTAAACAACATTGCAGCTTTTTTAATGTGATTTTTTTTTTCCTGGGTTTCCTCACTATGAGACTGAAACCTCTTCAGGGAATTTTATTCTTGTTAACAGTGCTTCTTGCTGTGGTTCTGCCCAGACAGACTGAAGTTCACCTTGTTGTTAAAATACTAGATGGAGAACTTTAAAAACACAACCCGCAACCACGCAAAACCCAACAAAATCCCAAACAAACAAAAAAAAGGCGCCTCAAAACCCATTGGTTTTTAAAGAATCTTCAGAAAGGTGATCTTAATTCATGCCATGGTGGTGACATGAATGTTTCTCCTAATCAAGCGTAAATTTTTTCTTTCAGACAATGGCTTTCAATTGCTTTTGGTTTGGGGCACACAGAACCTTTTATTGGTCCAATCTCTAATAGAATAAACATTGGTAGCTTATTCACCAGTATTTAAATATGCTTTTCTTAATCACTTTCCTCACACCTACTAGACATAGCCTATGAACCACTGTTTTAAAATATTTTTTTAAAATATTTAATTTTGTTCTACAATTCCACTACCTTCACACCGGGTTGTGTTGATGAGAAACTTATAGATGTCATGTGTACAGTTTCCTTCCATAATTAAAAATATTTTATTGCAAGAAGAAAACTAAAAATACAATAATGTGTATGCTTAGAATATGAAGAGTATGAGTACATAATGGGGTGCTAGAAAGGGAAAGCAGGGCAACTGCAGGTGGAAATGGAAAAAAAAAAAAGATCATTCCAGTCCAGTAACCTTTATAACAAATTCATTAGCATTATGTACTTTGACTTAAAAGAGGATTGACTTCGAAGACCGATAAAAGGATGATTAAAAAGATGACAAGTAGATGACTATTGTTCAACATAGATGTCCAGACATCTGGCAGATGTTCCTCTGAGCCCCAAGGAATGGGCAAGTTTAATTTTAGCCTTGAAAAGGAAATGGGAACAACTTAAGTCTTATAATAGTACAACTTACAGTTTGAGGAAGATTACTTTAGAAGAGCTCAAAAATGTCTCTCGAAATCTGGAACTCCCAGAACCCAAGTGTAAATTAGCATTTCCTGTTGGGTTTTCTTATTACTCCAAGCAACATGTGTGGAGTTACAATATAAATTGAGATTACCTCAGTTTACTGTAACACTTTCTCTGTGTGGTGTTGTGGATAATTTCCTTAAATGGGCAGAACAACACTGCTTTGAAGTAAGAAACTGCATAAAAAGGATTTGAAAGTGTGAAACTGGTGAATAGCTGTGTACTACTCATTAACTAATATTGTCCCATGTTGAAGCTTCACCAGGCCAAATTAGGGACAAATACAAAAGTCCCCAGTGAAATAGTGAAGAAGCTGCTAATGGAGGAAAGAGGTCCTGTTTATCACAGATCAGGAAAGATCTACGAAGGCCAGGATGTCTGTGTTGTTTGGTGCATTTTGTTTCCTTAAATTTTGTTTCACTACCAATCCATTGTAGGAGGAAAAAAAATGGAAATATTCCTATGATATCATATATTTCTCTTATTTTGACTCTTAACAGATATTTTTCTACATTGAAGTAGAAGATTATATATTTTATGAATTTGTTTGGGATGAATATGGTCTGCTGCCAGTGCCAGAACTGTATGATTTGCTAAACTTGCATACTTGATCCAAGATGTATTCAAGTATGAACTTCTAATTGCTGGCTTCAGCAGAGATGTTGAACTTCATCAGTCCAAATGCCTGCTTGCTTTTCAAACAGTTGCTTCACTCTAGGGTACTATACAATCAAGAGATCTATGGGTCCGCAGGATGTGAGCAGGAGGTCTGCTGAGTGTTAATTGATGAGAGAATAAGAAATTCCATCTTACTCTTTAGAGAGAGAGAATAATTTTTGAGACGGAGGAAAAAACCAAAAGGACTGTGATGAGAGTGAAGTTTCCTTAAACATCTGCTAACTTCTCAGAGAGAGGAACTCAATTTGTTTAATCAAGAGGTGCTGGTGTGATGCAAGTCCTCAGCTGCTGGCAGAGACACAGTTAACGTTGTACACGGTTGAACTTCAGCATGGCACTTCTCCAAATGAGTTGACTGTTGAAAATAAAATGTTCCAGAAGAACTAGGAGAACAGGAAAGAAGTTAAAATAGCATGGTTTGTATGCCAGTGCTGAAAGAAGAAAAGGGGGGAGGAAGGGAGATAGATCAACTTATGATAATTATCTTGTTGGTAGTAAAAAAAAAAAAAAAAAAAGGTCTTTAGTAGAAGTTTCCAAACTTAGGGGACCAGGTTTAAGAAGTGGTCTTCCTGAGTTTTGGAAGTATTCTTCTGCTTTCAGCCTGTGTTGGGGCAGTTCAACACATAGGTAGATACAAAGTCATGTGGGACTGTTTTTGCGCTCTGTTCAGTTTTGTTCTTTTAACATTAAAAACAATACAGTAGATCTAAAAAGTCTGTCCCTCATCTCTCAAGCTTTATTGAGCTGTGCCAGAGGTTGCAGCACAAATGCATCTCTGAGGGAATTCGAAGGAGAGTCTGAGATGAGGAAAGGGGAGCCTTTGTATTTGGTGTCTTACAGTTGAACACAATCCTAAATACAAAGTAATTTCTTTTTCTCTGGGCTCTTTTGCACTCTCTGGGAGTTGAAGATTTTAGTGCAGTTGCTTTGGTCAGCTTGAGGCAGCATATGTCACTGCAGTAACTCGAAATATCCTGGCCTAATCACCATTTGAAGGAACTTTTCTTTAAGCAGTTCTTGGGGAAGAGGTTTCCCTCATCATTGGTTTTGACTGCTTTGTAGTAATTTTTGAGATTCAGTGGTTATCAGAATATCAGTCCCAGACCTAGCAGCAGTGCTATAATTTGTATTTTGCATTGATCAAAAGTCTTGTCGTTTCTAGCTGTTTTTTGTGGAATAATTATGGACCTCCACAGCTGCTGTCTAGGGGGAATACAGTAGGGTTTTGACTTGGGCTAAAAGCAGCTTCTTAGGTAGAAGATGGTAAGATCCATCAAGAGAAGCAATTAATTAAGTTGAATTTAGCTGGTAATTGAGGCAAGATGGAAACAGGAGATCTCAGGATATACAGGAGTTGTTCTTGAGTGGAGTCTAACTCAGTATCTTTAAGAATACTTGTTAAATAGTGTCAGCATAAAGAGCTGTAGGCACAGCATCAATGTCATGAGTGATTAGGAAGGACTTATTTAGAGCTTATTAGGGTAGCAATCATTGCAAGGCCACTGTGTGTTGAATAATTCTGAGAAAGCACTTGATTCACTGGGCTCCTTCTATTAGTTTTGAACCAGTTAAATTAAGAATTTTGTTCTTGAAGTGTGTCACTTGTTACTTTCTGGTGGAAAATAAGACCTTCTAATTGGGATTATATGTGAAAAAGCTAAGTGCTTGCGTTATGTGACAGTGTTTTTCCTTCTCCTTCCAGTTCCAGGAATATGCAATTAATAACTTGGTAGTTATTTAGATAATGGGTGCTCAGCAGCCCTGGATGGTGTATTTGCAGCACTTGTTACAGATGCAGGCTCTGTGCTGACCTGAAGATTAGGAAGTGGGATGTTCATCAGAGTGGCATTACTGTTGCTATTAAAAAGGTCTGGAAAGAGGCTTGAGAACCCCAGCTGCTGTCGTGGTATGGAGAAAGTCAGGCCTTCAAAGGATACAAGGATTAGAGCATCAGGAAGAGTAAATGGTAGCATCAGCACAAGTAGAAAATAGGCAGAGCTATTCAGCAAACAGAAAAAAGTAGGCTAAGGCATGCCGTAATTATGTGCAGTGGAAACTTGCTGCTAATAGAGCAGTGGCATGGGGTAGAGAGGCAGGAAAATGATTTTTCACAAAGCAGACATTGCAGAGAATGATATAGAAAGACTGAGGATTCAGTGTGCTCGTAATAATGTGAAAGAGAAGACTTTGTTTTGAAAGATACTAAAAATGGAATCTTCTGATGCACATGTGGTCAGTTTTTCCGTAGCCTGGTAGGACAATGGGGGCTTCTTTTGCATTGCTGGGATGAGCAAACCCTTCCTTTCCGCCTGCAGCTCTTAGGTTCAAACAGTGGCTTGGGGTGGTATCAGTGGCTGTGGAAAGAAGGCATCACAGGATATTCCTTTTGGGAAGAAGATGGGTCATCTTGGGTTGGACTGTTGTCATGCAAATGCTTCAAAACACAGTGGCCACTTAGCACGGGAGCCAGGCAAACACGTTCCTCCCACACACTGTCCCCAGACCTCTCCAAAGAAAGGAGCAGAATGGGGGCAATGTAATACTTGGAACCTGTGCTCCAGCAAGGTTAAATTTTCTCCCTCTGTCAAATAAACAGCAAAGCTAAGGAGAGGCTACTTGTGCTGGAAGATTTTGGTCCAGCATGATGGTGATGTTGAGGGTGTTCATTTACCTTCTAATGACTGGCTTGCTGGAGAATTCAACTGAGTGTGCAGCTGGGAAAGGGGTAATTAATAAAGGCCTTGCTCTGGTCCAAAAGTCAAAATTCTGCTGGTTGATGATGTTCAAAAGGGTTTGGTTATTTCTTTTCCATTTAATTTCTGCCTCCCTCTTGTTGATATTAAATTGCCAGCTATTAAAAATTTCAGAGGGATTGGTGAAGATGATTTGGTATGTCAGCAGTGATTGTTTAACAGCTTTTTGTAATTTCCATTTTTTTTTTTAAATTTTTAATTTTCGTGTTTTTATTAAACAAAGTGATAACTGCAGTCTGGGCTAAACTTGAAATAGCTTGAGGAGTGCTGATCTTGAGGAGGATGCAGTGAGTAAGGGACGAGTACTCCATCTCTGGTTGAGGAAACTGCTTCTGGAGAGAACTTAAGAGGCACATGGATGTTTATTTATTCTAACTCAGACTTTGATTCTTCAGTCCTAGTCAGATTCAGCTAGACTTGTGGGCATGTGACTCTTTGTAAGAGTATTCAGTTCTCTCTGACCAAAACGAAAGACCAAAGAATTCCTGTCCAGCACTTGAAATTTTGCTCTTAATTTTTTTTTATTCCTTCAACCATCTATTCTTCTACCCAGCTGAATAAGCATAATTAGGATAATACCATAGATGTTGGAAATTAATGACCCTGGTGCTGTGTGTGTTAAAACAAACCAAGATAAGGAAAGAAAAGCCTCCTTTTGTGAGTGGTTCTGGTGTGTGAGACTGAAGAAGAGCCGTTCTTGGTGAGCATTTGAGAGACGAGATGTGGTTACTTGTCACCTTGTTTCTGTGTCACTGCTGTAATTCTGACTGAGCCTGTCTTCTCAAGTGTGTTGTTGCTTGTTGTGAGTATGGACAAATATATAAATGTACACAGTACCTACTTAGTTGGTGATGCAGCAAAGTTTTGAAGGCAGTAGCTGTTTTGTTCTGTGTTGTGAGACAAGTGGCACCATGAAGACAAGTAAGTAAGTAAGTAAATAAATAAATAAAATGGCAACGTGAACAAATTTGGAATTACTTCTCTCTGTATTTGATTGGAAGCTTTGATTCTGCATTTCAGTTTTCCCCCTCCTTTTTGTCTACATCTGGGTGGTTCGGGCTGCAGGATGTGGGACCTCCAGCACTGGTGGGCTCTGAAGCCTTGCTTCTATCATGCTCAGCTAAAATAGCTTGACAAGTGCAAAAAATGTAACAAATGGCTGATGCAAAATTGAGAGCAGCCAGGCAGCTCTTCGCCTGGTTAATTAGGTCCTTGACTGCTGAATTGTTTCTGCCCCCTTGTATGGCTGTGGCTTGCAGCCCTGCAAAAAAGGGTTTGGGTTCCTAGCCAGGAGTGCATCCCAAAAGTTGAATTAATGGAATTTGAAGTCAGTGTGGACAGATTCCTTTTGGTCTAAATGACCTTTTATCTTTGCTGGGGGCAGGCAGCAGGGAGAAAGCATATCGGCTTTCAGGTATGTCGGGTCATACAGAGGCCAAGTACTCTTGTCTGATCAAGGATATGGTGTGAAACAGCCCAGTGTGCAACAGCACCAGGGCCTGGGCAGAGGAGCACTCCAGCAGCTCTTCTGTAGGTAAATGTGACCCAAGGCCATGTTCTGCCTTGCAGGATGGGTGTGTTTAACCGCTCAGTGGCACTGGCTCCTGGTGTGCTTCCATCGTGGTAGGTTGAGAAGAAGCTGTTGTTGCTTGAGTGTGCAGATTTCTCCTCCAGAACACCCCTGAATGTGTGAGACCTGAAATCTCTGGCTCCAAGGACATAACTGTATTACTCACTGGGGCTGCTGAGGGAGTGAGTCAGTATGTTTGGGTCTTTGCATGAATAAATGAGTAAACCTGAATTATTTTAAAATTATCAGATTGCAGAGGTGATAAAATACTTCAATGAACTTTCCATTCCACACGCACTACCAGAGTGCTCCTCTCCTTCCACCATGAGATGGGAGGAAGGGAAGACAAAGATTTTCAGTGTGTCCTGAGGAACCATGTAAAACCACCTGCTGAGGCTGTACTCAGGAAATGTCCTTCAAGCAGTCAGAAGTTGCTTGGCAAGATGTCAGGAAGGTTGACCAAAGGTTGCATGAGTTGTGCTCCTGCAAAATGAACTTGGAATGGTTGCTTCCCTCCATGGTTCTTCAGTGCTTTCACAGGTTCACCAGTGGTGTACAGGAATATAGTTTGCTTGCTGGTATTCTGTTTTATCTCTGAAGATATTTCTTTTAAGAATTCATGTCTACATAGGTTTGTTAATACTGTACTGTAATATCAGATGGGCTGCTGAGACCTCAAGGGGGTGAGGAATCTATTTTTAGTGTGTTTGAAGGGTAGATGATGTTTCAGGTTGTGGAATGACTTTCTAGGGGGCCTGTCACCATATACTGAAGTTTTGTATGTCATGGCAGTGAAGGCCAGTCATATGATGATGAGTTAGTAACTTAAATGGGACATTAAAAAAAAATCCTGCTCTTTGGGGAAATTTTAAAGATAGATGGAACTAAAATGTCACACTGCCTGTTCTCATGCTTGTTTCCTTGATGTGCTGAAGACATCTAATCCTCTTTACAGGTGAATTAAGCAGTCTGCTTATGAGCTGAAGGCAATACCTGCTGATCAGTTGACATCCAGATTGGAGGGTTATTCATGTCTCAGTAAGACTTTTAGTAATGGATGACCACAAGAATGTTTTAGCTGCCAAGGTGGTGTGAAGAAGATGGTTTGTGATCTCCTTCCACATCAGAAGTTAGCCACATGTAGGAAGTTGGATAGTAGCAGTGCCATCCTCTTTGAGGGTGTTGGACACCCCAGCCTCCAGAGCTTTGGAGCTTTAGGTTGAAAAGATCCAGCCTCTGAGAAATGTATGTGTCCAGCAATCTGAGGAGTCAATCCAGTTGTGCTGCTTTTTTTTTTTTTTTTTTTTTTTTTTTTTAAGCACTGCATTGTGGTGGTAGTCATGAAGAACAGATTTTAATGATTAATTAAAGGTAGATTTTATGTGGATTTGCTTCTTATTTCCTTTGGAAGACAGCAAAACTGCAACTTTTACAGGATTCTTCTTACATTCCTGGGATTTTGTTTAGTGTGCAGGCATGTGCACTTATTTGTTTATTTTATAACTGCTCACTGCCATTGTTAGGAATGTTAACAAAGGCTTTTTAATAGGTCAGACCTCACCACTATTGCATTTTCATAGTTAACGTCGTGCATTTGGTAGATAATAGATGATAGGAGCTAAGGTCCTTATGCTGTAAGAGCTCATTCTTGTGAACAGTTGCTGTGCTCTGATTCTCAATTTTTACTGCAGCTACTTGTGTGAGTAAACATTTGAAGATCAGATCCTTAGCTGCATGAAGTAATTCTTGTGGAGCTTTTCATGGAGGCGTTTGAAAATTACGTCTTGAATTGAGGATGCCCTTAACTTTCAACAGCTTCCACCTACATACATGAAATGCTCATTTGTGGTTGCATGTGAGGGCATGGCTGTAAGAGATTTGCAAGATTCAGTGGAAGCATATGCATAAGATAATTCTTTCACTTTCATTCATGTGCTCCTTCTTTCATTCTCACTCTTTGTATTTTGACAGCCAGAGCATGTATGTTATAAATACTCAACTTTGACTTCAGTTAGTGCTGGCATGTCTCCGACGTATGATTTCATGTGACTTTGCAGATGTTCTAGTGAGAGCATTCCTCTTGCTGTGTTGCCTGTGGATGATGTTCATGCTGGATCATGATGTTCATGATGTTCATGTTAATTCTGTAGCCCCACCACTAACTGTGGTGGTTTTGGAAGCCATTTTTTCCCCTGATTTTTTTCTTCTTAATTAAGGGATTGGCTTGAATAGATACTGATGTGATAGTGTTTGGTTTGTTGAAGACAGAGGTGTTTTGGATCAGGAAAAATGCAACATGGGTACTTTTATAATGGCAGAAGTGTGCACTTTTGTGTACGTAATACAAGTTCCTGTCCATGTGGTTCATGCTCCTGGGGTGGTTCATCTGGCAGATCATTTAAATATTTACTCCAAAAGTTCTCTATTGCTGTGAAGCAGCATTTCCAGTTATTTTTAGGTAATTTTCATCTTAGTAATCCTATTGGAGATAAAGAAGATATAAGTGCTCCAAACCATCCGTGCATTTTGGTAGACATTAATAAAATAAAACTTAATGATTTGATCCCAAGGGGAGCGAAGAGGCCATCTGGTTAAGAGAAGGTTAGGCAAGCACTGAGAGACATAAACCAACACAGAATATCTGGTAGTGTGTCCAGTTCCTTTGTGTACTAAGCATTGAAATGGTGCTCTCAGATCTGCAGAGCCAGCAGTTCTGTTACCACTGCTGTGACGCAGAAGATAATTCTGTTGGGCAAGCCTCTGCATGGGGGTGGATCTACAGCACAGGATGTGTAATGTCAACATGAAGCATGGGAGCTGGCAGTAAGAAGGAAAGCAGCCATTTCATGCCGGTGCAGGAAGCCCAAATAGATTTTCTCCCCCTCTGCATCTTGTCCTTTTGTGCTGCTTTCATATTTGGTATTAAACTATTACCTTCTGCTTTGTCATCTGGAAACTTCAGCCCAGCAGGGTTTCATTAATTCCTCTCTTTCTTTTTCTAAACCTGTGGGGCTTTTGAGTTTTGTTTCTTGTTTTTGTTGGTACGCTTTTGTGTGTGTGTGCGGGTGTGTGTATGTTTCCTTTTTGAAAAAAAACAAACCAAACACAAAGCAATAACGTGCACTCCAAAGTCATGTCTGATGAATTATAAAGGGGGCTAGGGGGAGACTGAAGGGATGAGCAAAAGGGCTGATCTGGAGAAAGAGTTCAGTCATGTGCAAGTCCTGAGCTTCAGATGTAGCTCCATTGTAGATTCTTTTGGCCTTAGTGCAGACAGTTTGTTCAAAAGCTGTAACCATTTGAGAACATTGAACTGCAGCTGCTAAATGCAGAAAGTATGAAATGCAGTGGTACTATGTAGACCTTGAAACACTGTAATTACTAAGGAACTGTAGAAAGCTACTGTAACTTCCTGCTTTCTTTTTACCAGAAATGCACTTTTAGAATGCCTTTGTCCTATTTGGCTTAAGTGGTGACACCCTTCTTTCTTTGTTTTTTTCTTTTTTTTTTTTCCCTTTTTTTAAGAGCCAAATATTGTTACTAATTTATCTAAATGTGCAGAAAAAAAGATTTCTAAATAAACTTACTAAGCATTCAGTGGACTTAAAAAATCTGGTGATTTCGTCACCTTAGTCTCACACTGGTCAACTGGTTTAGGGGTTTTTTACCACCCATAACATTTGGAGATTCCTTCACGTAGCTGCAGCCTGGGAAACTCTGGAATATCAGAGCTTGCTTCTTGATGGGCACAGCAGAGCTGAACTTCATAATCAGAGCTCTCATGGTTTCCATTGCCTGTTCAGCTGGATCTTCAGAGAATATATTACAGATCCCCTTAAATGAATCCTTGTTTTAGACACCATTCTGTGGCAGCCCTGCAAAAGCATGACTTTCTTCATGTGTTCCTAAGAACTGGAATGGGAATGTGGGAGTAGTCAACCCACAGGTATGTTTTCCCAGTTGCAGTTTGGTGATGGGAGGAGGGGATGCATATAAAACAACAAGGCTTGTATGTGAAGACACTTTGTTCTGTTCTGCAGTGACTCCATCCTTAAAACTGCTCCACTGGCTCCATTCAGATTTTTTGGTTGGAGCTACGGGACTCTGGCACTTATGCATAGGGCACTTGCAACTAAATGGCAGAGGAGTTATATGAGACTTAAACATCATCTCTCAGAGGAGATCTCCTTCTTGGTTCCATAGGTATACCATGGTGTGGCTGTTCCATCATCAGAAGTATTAAGAATGCAGACAAATCAAAAGTTGTTTTTTTTTTTTTTTTTTTAAATAAAGTGTGGGCATTCTGTTCTGTTTACCCATGTAATTTCCATTGCAGGTTGTACTTTGTAGTGGCTGGTAATTTTGTGCTTTTTCTGGTTCAGTTTCAGAACATGCTGGAGGAATGTTCATCAGAAGTGCATCTTTGTACGCAAATGAACAATGCCACTAGATAGTGTCTGCATGTTTTCTCATAGACCATCTCTGTAGTTTGAAGAAAATGCATTATCCTTGACTTTTTTTCCTACTGAAAAAGGTGCTACTTGCTGAAGATAGTTTATTATAAATAACTAAGATGTTAATCTCACCACAGCATGCTTGGCAGTCTTCCACTGAGTTAGCCTGTTTCAGCAAGGAGCTGTCGCTTAAGATACAAAGCAATCTGCAGGGACATATGATCACACACACTGACTGTTTTCTCAGTCATCATGGATGCCATATTATCTCCTGTGCCTGAAATTTGGAACTGGAATTATTATCTGGTGAACCAGAAGGATCCACTTCCACAAAGATGGACCTGAGTTCTCACCTCACAAACATTTGGTCACAGAGAAGTTCTCAGTTATGGAGGCTCTAGTAGAAGAATGCTTAGACATGGGCTTTTTACCTTTTATTTTGTGACAAGGATAGATGTGAACTACTGGAGAAACTCTTGAGATATATATATATATATATACATATATATATGTGTATATATGCTTACAGCAGTCATTCCTATTGAAATTATGGAGAAATACAAACCTACCTCTGGCAATGGTGTAGAGAGGTTTTTGTGGGATTTTTTATTGTTAGCTTTGTTTGGGTAAATAATGATTTTAGGATCTCTGGATGTTGTGTTTTGTAGAGATGCTGTTCAGAAGAAAGACTATGATAAAGACATAAGAGAGTGTACCCATTTTTTATGAGAGTATCAGAAAACTGATATTAGTATCCATACACACCTAGTATTAAGATTTGGCTGTAGTCACATAGCTGGATGGTGACTTTTTTGAATTTGAAAAGTTTATACTACTTTGTGGTACATGACTGTTATCATGTTATTGCAACAGTTATGTGATGGATATCAGTGGCAAACTTCCTTTTAATTAGAGTGCTGGCAAGTGGTTTGCCTTTTATTTGTTTAAAAACAACTTGATCGGGCCATCTCTACTGCTTTGTTGACAGTATAATATGAATCAGAACATTTTCTAACTTCCACATTACTCATGGATTCTGCTCCATGGTGCCTGATGCTTCTCAGTCCTAAAAACTTCCCTTTCAATCTTGGGCATGTGTGGTTGCTTAGAAGTGTGGAATGTGATATTTAGTGGAAGCAGTTGGTGAGATTGAGTTGGAATAAATGAAGATATTAGCAGTGATGATGGACTTTCTCTTCTGCTGGATTTGGCAGATGATGTTAAATCCATGTATCTCAACGAGATCAATGAGAAAGCAGGACATGAAGAGTTTAGTTAGACACTGACTTACAAGGCTTAATACCAGCCTATTTTTTTCCCCCAAACCTTCCAAGAGTATGTCATCCAGACAGAGAGATGCTCAATCTTTATCCAGTGATGGTGTCCTTCCCTACAAACTCTACAAAGGCTCTGCTCTTTTCCTGTGAAGTTGTGGGAGCAGATTAATGGTGGAATGGGCTTTGTTGACAAATAAAATGAAGAAACTATTGGAGCTGCTTCCTGGTATTCAATGTCCCATGCGTGACTGTGGATTGTTCTTCATCTCAACATCTGACCCAGATGCTTTTACACTCTGGGAAGGCTCTTGAGAGTCTGTCATGTCCATAAATCACCTGCCTTGGGTGACCTTGTGTCTTTAAGGAAAATCCTGTGGAACAGTTAGCTTCAACCTTACTGAAGGACACACTCTGAAGAGCCAGCTCATTAAGTGAGCTTTGAAGGGTGTGCTCTGCAAAACAGCTTCCTGTTATTTGGTTAATGGTTGACCTAGTTCTATTGCCATATGCCTCCTGGAACACATTCTAATATAAAATATGTGCTAAAGCAAGACTAGGATAATAGATGAAACGTCAAAGCCTCTATGAAACAGAAATCATATAATGCTGTTGTGTTTTGTAGGGTATCACAGTTACTAAAAATGGCAAATCTTCATACAACTGTATTGATTCTGATGGCAAACTCAGGAATGTTAAACACAGACACCCTTATTTTTTTTTCTTTTTTTTTTTTTTCCCCCCCTCTGGCTGGCCTTGTACAAAAGGTTTGTATCAATAATTCCCCATGCTCTGTATGTGAAGCTGAAGTTAGGTAGTAAAGCACTCAGAGTGATATTCTCAGCTGTGAGAATAGATTAGATTTGGCTAAAGGCAGGAGGATTCTTTTCCCTGTGGTAGGTGTTTTTTCCATTGCAACCATGGATTAGTATTTTTTTTTCCCTTTTTAAATTCTGGCTAGAAGCCAGAAATGGGTATTTGAGCTTTCACCTGATAAAAAAGACAGCATACTCATGTACATACTTTTGGCAAAAATATAAGAAATTTGGAGGTAGTAGGTGAAATTCAGCCTCCAGCCTGAATGAGACTTTCTGACGTGCTGAAGTTCTGAAGAACATACTGGCTGTGTTTTCTGGTTGATTTGGTTTTCTGCCCTAGGAAGAGGAAGGATGTATGATAACAACTGTTTTCATAGGCAAGTGTGCATTATGGTAGAACAGGGGGAAGGGAAAATTAAAGCCACGTTTTGTAACCTCTCGAGAGCTGAGGGCTCTATCAGTAGAGGTTGGTGATTTATTCTGTCAGTGTGGAAAACCAAACTGCTCACTAGACAACACCACGTTGTGTGTTCACACAACCTGGCAGTGGCTAACCTTTGTCTCTTGGGTTGCAGATGGCTTTGCAGGCAGTCCTGGTGTGAATTCTGGGCAGAGGTATGTCACCACAGTGGTGAGGCTGGCTGGGGCCAGCACAGTTTGTCTGTGTGGGAATCAGTAAGCTGTGAGGACATGCAAAGGCTGTTGCTGATGAGCATGAGGAGTGCCCAGCCTTCAGAGAAGTGGTGGGATGTCTTGGGAGTCACAATAATCTTGTGCCTCTTTAACTCCTTCACCTCAAGCCTGTTCAGGTGCTTCTGGTGGCTCTGGGTTCATTTGTGTGGGGGCTGCGAATATTTTGTCACATTTGTGTAGGATACATGTAGCAACAGCGTTGTGCAGTTTCCCCTTCTTCCTTAGCATGTTAACAGTGAACTGTTTTTTGTAGGAGAGCTGCCTGATGGAAAACAAAACTGCAATATTTTTAGAAGGACACAATGTGTTGTATGAGCCATAAATCATAATGATGGGGGGGGGGGGGGGACGGACAAAAAAACAAACAAAAAAAAATCTCTGCTCTGCAATTGACACAAGCACAGCTATTTGTGCAACCTGATCAGAACAAAGGATAATGCTTCTTCTGCAAGATCAGACAGATCTGACGTTTCAGCAGGCTGAGCAAATGAATGGCGGAAGTGGTCCGCCTCCTCTTATTCATTGTCTCAAAGATGCAGGCTCATAGAGAAGAAAGGGAGTTTGAATAGGGCTTCTAAGGAATATGCTGCTTTGTGTTCTGTGGGAAGAGCAAGGAGGAGTTCTAGAACTTCTCTGCATTGGCAGGCTGACAAGCTCGTATCGTGGCAGTGGATTACTGGTGTTGAAGGAGCACTTTCGCTTCTTCAGCCTGCGTAGAAAATCTGATCTGTAATTAGGAAACTGGTGAAATGTGCCAGGCCTGGAATATGGGACCAAGCCCATCCTGAGGGATGGTCAGTGGGTCTTTAAGTCTGACCTCCTGCTTGAGACTTTTCTGTATTTTTTTGTTAGTTTTTTCCTTTTTTTCCTGTGTCCCCTGAGTCGTCTGTGTGTTCTGGGATACCTCTCAGTTGTGTTCCTCATGGGATTTTTGCATAGGAAGGGCTGGACTGATCAAATTACTGGGACGGGCAGAACCTTCTACTTTTGGTATTTCAGCTGAGGAATTAATCCTTTGGAGGAAGGGGTACAGAATTTACATCAGTAACCTGTCTGGTTAGATCTTTGTGTATTACCTTTTGCATGGTCAATGGGACTAGAAAATGCTAGCAGTTAGGTGTACCATGATCAGAAAGCTTTCATATAGAACCAGTTTTTTTTAAAATCAAGCATTCCCTGGCTCGGGGATAAAGCTGCCTTTTTTTTTTTTTTGCAAACATGCTATTATTCTTTAAGTTAATAGAGATTAGATTTGTGTCTGTGATAACAGAACCAGTCTTGGTTGTCCATGAGATCCCTTCTTCCTTTTGTTTTCCCATGTACAGCCTAGAAGATTCTGCCAATCCAAAAGAGACATAAATTAATTCCACAGGATGCTGACAGTCCATCATCAGCATGCACTGGGAACAAAGCTGCTGCTTTAGAAGCCTACTTAAGAAAAGCACATCAGAAAGTCATCAGACTCTCCTGATTCGAAGCCTGTGTTGAAACTTTCAAATGTGTGATGGCTGGGCTGCCAGGATTGGCGTGTTTGTGTTCAAAAGCAATTATGAAAATTCACAGAATCACAGCAAGGGTCAGGTTCAAAAGGCACCACTGGAGGTCAACCGGTCCAACCTCTTGTTGTCTCTCTTCAAGAG
Organism: Sylvia atricapilla; assembly: GCF_009819655.1. Classification (NCBI taxonomy): domain Eukaryota; kingdom Metazoa; phylum Chordata; class Aves; order Passeriformes; family Sylviidae; genus Sylvia; species Sylvia atricapilla. The sequence goes on along the minus strand of NC_089174.1, from coordinate 21,446,355 downwards.
ACAGCCGCAGCTCCCTCAGCCTTTCCTCATGAGGGAGATGGTCCAGGCCCTTCCTCACCTGCACAGCCTTTGCTGGACCCACGCCAGGAGCTCTGCATCCCTCCTGCCCTGAGGAGCCCAGAGCTGGACACAGCACTCGGGAGGTGCCTCCCAGGGCTGGGCAGAGGGGCAGGATCACTCCCTGACCTGCTGGCAGTGCCCTAACAAGTGCACTCCAGGATCCCATTGGCTTCCTTGTCCCCAGGACACTCTGCTGGCTCAGGGACAGCTGTTTGTTCCCCAGGACCTCCAGGTCCTTCCTTTCTGTCTTCCAGCAGATCACATCCCTCCTCTCCACTGCCCCCTCCCCACCCCTCCCTGCTCCCCCCTCTGCCTCTTGCCCAAGTGCAGGAGCTTGCATTTTTGGTTCTCAAGAGGTTCTGCTCTGCCCATCCCTTCAGGCTCTCAAAGCCCTTGAGAAGGGTAGCATAGCACTCCCAGTTTTGTATTGTCAGTGAACTTGCTTACAGGACTGTCTATCTCAAGCCCCCAAGCCATTAAACAATACTGGACTCAATACCAAACCTTGGGGACACCACTAATTGCAGGACTCTGTGCCACTGCTCACATCCTCTGAGACCTGCCCTTCAGCCCCTTCCCAGTCCACCTCACTGTTGCCTCTGTTTATTCTCAGCAGAGGCTAAAACGCCATCCATGAGGATGTGCCATGCTGAATTTGACCCAAAAACCACCAGCATGTGTTTCCAGCTTCTTTGACCTAAGGGGAATAATACTGGGGACAGGAAATAATACCACTAGTATTGCTCCTTTATTCAACCACTGTTGCAAACTGTGTCTAAGTCAGTGTTATTTGGACAGAGTAATCAAAAATGTTTATATTCCAAAAATGTCTAGTGGAAGGAGTTCAATGAGCTTTCAATCCATGCCTGAGTGTGAGTACAAGGGGAAAAATCTCATGGTTGCACATAAATCTCAAAAAAAAAAAAAAAAAAAGCGTTCTCTCAAATGATCAAGTTTGGGGTCTAAAAGTGAAAGAACAGTATCAGCCTGGTGGCACTAAGCAGAGATTAAAAAGTCAGTTGTGTATCAGTGAAGGCTGTAAAATGATTTCTTACAATCTTCTGTTTACTCACCTCTTCAGGAAATAGAAGAGACAGCATAGGATCTTGGCTAGGTTTGGAGATCTTGAGAAAAGTATTCTTTGAAACTATTACATTCCCAAATTTATATTAAGTAGATCTTATCTTTGTGGGATATTTTTATTATTTTCTTAGTAATATGACTCCTTAAGATACAAGACAGCTGGACCAATCTCTGCTTTCAGAGCACTGTGCCAATCATAAAGCTGATAATTTTTTTGCTAAAAACAACAACAAAAAAAGGGCTATATTGTGGCCTAAACCAATGAGGAAGCATGAGAAGAATGGAGGATTGGATTTCATGAAACTTTTAATGACAGCACTGTGCTTGGGTTCTCAGGCATCTGTTAGGTCAGGCAAAGTGGATGTCTGAAGTTCCTGTGGACAAAGCTTGAATTTCGGAATTTATCAGTTACACTTAAAAGACTATAACGAACTTTTGGGCTGTCATCGAATGTTCACAATGAAGCCGAGTTGAAGGAGAGAGATGATCAAAACATGTATTTGTACCAGCATTAGACCTACATCTGACACCTTTTGTGGTTTGGTTTTTGTTTTTGGTCATTCTCCCCCCACCAAGTAAAAGGGATTGAGAATTGAGTCAGTGCCTCGGGGATCATCCAGATGGAGGCACCTGTTTTTTGCAGCTGTAGAAGAAAGGGACTGTGGGATGAAAAAAATTCCAAGCAGAGAGTGCAGGAGAGTCATAGATGTCCTTGTCCATTGGCTTTTCTGGTGTATTAGAAGACTTCTGGATCTTTTCAAGATTGAAATAAGTGATGACCTTGCTTTGATGTATCAAACAAATAACACTAGTGTTGTGCCTTTGAGAGCTCATGATCCCAAAGGGATAAGTAAGGGTTTTCCTTTGTATTTTGGACCCATTCCATTCAAAACAAAAGCATCCCACAGGTCAGATGAGAAGGGTATCTGACAGGATTTAAAGAGAGTTTTCCTTTTTTCTGTTTTCTATGCCAGTAATGTATATATTTTAATGTGACAGACCTAAAAGCTCATAATTCAGTTTGTATCTGTAAAAGACAGAAAATGTGGAACAGAAAATGGTCCATGACTCACTCAAGAAATGTGTTGGCTTTGTAGCCTGTGTCTGTAGCCTTAAAGGAAGAAAAAAAATCTTGCAAAACAGTAGATGTTTAAAACAGTTAGAATAGCTAAGTGGACTAGGCTGGAAATGTTTGTGATATTAAAGGTATGAGGTCTGGAAAATTGTGCTTCACCATGACAGCTTTCAAGTAGTCCATTCCTCCTTTTCAGAGGTTTTCAGAAGTGACATTTGGACTAAAAGCAGCAAATTTGCCTGTCCATGTGCAGTATTAAAGGAGTCTGGAGTCTGTATGAAGCTGTAAAAAGATGCAGTGGCTGCAACCTAAGACTAGAAAGATGCTCATTATGTAAACAATTTCTAATTGAATTGCAGAAAAAAACAGATATTGCAATTTCTGATGGACTGTCAGAAGTTGTAAAGGGTCAAGTGTCGTTTCTCCTCACATGCTGTGGTAGGACACAAGCTTGACTGAGTTGGTTGTAGAAAATTGTATAGCTGTAAAAGCTGAACCTTCAGCAGGATGCCTCCCAATGCTGCTATCTCGTGTCAATTTAGGAATTAAAGCATATCTGATGAGAATCTGCCACGTGGAGCTGCAGGGAATCCAGGGAGGTGGTTGTGTTCTGCTGGAATGTGCAAGAAGATCCTTTTTCACCTGGCAAAGGAAATGATAAGCCTGACTGTGGGTTTGTAGTTATCAGTTAGGGCTCGATTGTCTGTACTGGGTTTTTCTCCATATCTCCATTTTAGGCTTAAAACTATGGACAAGTGATTTGCATTTTGTTCTCCAGGTGGAATCTGTGCAAAAGATTGGTGGAAGCTGCATTCCTCTTCTCAGTTAGATGTATTTTTCTGTTGTCTCTACAGCAGAGGAAAAAAGGAAATTGAAAATTCATTGTTTGTTTGTTTTTGTCCTGACAGAGCTACTGTAGATTTTCACATAGTAATTTTCAAAGGATAAATAAATCCGTGAGAAGGAAGATCTCTGGTTTCCTCTGGAACTTAGCAGCACTTTAGTCACCCCAAACGTTAGTCTGGTTTTAGAGATGGGAACCATTTGCTTTTGTCCTGTAGTTACCATAGAGGAGGTTGTTGCACAAAAACCCAATCATAATTTGTCAACATGTCAATTCCCTAGGGTAACTTAACATTCTACTATGGATAGCCCAACCAAGCCATCTGAAATTATTATTAGTAGTGGCATTATTATTGTAAATGCATTTCAGTAGATTCGAGGGTCTCAGCTATTCCAGTATTAATTGAATTTCATTTTTTTGTTGGTCATCTCTGAAAATCTTAGGCTTTGGTCTGTCAAGGGTGAGAAATCTAGGAAACCTAGAGATTAGGTAATTTTGTTTTCTGTGCTTATGAAAGACTTTTAACAGTAAGCACTATCATTAGATTATTTTTTGATAACTGATGCAAAAACAAGTCAGTTTCAGGGGGAAAATAGCTTGGTTTTGAAGGTCAGCAGTAGAGGCCTCACTGTAAATGCTTTTTTTAGTTTATAAACCAATTACTACAGCAGGATGAAGGAGAATTTTGATTCTCTAATTGATAGGTTGTTTTCAGTTCTTTAATTGTAGCTTCAGTTTTGGAAGGGTTCTTTCCAGATTCAGAACATTGTATGGCAGCAGTCTGACTGAAGGAACTAGAAGCCAATGGGAGAAGAAAGGAGGTCAGGAAAGAAGGAGGAAAAAGATGTTGTAGCTGTTTCCTTTGTTTTTGGAATGAGTGGCTATTTTACCCTGTAAATAACACTCTGATTAGTGGTGTTCCATCATGAAATGCAAGTAAAGATAAGATAAAATATAAAAAGATGATTTCGTCTTGACAAACCACTTTTTCTCCATTTCTCTCCCATATTCTGTGTCAAATCTTTTCTCCCAGGCATAGGTGCAAGTCCTCTTGTCTTCAGCTTGAACATTTCCTTTTTTCTGGTAATCAGGCCTACAGATGCAGACCCTATGTGCTCTGGTGAAAAGGAAAACACTTTTTTTTTCTTTTTTGACAGTGAACATTCACTGCTGAAATGATCTTGTAGTGCAGGTGGCTTAAAGGTATATGGTATCAGTTATTTTGTCAGCTTTGCAACACATCTGAAGGGCAGGCTCTACAGGAAGGGTGAACCATAGCACCAGTCTGTGATTAGCGTGTCTGGGTTCTGCCTCCTTCACCTTCTGAGACCTGGGAGATCTACTGCAGGTTCTGCTTTCAGGTGAGGAGAAACTCATTTCTGTTTTGACCCTGCACTTCATAATAAAAGGCTGTACTGAGTACTGATCCACAAAAAGGTCTGGTACTCAGCTGGGGAAACTGGCAGAACTTCAGCAAATTTCTAGAAATAAAAACCCAGAGAAGTCTCTAAAACCACAGCAGTTACTGGGACTTGCACAATATTCTACAGCTTGCAACAATACAGTAGCATGAAGCTGGATGACACTCATGGCTTAATATTTTTTGTGATCTCCTGTGGTATTTTTGTGAGAATGAAAATCTTCAGGCAAGAACTTTGCTCTTGTTCTCTCAGTGGCATTGGCTTGGGTGGCTTTGTTTTTCTTTGAAAACTGATAGCAGAAGACTATCCAGCCTTCAGGAGTTGGAGCCATTATATGTGGGGCTGTGCAATAGGAGCCAAAGTTTAAAAATAAAATACCAGGCTGCCTTCCTGAGAATCCATGCATAGCAAACACACACGCATACACATACTCAGGACCTCGGCTGGCCATGCTTGTATCAGTTTCAGAGCCCAAAGCAGCAGACAATGAGACCAAACAGGGAGTCTTGTTCCTCAAAAAGAAAGAAATAACAAGGCTTCTGTAACCTCGGATGCCAGTTTCTGGTGTGCACAGGAGGTGCCTCAGCAGCAACAGGTTGAGGGACAGACAATTGGCAGTCATTCCTGGTGATGTCTGCTATAGGCCCTTCCTGGCCCTCCCTTCTCTCCCACATTTTCTCTGCCCTACTGAGTAAGGGGTCTGAGCTGAGCAGTCTTTTTTGAGAATGTGCTCCTTTCTTCAGAGAGAAAAGCAGTGGCTTTTATGTCATACTGAGTGCTGAGTTACCAGGGTGACAAACACCTTCAGAAGAAAGGAAAGACTTTGGCTTCAGAGCCATGTTGCTGGCATGTTTATCTATTGGACTGTAGAAATAGAAAATGATCAGATCATCTTTCTAGAAGACTGGAGGATGAGAGACATGCAGAGGAGATAGTGGATAGACCAGGAAGAATAATTTGTGACAGACAAGCAGAAAAGTATGGCTTAGTGCCAGCAGTACAGCTTGGAAAGTGAGGCAATATTTGTTAGAAAGGAATGTCTTTTGAAAGAAAAAGTGACTCTACTCAAGCAAGTATAAAAACCCAGGAAGATACAATTCTTCATTAACTATGAATGTGGAGAGGGATGAAGAAGGCAAAACATTTAATCCTTTTTTGCCTGCTTCCCTGAAGTGCTGACTTCACACCAACTCCCAGGGCAATTGTGTGAGCTGGGCTGGCCAGGGTGGGAAGCCAGGGCTCCTCCAGGGTCTCGGTGTGGAGTAGCTGGGATTGTCCTTCTCTCAGGTGACACTGACAGAAACTGTACAGGAGACAGCTGCACAGAGCCTTACCTGCCCGTGTGCCACCGCAGGTGTGCTGAAAGATTGAAACCCATGCTTTTGACTGCATGGTGTGCCCAGATGCACCTCGTAGTAAATGCAAACTGAGTTTTTAGCCAGGTGTCTTCCAGCTGCACCAAGAATGTTTGTGTATCTCAGCTAACAGCTACAGGCAGGAAAAAAAAAACCAAAAAAACCCCAAAAAACCCAAAAAACAAAAAACAAACAAACAGACAAACAAACCAACAAAAAAACCCCCAACCATCTAAACCATGACACACTTGGCTTTTGTCAGAGCTCAGGCTGGTTCTGCTCTGCAGACATAGGATGAAACATGCTCAGTGTGCTTCCTTTCAGTGGGAATGCCAGCAGTATCTTGGATTACTACAGAGGCTGCTCTGTGTCTGTAAGCTCCTTTTGCAGAGCTTGGGTTCACATGAAACGGGATCAGGGATCCTTGGTAGGCTGTGCATGGCTCTGGGCACAGAGCCTTTTGGAAAGATGTGTTTTCTTAGCCATCCAGGCTCTCAGTATGAAACACTTATTTTATTGAAAAAAAATTTTTTTTTCAGAAAAACCATGATAGCTTCTCATACTGGTTGAACATAGGCCGAAGGTGATGTGTAGCCTAAAGGTTTTGTAAGATGAGATTGTCATACAATCTAAGCATTTTTTAAAAAGAAATCTATAAAATATCTGTGTCATGCTTGTGGTGATGTACAAACAATGAAAGATAGGTGCAACTGTCAGCACATGAAAATGAATTGCTTGGTTTGCTGCTGTCATAAATTTTGTTGGCCAGGATGGAGTGGAAGTGTGCACATGCTTTTTGGCTCCGGCTAGCTAGTGTGAAGGAGAGGTCTGATTAAATCAAACTTCCTCTCATGGTCTTGAATATCACATGCTGAAAAAAATGTTGAGGAAGACCCAGAGAGTTCCTCTTGCAGGTATCTTTATGAAGATGCTATAAAGGAGACTCTCTTTCATGACTGCTAGTAATTATTGATGACTGCTAGTAAGTATCCAGATTATTTGCTAGAACAAAATTAATATTATGTTGCTGATTATTTAGAAGAGTTCAGGAAGAAAGACTCAGCAGTTTGGGCAAAGTCCTGTAAAGAAAAAAGCCTCTCAGATCATCCAAGAATTTAAGTTCTTCTAGCTGCCAGCCCTGTAAAACAAATATTCTTTTTCAGCCCTATATAAAGCTCCCCTAAAAAACCAGTGTTTTTTCCACGTATATCCTGCACTGCAATGGCAATAATGAGGGTTAGACCATCTTCACCAACCCCAAACTCTGTCTCCAGTGGTGCTCTTCTCTGCAGACATTTTGCCGAGTTGACCTAAATTCTTCAGCAAAAGGTCTGGATTCCGTGCAGAAAGGTGGAAATGACAACTCCGGCTAGAAAATAAATACAAAGATAAATAAAAAGCATCAGTTGTATCCCTGTGTGTGGTGTTTTGATTTACCCTTTATTATGGAATTCCAACTTCTGCCATCTGGAGAGCTTTTTCATTTCTTCTTCTTGTGGAAAGTTAGCACTGGGATTCCAGGGACAGTGATGCAGGAAGGTAGCATGGCATCACAGGGAAGGGCTGGAGCCTGGAAAGTCACTTTGTGCTGCTGGCTTTGCCACAGACCAGCTGTGTGACCTGGAGCCAAGCTGGTTCACTTCTTTGTGGTTCTCCACTACCAGGTAAAGGAAGAAGATTTTTTTTTGTGGTGCAGACTGACTTAAATTGCTTTTCACACAGACAGAGCTCACCAACAAGTGTGGCCTGAACTCCATGAGTCAAATAAACAAATTGTGATTGGATGGAATAGACAGTATTGCTGCCTGAAATACTTATATTTGCCTTTTTGTTTATGTGCAACTTAAAATCATGAGCCTTCAGATTTCATTTTGAATTTGTAAACGTTTGAAAACCAGGGAGATACTTCAGTCTTTGCTCTCTCTGAGACCAAGTCACTTCTGCTGACTTTAATGACTTGTCTGTGATAAATGAATTGAAACCTGAAACATATGATCCTGTCTTTTGTCATGCTCCAATGTTCCATAAACAGCAGAAGGGAAAATGAAATTTGTGCAGAACTGATTGTACACTTCTCCCATAGACACTTTGTTAATGAGGTCATAAATTAATGTGGAACTTTGACTCTGCATGCATTCCTGCAAACAACAACCCACGCCTGAATGAATGCTTGTTCCTAGAAATGAATTTTAAAAAAGTGCAAATGCCTTTTATTCAAGTGCTTTTAAAAGGGAAAAAAGTCTAGAGTGGACAGCAAACCATGTTACATTCTTTTTCCATACTGTTCAACAACTTTGGTTAAAAACAAATCAAATGCTCTGAATACTCTTTGTATGAATTCTTGTGTCATCAGGTTCATGTATGCCTCTTTTGGGATGAAAGAAACAGGGAGGAGATCCAGCTGACTGGCAAGTGGTGCTGCTGAATGCTGTGTCTGAAGAGCTGTTCACTTAGCTGGACCTTTAATGCAAGGAGAATGTGATGTTTGTATGTGTAATTGTCCTTGCCTCCTCTCCATTTGTAAATGAAAAGACACACCCTGTCTACCCAACCTCTCTATATTTTTTTTTTTTAGCAATTGAGTCGAATATAGGTCTTTGCGCTTTGTTTTCGGGGTTTTTTTGCTTATTTGTTTTTTCCTTGCTTGCTTGTTTCCATGTTTATTCCTTTAGTAAAAAGAGAATAGAATTCTTTATATGGTTCTGCTTTCAACTTAATCCCGCTTTATTTTAAAATTTCTTTGAGCTGGAGGATTCAATAGGACTCATTCTACTGAAAGTACTTAGATGTACATCTTGGAAAGCAGCAAGTTGGAAAGGTTTTAAGTGCCTTCCCTTCAAGACAAACCTTGGTTCCTTTTTTTTTTTTTTTTTTTTTTTTTTTATGGTTCTACAATAATCAGTAAAGATAATAGGAATTATGTACCTATTTGCTTTGGAACTATGGAATGCAGCACATGTGTCTTTGCCATTATCATAGGCATTTACTTTGCTGAAATCACTGAGAGCCAGAAAAACTCTTCCTTTGCTTTCAGAACATTACTTCTGAACTTTCCAGATTAAAATGCAAGCTATATTCCATAATTCTGTTTGGATCTCATCAGGCTGAAGGTTCTGTTTGATTTATAGATGGATTTTAAACCACGACAGGGCTTCAGTCTTCTGGGTTTCTTTTGCATATTTTTAAGCCTTTTTTTTTTTAAACCAGGTTTCTTATTTAAAAATATCTTACCTGCTCCTAACCACTCTTGCATGCAGAATAAATGTCAAGGTTTGCCTAGTCATGGAGTTAAGACAGAGGCACTGTAGATCCAAACAGCCTTTTTGGGTCCCAAGGTACATAGCCAAAAGCAGAATACCTGTCCTGAAGAGCCACTGTTCCGCCAGTTTTCAATAATGTACTGCATTTGCAACAAAATAAGGAGATTTTTACAGATCTTATATCTTACAGATCCTATAAGATGACCATTTTTTGCCATTTATTTAGTACTTCTCCTGAGGCTTGTCTTCATTGCTTCTTATGATACACAAAACCAAAATCCTGACAAAGCCTGAGTTGCCACTGGTGGGTTGCCTTTTCTTGAATTTCTCTAAGAATCTTGGTGGGATTTTAAGTGCATTTTGTCTTTCCAGATTGGAGAAACTTCAAATTTTTACTAGGGACACATGTAAGTGCTTTTTTAAAAAACCATCCACTTTGACTTTTCCTAAAAATTCTCGTCTTTTAGGCCATGAATACTGAAAATCTCTTCCAGTCTCCTCTTGTCTGTTACAAAAATCAAGTATTTGGGTGAAGATTCAAGGTTACTCAGTGGTTGGGTGATTTTGTGGTTTAGTTTGGGTTTTTTTGTACCTCAAGAGATACTTTTCGTCTTGATAAACTAGTCTTGAACTGAACTTTCCTTGTGACAAGAGACAACTGAGGGTTATATATGTAGTTTGGCAATTGTTTACATATTCTGGAATGAAGTTTTGTTTCAGTTTCTTTTTATCAGATGCCATCCTGTATCTTTAAGGCCAAGTGAGAATGGTTCTTCAAAACAAGAGTCATCTTATGACAATGGGGACTGATTATTTTGTTCTAAAATTGGATTTTGTAACCTTTCTAGAGAAATTTAAATGCTTGAAGATTGCCGAGTTTTAAATCATTAAATGTAAAAGCATTTGTAACAGCTGAAAAAAATTAAGGTGTTATGTAATGGACTTGGGGAAAAGAAAAAAAAACTTCTTAAGAGTTCTGTAATGTCTACATATTTGCAAGGATTGTAGCTTTTGAAGGATGCAGTTGCTTATAATCTAAGCCCTTATTACAAAGAAAGTCTTAGTTATTTTTTATTCTTTATGATCCATTTCCTGTTTGAGTATTTCTTAGGAGGAAGAAAAAGAAATTTGATGTCTGTGGCTGACCCTCAAGCAGCTTATTTAAAGCAAAAAGAATTAAGCTAGGGCAGAAGAATCGCATTAGGAGGTTCAGTCTCTTCCCATTTTTGATACAACTGCACAACTGTGCTGTAACACTAGATTTCTCCTTCATTTGAATGCATCCATACTAGTCAGGGGCACAAGATGTTTATTACTGGAAAGACATGAAATAAGGTTAACAAGAGGTTGGTTGTGGGTTGTTTGGGGTTTTTTTGTGGTTGGTTTGTTTGTTTGTTCTTTTTGTGTGGGAGATTTTTCTTAATTATTACCTGCATAACAAAGTTGTTTTTTTTTTTTTTACAGACTGGGACAAACAGCTTTTTCTTGGTTTTAATGTATTAGTTTCTAATTCCTCTTTGATTAAAACACTTTCTTGCTGGAGAACTTTCATTAACCCTGGTCAAATCACAAATGTTGTGATCCATAGTTACAAGATCACTCAGAATTCCCTTTTCACCCCATCCTGAAGTGCACTGTAGATGTTCCTCTTGGTTTCTTCTAGAGCCTGTCTGCCATCTGTGTATCACATTAATGGTGATGATTATGAGCCTGAGTGCTAATTTAAGTATTTTGTACTTTTATTATTACACCAACTGCAAAATTTTGATTCCTGGAAAGATTAAGTGAATGAAAATGGGGGCTAAAGCAGGGAGCAAAAGGAACAAGGTTCTCAGTTGGATCCAGGATATTGCACTCAAAGTGCATCTCAACATGCAGTCCAAAGGACTCTGTCTATATCTGAAGTTGTTTGGGACAAAGTAGTTTGGGCAATGTGTTAGCAGCAACTTTCCTCCTTTTCTGCAGCATCCCTTCTCATCTGGCAGGACCAGCATCTTGCTGCCAGCACCACAAACCAGATAGAGGACCTTCACTTGCTCAGGTGGAAAAGAACTCTTGGGAGAAGTTGAGAGAAAGCTGTCAACCTAATGGTAGTCCCTGGTCTGAGATCTGTCAAGTGCTGGAAAAATATATGTCCTTTTAACTGGGCCAGAGATGCTGGGTGCCATACTGCATGTGAGTCAGAGGGCAAATAAAACTCTGTATTCTGTCTAGTATTATAAATAGGTCAGTGATGGATTTGTATTACCTGAGGAAATGAACTGGCGGATAGAAAATCATCTGCTTGCTGCCCTGCAAATGTCAAATACAGCAGAAAGCTTGGGGAAAGGGGAGGGATAGCTGGAGACAAAGGCAGTGTTAAAATAGCTAGGGTGTCAGTGGAGCTCCTCAAACTAACATGTGCTTCTGAGGGGTAGGCTAGGAAAGCAATCTTTAGACTTTGTTAATCAGCATTTTCTTACCCTCCAGCAGGGTTTTAGCAGTGGATCTTGCTTTATAATTGGAGTCATGGATGAGGTGGGTTTGGGTTTGCATGAGGTGGTGTACTATTGCTCTTAGTTTTGCTGGCTGGTACAAAACGTGAATTCTGGCACTTTGGTTCTATGGGGTTAAAACCATTCCTCTGAATGTCTTTTTCCACCCTTTCCACATGCTCTCTTGTACTTCTAAAGTACCTCAGAAGCATGTAAGATCTCTGGATGGACTGAGGGAGAGGGCTCCTTACTCCCCAGAGTCTTTACAAAGCTGAGCTCTTACGGGTGATGAAAGACAGCAAGAGAGCTATTGCTCACTTGGATCTGATCCAGGCAATGTTCCTTCGGTTCCCAACTGCCCTGTGAAATTGTCTTAGTGAGTCTTGAGTGACCAAACAGGGTAACGGGGTGCCAAATTAGGGAAGCGATCTCTGGCTGCAAGATCACTCCTCTCACCAGCCAAGTCTCTGTTACCACGGATACATCAGGTTCAGTTCAGTTTCTTCACTTAAAGGAGAAACATTAGTCCAGAAAAGCAACTTTTCACTTACATTTTTTAAGCTACTGGTATTCTGGCTTTATTTGGCATCACATTTTTTTCAGTAGGAAGCCCAAAGCAGAGCTTTGTCCTTTGCATTTATGGTTTCTGAGTGCTAGTGACTTGATTTTCACCTCTGTGACTACACTCAGAGTGCCTGAATGTTTTAAACCAGCTGTGTTGGCTGGTCTAATCTCAGATCTTTTAAGATTAAAATTCTGTGGCTCCTAAAATAATCCAGCAGTTTCTGTGTTCCCATGGTTTAGCTCACCATGTCACCAGTTTTTAAAGCTGTATTTAGCCTCTGTAAAAATACTGTGCTTCTTGCAAACTGAGATTTGATCTTCTTTAAAGCTTGCAGCTCACCAGCCACAGCACTGGCAATGGCCATGGAATAGAGCATGGAGTTCAGGGTGAATAGCAAGATGACTTCCAAAGGCACTGGAGGGTGTTTTAAGGGCAGATGGCTATCAGGAGATAATCTCGTCTCTCTTCAGACTTCGTGACTGTTCTTTCAGTCCATGGTCCAGCGGGGTATGTGATGGAGTTTGTCGAATCTGATTGGCCACTGGTAGGAGCCCCTTTAAAAGAGCTCTGACTTTTCTTGGCAAGGAAGAGATCTTTGCTGGGTTGTGCCAAGCTGAGGAGCCTGCTCCTTCCAGGGGGAGGCTGGTAATGCATCCTTTGTGGAAAAGCTCCCGGAAGGTGTTTGCAATGCATGAGAAGGAATTAAGTTGTTTCTGGAGTACCTGGGCACGGTGCTGCCGTGTTCTTCAGCACCACCTACTGACATCTCCCTCTCTCCCAACTCAACATACACTGGGCTTTCCACCCCTTCCTTAATTCGCAGCAACAGCATTACTCGAGGTAATTAACAGTACACTCTTGGCTGGAAATTAGAAACCCCAGACCCCAGTGCATTCAGTTCCATTGTGCCATATGGGGAGCACTAATGAGCAGGGTACAAAAGCCAAGCTGCTTGGCTGTGGTGTCTGTTTTCCTTGGCTGGGCCAGCCCATTTGCCCCCTGAACATGTGTGTCTGTGGAGAAAGAGCATTGAGGGGCTGGGTTGTGTCAGGGAGGTGAATGACTTGGCTCATGTCCTGTGACTACGGGAACCAAGTAGCAAAATAACATTTCTATTCTAAATTTTTGCCCCATGCTGTTTCACCTTCCTCTTAAACTAGTTTGGTGCAGCAAATTAAGTATCATACTTAATAAGGGAGGAAGTCCTACTCAGACCATCCAGTTGTTCAGATTCTCATATATATATATATAATATATATATATATATTTAGTGTCTTTCTGAATTCTGTAGGGACTAATAAGTTGCCATGAAAGTAATTCAGAGGATCAGAAGAACCCATCCTAGCCTTGCTTGGAGCAAGAGCATTTAATGTTTGAGAGCCTTTCTCATCAAGGAAATTCTTTATCCTCAGACTGTTGCCTATGCTCTGTATCATGTACTGCCTCACAGCTAATCCAAAGGAAAGAGAGACAAAAAATATCCAGAATTGTAATTTGTATGACAGTCTAAGTTTGTAGTTTAATAAGATTGTGGCATTTTATTTGCAATCTGCTTTTATTTCAAAAGTTTGAAGTTTGAAAGTATCCTTCAGGCACTCAGATGACCTCTTAATGTATTTTTTAAAACAGAACAGATATATATGTAGACTCCAGGACAGAAAGAAGGAAAAGAAGCATTTTTGAGAAAAGAAGAAGTCATCACCACTTAGGCAGCATGAATCAGTAAAGCCCCAGTAGCAGCAGACACATAGGTACCGCCATCTGTGATTCTCCTATCACACTTTCTTCTAAAATCCATGGTATGTTTTTTCTGCTGTGGTTTTAAAGTGAGATGGCTAATAGGTATTAATATTCAACGACCACATTTTTTGGGGGGGTTTGGATTTTTTTATTTGTTTTGCCTTTTTTCCACCACAATTTTTTGAGAAGTTAGAGCATAGGGAACCAGATTAGTTGATACCAGTGTATCCATCATTTGGACCCATTTCATCTCATTTATGTGAGAGGTTCTGTGAATCCTTGTTTTCATGAACTGTGGAAAAAAAAAATAAAATTCAAAACCAAACCCCCAAAAAACCAACAAAAATCCACAAACAAATAAAAACCAAAAAACCAACCATGCTTCTGGCAACAGTGAAAATCATCTCTACCATGAACTTTAGGAATAATGTGGTTTATGTATTTTTTTTAATGTAGAAGATTTTGCAAGCTGTGATAGATTTAGTGTGGTATTGGGTAGGCTAAATGTCTGTATTGAGGACCATAAATAAATATCAACTGTATAGGGATCAGCAAAGGTGGCCATCCTATTTTCCATGACAGGGAGATTTCAGAAAAGTTTGGAAGATAATGTAAAAAGAATGTGTAGAAGACCTCCTTTTTTTGAATCAGATCTGAAACGCATTTCTGGTTCAAACACTCTTTCAGGTAGCTGGACAAGGACGTTTTTGGAAGAAAATTAGTTTGTGTCTTCTCAGTTTAGATTGTTTTTACTATTGATTTGTAGTGAATCTCCAATAGTAAAGTTCTTGAAAATATCTTACATTTTGATATGCATTTCCATATAAGTCAAGGGAAATATTTACTGGAAGAATGGAATCACAGGCATCACCTAATGTATCTCTTATGTCTTTAACTATTGAATTTCAGAATGGAACAAACAACCCAAAACTGGATGTATGGAGACACTGATAATCAAAGCTGTAACCAGTGATAAAGTTTTATCATTAATTACTTTACAAGAAAATATGAACCACAAAGTATGTATAGTGTAGTGTTGCAACTCAACCTATGGAGCTCTATCAAAACCCAGTTGCATCAAATTAAAAAGTAAAAAACAGTGAAAAAATAAATGTTATTTCAGTTTAGTTTATGCTGTTACCAGCTTAGAGAAGTAACTCCAAAGACAGCCCTTGGAAGACCAAGAATTCCAATAGCTTGACTGGAATTCAGTAATTGAAAAACACCCATGAGTTGAGTAGGTTTATCTGACTGTAGCTAAGAGTTGAATTTATTCTTTGAATTCTTAATTAATTATGGGGTTTCCTTTCATAAATAAAAGATGAGGCTGGGTTCCTCCAGTTGGAATAGCCTTCAGGTTTCCAGTTACTCACATGTGTAAGTTTTTGCATTACTCCTACAATTTTATTTGTTTAGTCCTCATTTTAGCTGTTGTGATCTTACATTATACATTATAAAAAGTGTTTAAGAAGAATAAATCAGGGGAAAGAAAAGCCCCAAACCCCAAATCCAAAGATCAGAGCATCAGCTCCACTGTACGTGGGCCGAACCTGGCCAGGAGCCCAGACAGCAGGGCTGGAAGGTCCTCAGCACAGCTGTAGGCACTGGTATAAAACTCAGGCTTCTCTAGCAGGGAAAAATGCCTGAGGTTTTAGTCATGGGAATTTTGAAAACGTGTCTTATCTGTAATTACATGCCAGCAAAGTTCATTTCCGTGGTGTTTGGTAGTTAATTTGTGGAAGGATGGGGAAGGCTGGAAAAACCTCGAGGACCATGAGTCCAACCATTAGGCAGCACTGCTCATATTCCCCCACTCAACCATGCCCCCAAGGTACACATCCACAGATCTTTTAAGTACCTCCAGGGAGGGGCCACTCAGCCACTTCCTGGGTCCACATTTGGAAGAGAAACTCTTCCATCTTTTCACTGAGTAAAATAAAAGTTGTGAGTGCAACCTGCAGTTGTGTGATGTAGGGATGAAGATGCTTCTGATCATATGACCAGAGGAAGGGCTGGAGAGCTGGAGATGCCTTTGTTTCACATGCAGTGTTACTGATGCTGAGCTGGAAGCTCATGGTGTGTTGTGTGGTCTGACTGACCTTTTCAGTTGTGGTTGTGCATGTGCATATTCTTAACTTGTAGAAGCTCTGCTGACTCCATCTCAAAATACAACAGATGGGTAGTCAAACCACAGAAGCTCAATTTTGAGGTCAGTGCCTTGGGCTTCGCAATTAATTTTGTATTTTGAAGCTTTAAAACCAAACTTAAACATAATGATTTTTACTACTTTGGCTGCTGCCAAATTCTGTAATTACTGTTGTTCAACAAGCATAATTATCTTTTGTTTTGGATTTTTAAAAACCTCAAAATCTAATGCAACTGTCTCAGATGTTCTCAGGCATTTATGAGTGTAGAGAAGGATGCTGTAGACAATTTGAGACCACCATGTGTCTTTAAAATGGTGGCTTTGAGAAATTATTGCCTAATGTTTTGAAAGCTTTTTTCATAAGAAAAATGAGAATACCTCCATATTTAAGCATTAAGGCCATGTATTTCAGAAAAGGTTGTAAATGCAAATTAGCCAGACAATGGCATGTTAATAATGTTTTGTGAGGTTAACATTCCATTAGTAAGGATATTTTAGAAGTCAAATATTATTTATAAGCAGTGCGGTCTCAAGAGATTGCTTGTGACCATGTTTGAGTGCTTCTGGGATTTATGGATTCATTTAATGGTCGTTTTGTTTGGTTGCCTCGGGTTTTTCTTCTGCTGCTCTGCTAGATTTGGTAACTCCTGTCTTACTCCACGTCCATTCCCCTCTAAATTTTCTTACTAAAAATGTAAAGGGTTATGGAATGTTAGCTTAGCAGATCATTATGGAGATGTGTGAACCTTGCTTTGTCTCTCTGGTTTGGGATGTGTCTATTAACATCTGCACTTCAAAATGCTCTTTCCTGGTTGGTGAATGAGTCTCTCCCGGTGCCATATCCCATGCCGACAAAAAAGAAGAAAGATGCACATTGTGTTACAGTTTCTTTTGATATATGAGCTCAGACTTGCAGTGTGTGTTTTAGCCCTTACACAGAGGTGGGATTTTAAAGAAGAACATGGAAATAGTAGAGCAGAATCCCTTACAGAAGGCTTCATCCTGCTCTCAGCAGGTGATGCATGGTGAAAAACGTCACACTGAAGTCCACTCAGCTGTACCTCACGGGAAGCAGTAAGATTAACCTCTTCCTGGACTTCGTGCTGCCTTTGTGGTGCAGACCCCACTGAGATTCAAGCTGGAACCCATTATAAAGTCTCCACCAGTTTTGTAGTCGCCAGCTATTAAAGCTATCTCTCAACACCACTCTTCATCTAAGCTTGTGTAGACAGCAACCACCATCCTTAAGGATGCATTCTCCAAGCAGCAGCGAGTGCTGGGGATGAATGAAGATGGTGGAGGATTTCGCCTCTTGGAGCTGCCAAGATTGTCTGGATTTTTCATATCCTCAGCATTGTCTCCCTTCTGGTTTTCTATTTGGTCAGCTGGCCTGAACTTTTCCAAAAGAGAGAGAGCTGAGAGCGTTTTGCAGTGATATTTCTAAGGGGTCTGAAGATATCGGGGGGCTGAGGAGAGGAAGGGCTGAAGGGGGGTGGGGTGGGGAAGAGTGAGATTTTTGTGTGTGCGCGTTGTTTTTCACCTCTTGCACACAATGGAGTTTTCAGAAAACCTCTCTTAAAAGGCATAGCGACAGCCTTTGTGTGAAGGGTGTGTCTGCTGGCAGGGTTTGCTGATGCAGACAGGCTGGGTGGTGATTAACAAAGGTCATTAGACTTTGGAATCTGGCAGGGGAGTGGGGTGGTGTGTCTTCTGCGCCAAAGCAGGAGAGCTCCCCAGGGACAGGCCCGGCTGGAGGCTTCCCGGCTGGAGGCTTCCCGCCTGCTGTCCCCCTCACGCCCCCGCGCCTCCTCCTCCCTCCTCCTCCTCCTGCCTGTGGGAGGCTCAGCTGCGTGTCGCCTCTGCCTGTAGGACAGCTTGGACCAGTGTCTTGATGCTGTGAATGCAGGGTTTGTGGTGCGAACCGCAACGTTTTGTCATCCATGGGACAGGGGAACCCAACCCTGAGGAGATGGTTTGGGGAAACCCAGGCCTTCTGCTAAAGGAGAGAAGGTGCAGCTTTGAGGAGGGCGCAGGGAGAGAGCAGTGACATGATTTGGAGAGCAAGCCATGCAGGAGAAAGGGAGATGTGATTCTGGAGGATGGTGAATCACCTAAATAGGAGGAGTTTAAAAAAAAGAGGAGGGGGGGGAGAGAAAAAAATAGAAAGAGAAAAAGGCTGGTGTGCTTGAGCTGAAGCTGAGAGAAGTGAGGCCATGTTGTGCACGGGCGAGAAGCTCTGAGGCTCTGAGTGCAGGAGTTGTCTGAGCTAAAATGGCTGCTCCCAAAGCTCAGAGGACTAGGGCAGCTTAGTGAGTCTTAAAGCTTCAGTGACGCAGGGGCTCATATCTCTTGAAAGTGTGATAAACACATTCAGTAGAGCTGTGGCTTGTTTGGCTGAGATGAAAGGACTAAGCTTGGGGGATGGGTAGTGAAAACTGGATGATCTGCTTTTCTGTGAAGTGCTCTAAATGCAGGAGTCGTCTGCTCCATGGAAAAATTTGTTTTCAGGTCTAATGGACTGTGCTAAAGGAGACGTGGGGTGGGGCTTCACTCACTGCTGTAATTTGATCCAGAGCAGATAGCAACCTCTTCCACACAATTTGGTCTGGTGCTTGCACATAAAAGCTTGAGTATTTCGATTATTGTAACTTCGTTAGCTGAAAAGAAGCTGGTGCAGCGTTCATTTTCTTTAGTGGTGGTGAGAGAGAGTGGAGGGAGAGAAAGGACACAGTGCAGCCTCCAAAGTAATATAGGTAAATATGTGGGGAGCCTCTGTGCTCAGACTGTCCGGAATTTGACTTGCTAGAAGTTTATTTTAGCCGGCTATCAGAAGAAGCATTCTTTCATCTGAAATCCTGGTGCAGTACCCTCTCTAGTTTCTGTGCCTTAATGTTTTGGAGCTTTCTCCTCACTTTGTAGGTTTGCTTCCTTCATATTCCATATACAACAAACACATGGAATTTAAATTGCTGTGGGCTGCTGTTGTTTGATTTGAAATACTCTGTTTGCCCTCCTTTTTCAGCACATGCATGGAAGCTTAAAGAGGCAATTGCTGTATTAGCATAGGAAGGTTGCTCTTGTGCCTAAGCACTGGACAGGGTAGGAGAGTGGCTTGTGCTTTGTGTCTCCTGTCCTTCATGGCAGTGCAGCCTTCTGTCGCAGGATTAATTGCCACAACTGAACCACGGTTCTTCGCTGTTATGTTATGTTGCTTTGTGCTTGGAAGTATGCGAGACTTTTGGATAAATCAAGGAAGTCATAATGTCTCTTGAGTTTTTGTAACTCATGTTTCCACTGTAGTTTTTCAGTATGGTTATTCCAATTACTGTCCTTTTCTTCCTCGGGCTGTGTCCATCCCTCAGACTGCTAAGGTGCAAGGGTCTTATCCCTAAATAGACTTAAATGAAACTGTAAACATTTTAACAAAGAGTGGAGGTGCCTTTAAAAGCTTGGTGGAAGTAGGGCAGAGCATTTTGCCTTCGGTTTTTGTAACTGCGTCTAATCTTGCTGTTAGATCTAGGTTTTCAATATCAGGACAGATAAGATGTTGTGAAGAAAGACAGATTTCTCCCTGTGAAAGCTTTTGATGCGTGGTAGTGAATGAGGCAGGAATTGGAAACCTCCAGGAAGGTTCGAGTGTGTCTCCTGAAGTAGAGGTTGCTGTCCTTCTGATTGTAAATTCCAGTGCATGACTGGGAGTAATGTGCCATTTCTCTGCACATGGGCTGTGGTCTTTGAACAAGACCAAATTCTGAATAACAGCCCTATGTAAAGGACCAGCCAAGAGGTCAAAGTGCACTGGATGAGTAGTCTCTTGTCAGAGAGTTGACTGTTGACAGAATTGAATCAGCAGCTTGTGAGCTACCTAGATAGGACTTCTTGTGGATCTGAGTAGATGCTTCTTAATAGGGTAAGGAAAGGTATGAGTTTCATGCCACTGCAAATGAGTTTCATTCTGCAAATGACTGAATCAACAAAAGCTTAGTGTTACCTTGGAGTTTCCAGAATTTGTTCCAAAAGCACTGTTGTAAACTCCTATCTTTCTTCTTCTCTCCTTCCCCTGTTTTTCCTGTAGATTTTTCTAATGTAAAAGATCATCCCGAATCATGGAGGTCCTGCAGTGTGATGGCTGCGATTTTCGAGCTCCATCTTACGAAGACCTAAAAGCTCACATTCAGGATGTCCACACTGCTTTTCTGCAACCGACTGATGTCTCTGAGGAGAGCCCTACCCAGCAAAGGTCTGGTTCCATCAATGCCAGCAACCAGACTGAGGTTGAATTTTCTTCTGTAAAGGATGAATTCGCAATTGCAGATGACATAGCAGGTAACTCAACTCCAAGATTGATCTCAACTCTTAAGATCTAAGATCTTACCCCATATCTTACATGTGTCTTAGTTCAGTGTGTTTTAGTTTCTGCCTTTATTGTGGTTTAAAATTTTGCATTATCTTTATGGCTATGTCAGCAAAGCAGATATCTAGCATCAGCCATACTGGTTCTGATCATGACTTTTTTTTTCCCTGCAAATGCAAGCATGGAGGATGGTTTTATTTTCCAGCTTCTTTTCATGGGGCTCTTCATACTGATTTTTTGTTTTCAGCTTTTCATCGTTGTTCTTCACTACCATGAACCACCTCCAGATTACAACTTTTGTTAGTTTTCAAATTGAAACTAGTTTTATTTTTTCCCCCAGGAAGGTAATTTTGGAAACTATCCACCCAAAGCTGTACACCACAGTCATTTATATGTAGGAATTATGCATAATGGTCATTTTTCTGACCATTGGCAGGTCTGCAGGTAGTACCATAAGTCAGTGAGGAAATTCTGGGATTGTTGTTGTCAGTTCAGGATGTGGTTACGTTCTTAAGCATTTGCAGGGTGGGTGGAGGAAAAGCCTTTTTATTTTATTTATTTACATATACACCTTAATTCTCATTTTAGGGCAAAATGCAACAAGTCAGATGGGGACTGGAAGTTACTATAGCCAGAGCCAGACTTTCTATGGCCAACATATGGCTCCAAATCCTAAACCAACCAGCAAGTTTTTCCAATGCAAGTTCTGTGTGCGTTACTTCCGTTCCAAAAACCTCCTCATAGAGCACACACGGAAGGTTCATGGAGCACAGGCTGGGGGGAGCTCAGTGGGGCCACCAGCTTCTAGTTCCCTAAATTACAACATCATGATGCATGAAGGGTTTGGTAAAGTTTTCAGTTGCCAGTTCTGCACCTACAAGTCACCCAGGCGTGCGAGGATTATTAAGCACCAGAAAATGTATCACAAAAATAACCTGAAAGAGAGTTCAGCTCCTTCTGCTGCTGCTGCTGCTGGTGTGTCTGAATCAACATCTGCTTCTGTGCCAGTGCAGGAACCCTGCAAGGAGCTGCCAGCAGAGGTGGTGGAGCGGAGCATTTTGGAGTCGATGGTCAAGCCCCTGACCAAGTCTAGGGGCAACTTTTGCTGTGAGTGGTGCAGCTACCAGACACCTCGGAGGGAGCGCTGGTGTGACCACATGATGAAGAAGCACCGCAGCATGGTGAAAATCCTGTCAAGCCTGAGGCAGCAGCAGGATGGAACCAGTGCACCTGAGGTGCAGAGTAAGAGTGCCCAGAGTGCCTCACCAAACTCGAATTACATGTCCATGAGCACAACAGGACGTGAGATGTCGAGTGCTAATGTCTCAAACTTCAGGGGATCTATGGGCAATTCACTTATCAGGCCCAACTCTTCTACATCTTCAAAGTTTTCATCTGTGTCTTACCCTCAAATGAAACCTAAGTCACCTCACAACTCGGGCGTGGTTAATTTGTCTGACAGATCCCGCTATGGAATTGCTGATATGACAAATTCTTCTGCTGACCTGGAAACAAGCAGTATGCTAAATGACTCCAGCTCAGATGAAGAGCTAAATGAAATGGACAGCGAGAATGGCTTGAACTCCATGGATCACCAGACCTCAGGAATGTCTGCAGAGCAGCTGATGGGATCTGATGGCAATAAACTATTGGAAACAAAGGGAATTCCCTTCAGAAGATACATGAACAGGTTCCAGTGTCCTTTCTGCCCTTTCCTGACGATGCACCGCCGAAGTATTTCCCGTCACATTGAGAACATCCATCTGTCTGGGAAGACGGCTGTGTACAAGTGTGATGAGTGCCCCTTCACCTGCAAGAGTTCTCTGAAGCTTGGTGCCCACAAGCAGTGTCACACAGGAACAACATCTGACTGGGACACCATGAACTCCCAGGCAGAGAGCATTGCCTCGTCCCTCAATGACAGCATGGTGTCTTACGAGAGTGGGAACATCAATGGCAGGAAGTCAGCTGGGATGATGGAACCTGTGCAGCCGCAGCCTCAGCAGCAGCAGCAACAGCAGCAGCAGCAGCAGCAGTCACCCCAGCCCCATTCACAGCATCCATACAAGTGCACACTGTGCAACTATTCCACCACCACTTTGAAAGGCCTCAGAGTTCATCAGCAGCACAAGCATTCATTCTGTGACAACTTGCCAAAATACGATGGGCCACCATCAAATGCACCACAGGAGAGTGAGGCAGATGCTCACCCCTCTGCCAGCACGGTGAAGAAGAGCCAGACCTCCATCCTTGGTCTCTCATCTAAAAATAACTTTGTTGCAAAAGCCCCTAGGAAGGTCTCAAATGACTTTCCTTTAGATCTCTCTCCTGTGAAAAAGAGAACTAGAATTGATGAAATAGCAAGCAACCTGCAGAGCAAGATCAGCCAAAACAAACAGCAGGAGGATGCTGTGATTAATGTAGAGGATGATGAGGAAGAGGAGGAGGACAATGAGGTGGAGATAGAGGTGGAGTTAGACAGAGAAGAGGAGCAAACAGAACCAATGATAGAGGTTTCTAGTTCTTATGCACCCCAGCAAATGTGGGGCAGAGAGGCTAATGATTCCCAGAAGGAGACAAGCTTCAGGAGCATGCAGCATGACTACAATTCTACCAATGGGGCAGAGATAGAGCTCACTTTGTCTGAGGATGAGGAGGACTACTACTCTGCTGTCAGCATGAAGGACCATCAGAGCCCTAATGCCTCTGTTCTGGGCGGCCAGTCCAACATGTATGGTACCGACCAGAACAATGAGAATTCAGAGTTCAGTGACTCTGGCAGACTTTACTATTGTAAACACTGTGATTTCAGCAACAAATCTGCCAGAAGTGTTAGCACTCACTACCAGCGAATGCATCCCTACATTAAATTCAGCTTTAGGTACATCCTGGATCCCAATGATCACAGTGCAGTGTACCGGTGTCTCGAGTGCTACATTGACTACACAAATTTTGAAGACCTGCAACAGCATTATGGAGAGCATCATCCTGAA
Source organism: Sylvia atricapilla (assembly GCF_009819655.1). Classification (NCBI taxonomy): domain Eukaryota; kingdom Metazoa; phylum Chordata; class Aves; order Passeriformes; family Sylviidae; genus Sylvia; species Sylvia atricapilla. Next base: position 21,422,985 of record NC_089174.1, on the reverse strand, counting down.
GCTATGAATGTACTGAACTTTGATCATTCTGATCTGATCTACCGCTGCCGCTTCTGCTCTTACACAAGCCCAAATGTTAGAAGCCTGATGCCACATTACCAAAGAATGCATCCCACAGTGAAAATTAACAATGCAATGATATTTTCAAGCTATGTTGTTGAGCAGCAAGAAGGGCTGAACACAGAGTCTCAGACACTGAGAGAGATCTTGAATTCTGCTCCAAAAACTATGGCAACCTCCACCCCTGTGGGTCGTGGGAGTGGTTTGCCAGCTGGTTTTAACAAAAGTGCCACCAAGAGTTTCAGTCCTGAATGTGAAAATCAGAAGGAACCTTCAGTCAACACTGTGGTTGTTTATGACTGTGATGTGTGTTCATTTGCGAGCCCTAACATGCATTCCGTTTTGGTGCACTACCAGAAAAAGCACCCTGAAGAAAAGGCCTCATATTTCAGAATCCAGAAGACCATGCGTGTAGTCTCTGTTGACAGGGGCTCTGCCCTCGCTCAAATGTCTTTTGAGCTGGGGGCTCCCATCTCCCCAAAACTGTCCAACTTGGCTTCTCAGCCTCCACCTCCCCCACCACCACCCCCAGACCTCTCTACTGAGCTCTATTACTGCAAACACTGTTCCTACAGCAACCGCTCTGTCGTGGGGGTGCTTGTCCACTACCAAAAGAGGCACCCGGAGATCAAGGTCACAGCCAAGTACATCAGGCAGGCCCCGCCGACTGCAGCCATGTTGCGGGCTGGGGAACTGCCACCTGGCATCCAGAGGCCACCAGTGTCCATGCAGCAGCTGGGCCGCGGTGGGTCCGAGACCTCCGTGAACCCTCCTGAGAACGAAATGTTCTTCTGCCAGCACTGTGATTATGGGAACCGGACCGTGAAGGGTGTGCTCATCCACTATCAGAAGAAGCATCGTGACTTCAAAGCCAACGCGGATGTGATCAGGCAGCACACAGCCACCATCAGGAGCCTTTGTGACCGTGGACAGAAGAAATCAGCTGGCAGCCTGCCCGCCCACACCTCCGGCACTGAGCGGGACAAGTCCAAGCTGAGAGCCCTCAAGTGCAGGCAGTGCAGCTACACGTCGCCATACTTCTATGCATTGAGGAAGCATATTAAGAAAGACCACCCGAATCTGAAGGCCACGGTGACATCCATACTGAGGTGGGCATTTCTGGATGGCTTGATAGAAGCTGGTTATCACTGTGAATGGTGCATTTACTCTCACACAGAGCCAAGTGGCTTGCTTGTGCATTACCAAAGGAGACATCCTGAGCATTATGTTGATTATACCTACATGGCAACCAAACTCTGGGCAGGTCCCGATCCTTCCCCTCCTGCCCTAGTGATGCCAACAGAGATGAAGACCTATAAGTGCAGAGACTGCATTTTTGAAGCATCTTCTATTTGGGATATTACTAATCACTACCAGGCATTTCACCCTTGGGCTATGAATGGAGATGAATCCGTGTTGTTAGATATCATTAAGGAGAAAGATACTGCTGAGAAAACCATGCCACAGCCTGATGAAAGTGGGGTCAGGATGGAATCTGAAGACCAGATAGCAACACCGCAGATGGATCAGGATGCAGAGTGTGCAGAGGATCCCAGCCTTTCCCATGAAAAAACTGTGCAGCTGGCTTCTGCAAATCCTGCCATCTCCTCCACTCCGTACCAGTGTACAGTGTGCCAGTCTGAGTACAACAACCTGCATGGCCTCCTGACACATTATGGCAAAAAGCATCCTGGCATGAAAGTGAAGGCAGCTGACTTTGCTCAGGATATAGACATTAACCCAGGAGCTGTATATAAGTGCAGGCACTGCCCATACATTAACACACGTATTCATGGTGTTCTCACACACTACCAGAAGCGGCACCCATCAGTAAAAGTCACTGCTGAAGACTTTGTGCATGATGTGGAGCAGTCAACTGACATTGCTCAGAATGATGTGGAAGAGACAAGCAGGATTTTCAAGCAAGGCTATGGTGCTTACCGGTGCAAACTCTGCCCCTACACCCACGGAACCCTTGAGAAGCTGAAAATTCACTATGAGAAGTACCACAATCAACCTGAATTTGATGTTTTTGCCCAGTCACCACCAAAGGTATCTGCCTCAATGGAGCCAGACATGGTGACTGAAATCAAGGCCTCCCCAGAAATTGCTGCTGAAGATGTTGGAGAGGTCTCCATGCCAGCACCTCATTTCTCCAGTTCTCACTTAGTGTCTCACACAGTTTTCCGGTGTCAGCTCTGCAAATATTTCTGCTCCACCCGGAAGGGGATAGCGAGACACTACCGCATCAAACATAACAATGTCCGGGCGCAGCCAGAGGGCAAGAACAACCTCTTCAAATGTGCTCTGTGCTCCTACACCAACCCCATCCGCAAAGGGCTTGCAGCACACTACCAGAAAAGACATGACATTGATGCTTACTACACTCATTGCCTGGCAGCCTCCAGGACAGTAAGCGACAAACCCAATAAAGTGATCATTCCATCTCCTCCCAAGGATGACACCCCTCAGCTCAGCGAGGAGCTGAGGAGGGCTGTAGAGAAGAAGAAGTGCTCGCTCTGTTCCTTCCAATCCTTCAGCAAGAAGGGCATCGTGTCCCACTACATGAAGCGTCACCCTGGTGTTTTCCCTAAGAAGCAGCATGCCAGCAAGCTGGGGGGATACTTCACTGCTGTCTACGCTGATGAGCATGAAAAACCAGTGCCAGCCGAGGAGAGGAATGACTTTGAAAAGCCTGAGATGGAGGCTGAGACTCAGGAAATTGAGTGGCTTCCCTTCAGGTGCATTAAATGTTTCAAGCTGTCCTTCAGCACGGCAGAGCTGCTGTGCATGCATTACACTGACCACCACAGCAAGGATTTGAAGAGGGACTTTTCCATACTTGGAAGTGGCACTCGCTCTCAGAGCCCTGTCTACCAGTGCAAGCACTGTGATACAAAATTGAATAGCACGGCAGAGCTGACTGCACACTTGAATGGTCACAATGAGGAATTCCAGAAGCGTGCCAAACGTCAGGAGAGGAGGAAGCAGCTTTTGAGCAAGCAGAAATATGCAGATGGTGCTTTTGCAGATTTTAAACAAGAGAGGGTAAGGATTTGTGTATCTGGTCTCTTTCTCTGCACCCTGCTCCCCACCTGGGAGCCCACCAATGCCCACTTGCATGTTCTCTTCAACAGCCAAATGACCACAGGCTAATGAACGGCTTAGAGTGCCAGTGAGCTCCTTAAGTCAATTACACAGCCTGCTTTAATTTCCTCATCCATCCACCACATCTCCCTAGGTTCTGTAGGAAACTTTGTTCCTTTTTACCGCTTCCTTCAGTATTTTCTTTATCTTCTTTCCTCCCTCCCACACTTCCGAAGGGCCATCTGTGTCTGACAGTCACTTGTTCTTTTGTGACAGGGCTGCCATGTACTTTGTCACAGATTCTCTATAAAACGTCCCATCCCCTTCTTCCATGTCCCTCTGAATAACACATCCATTTTCTTCTCAACCATCTCTCTCTCACTCCTTTTTCTCATTGAGCACTCAAGATTAGTATGACATGAATCTATCTGGTGACAGAGCTTTGGGCAAGTGCCTCATAAGGAGAGGACCAAATTGTTTCTCCGTTTTTTGCTCACCTTCCCCCTTCCTTCTGCTTCAGTTTGAAAAAATACACTTGTGCAGGAAAAGCTTTGCACAGAAGTTGGGGAAATTATGGGATTGTGGAGGAGAAGGCACAGTTTCAGGCCAAACTGAAGTAGTCTTCTAGGGGACCACTGTTAGCCATAAACTGAATGTTTCTTTGGCATATATGTCTTGTCTACTTTGTAGGAATTAATGATCTCAACAGAAATTGACCTTGCAGTTCTGCAAGACAAGACATCAAGTGTTACATCACATCTAAAGTCTGGTCTGTGCTCCTAAAAACAAGGTGACAAAACCTGCTTCAGATATTTATGCTTGTGTGCTCAAACAGGCTTTCGGACACCTGGAAGATGTTTCAAAACTCAAGGAGAGGAAGGTGGTTGGCTACAAATGCAAATTTTGCGTGGAAGTTCATCCAACACTTCGAGCAATCTGTAATCACCTCCGCAAGCATGTCCAGTATGGGAATGTCTCTTCTGTGTCAGCCACTGTAAAGGTAAGAATTCCTTAAAGGTGATTGAAAGTGACAGAAATTACTTGCATTGTTTAAATTAAAGGCCTTGTTGATAACCTGTGGAGGGCTCTTGTGAAGTTGAATGTGTTTTGAACCGGGCATTCTGGTTCGGCATGATGTTTTAATGTAACAGTAACTTTCTGAAGTGCATTTGGTTCATTTTAAGATGTTCTAACTTTTTTTCGCTCTCAATCCAGGGACATGAAGACTCTTTAATTCTCATTTCTTCTCAGCCTCAAAGGAGTTGATGTTGTTGATGACCAAAAGACTTGGTTTATGAGCGGGAAACTTTCTTTCAGCTGCTTTATGGGCTACGTTTCTGCATAGTTAAGCTCAAAAGGAGCTTGTTTGTTTTCTTTTTTTTTGTATGTGTATATGATTTTTATTTTAGGAAGAGGAAGTGTGCATATACAAGTGTGTGAAGCTGCTTGTGGTACTCCTTTCCACATGGAATTTGCATGCTGGCTCCAAACAAAACATTCAGTGGCCAGCTGAGTCAGTGATCCCCTTCAGGTGATTAGGTGCAAATGTAATTTCCTTTCTCCGTGTAGAAAGGGGTATCTCCAAATGACATCTCCAAGGACAGGTGATGTTCCGAAGTCTGATTTCCAGAATGTTCATTGGCAGGGGAAGTGAAAGTACACAAAGGCTGTGGGAACTAGCTCTTGTCAAAGGCTCTTGCTGCTTGACTGACATGCCTTTTTGGTGACATAATTTGCTTTTTGTGGGGAAGCCATGTTCTCCACAGCCTCTCATGCTACTTAAGAGAATTTTCATTGCCCTACCACTGACTTTTCCTTACCTTCCTACCTGATACTCCTGACAGATTGAATGCTTTCCTTCTAAGAGTCCTTTCGCTCTTCTCAAGTGATGCTTGTATAGGGTCAGTGCTTTCCTTTGAGTAAATAAAATCTTGCATGAGGGATCAAAAGCTGAAAGCCATGGCCTAAAGAATGTGCTGCAAATGCCTCTTACAGGGTATTTAAGTGTCTCCACAAATGCATGCTCTGGTTCGAAATGGGAAAGGAAAGTTAAGAAAGAGAGTTTAAAAAAAGGACCTTTTCTGTTTGTTTTGTATTTTTAGAGGGTTTTAGGGTCTTAGTGTACCAGCTTGTTTCTTGAGAATTTGACACTGATGGACGAAGTCTACTGAACGGTAGACATCTGTATTCATCTGCAGGGTAGGTACAGTCAACTAGAGCAAAATAAACTAAAATTAACTTCTTTGTAACTTACCAATTATTATGTGATCAAGTTTAGAAGATTCAGACCAAAATCACTGAAAGATAGGTTTCTTGTCTTTTTGCATGATCTGACACAAACTTGATCAAGAAGTGAGATCCCCGTTTTTTTTGGTTTTTTGGTTTTTTTTAATATATGCATGGATGTATATAATAGATGTAATTATGTTTTTCCCTCCCAAGAATACATCATTTTTTTTCAGAAAGCCCTTGATGTGAAGATTGTCTAGGGATGTGTTTAGAGAAATAATGCAGTGGGAAGCCTGGTCGTTCTGATGAACACAGGGGAAAGACTGAGGGGCAGAAGGGAGAGAGAATTGATGGCTTTGGGGGGGATATGTGTTTTTTAGCAGGAAGCTGAAGATCCTTCAAACACAACTTTGATGGAGGGTTTTGAGGGAGCCAAAGACCCTGGCATTGTGGAATTTACAGAAGCTGAATATGGAGCATCCCTGGAAGATGAAGCCAGGCCTGGGGGCTACCACTGCAGCCAGTGTGACCGGGTTTTGATGTCTATGCAGGGTCTACGATCTCACGAGAGGAGTCACTTGGCTCTGGCCATGTTTACCCGGGAAGACAAGTACAGCTGCCAGTATTGCTCCTTTGTCTCTGCTTTCAGGCACAAGTAAGTTGTGGCTTTTATGGTTTTTTGTTTCCTAAAGAACCACCAGCTAGCAGTGCTGTTTTTGTGGGCTGACACTTAAGAAAGCTCTCTTGACTTGATGTTGAGCCATGCTTTTCTCATGGCATTTATGTATTTTCCACACTGCAAAATCTTTGGCCATTATGATTTGCTGTTTGTTAAAGATTACACCTTTATGTCTTCTTGAATTCATGTTAGCCCTCTTTTCTGCATGTAGGAGAGAAACATGCAAGCCAAAGAATAAGAATTATTTCAGTAGGCAAACAGTGCCTCCCAGTTATTCACTTTGTCAAATGCATGAGACTTAACAAGCCAAGAAGAGAAAAGTTAATCTTCCATTTTTAAGAAACTTCTGCTGCATATAACTACTTTGTTTGTAATTACTACAGCTCTTTGTGAGTTGATTTTCATTTCTAATGTTAAAATATTATTGTTAGTGTCATAAATTTACTTTAAATCAGATTCTTCTTCTTAATTATGGCATGCAATTTCAGCTCACAAATATTTCAAAATTCATTCCAGTGTGCCATATAAGTGACTCCCTTGTCCTGTGTCCTTTTCTGGTATATGGTCATCTTTATTAGTCACACTTCTTAAAATTTGTTTCCCTGAGATTTGACTTAGCTTTAAGTTTGTTAGTTTTAAAAAATACTTTAATAATAAAAATATATGTGTCCCCAGAAAAATGGGATTTGTGATATATATTCTGCTGGCTTCCTGGACCTGATTCAGAGGTCTGTGTTTCCTCTTAATTTCTGGGGATAGAGCTGCTTGTTTTAACAAAAGTAAACAGATCCAGGTGCTCATTTGATGCAGGCATTCATAGCACTCTTAAATTTGGTGATGATGTCACCATTTTGCAATCAAATGCATGTGGAAGAGAAGGCATTCTTTAGTTCCTTGTGTTAAAAAGGCAAGGTTTCTGCTGGTGCCACAGCATTGCAAATTGATGCCACAGTTGGAAATGTCCTCAGGATTGAGCAGCCAAGGGTAGGCGAGGGATTTGGGGAAGGATGTGGACTGCTGGGTGTATCCCACTCTGCTTTGGAAAGGCTGACAGTAATGGGAGGCCCTGCAGGGCTTGCTGTTTGCCTGGTAAACTTGATTCAACAATCAGACTTCTGTTGAGTTTGGTGCCTAGTCACTCTCTTTCCTACTGGGGATAAGTCATGTCCCAGAAGTTGCAGGATGGGTGAATCAAAAAGTGGTGGATGGCAGGAAGAACTCACCACCTAACTTGCTAATAGGTGTGGTCTCTGTTGTTGAAGTTGTTTGCTGCTTCTTTTATTTTTGTTTCTGATGCAATTATTCTCCTGGGAGATTATGTCGGTGAAGGAAACCAAACCAAATCTTTAAACAGCCCACTATCCTCCCAAATATAACCCAAACTTTAAAACCTTTTGGAAGAGTGCAGCTGGCAAACTGTGTGGTTGTGAATGTAGTTTTAATTATTGTTGTGTCAAATACCTTAAGGTGCATATATTTATAATAGCTTAATATGTATCACATACCTCTTTGGCAGTGTGCTTTAATTGTTCAGTAACGTTGTTCCCTGGAGGCTATTTAAACCAAGTTTTGTTCTATGAAGTATTCACTGCAAGTGTTCAAAGCTTAACTCGTTTAGGAGACAGTTTCCCCCATTTCTCTAGAAAACCTATGCATTTTGTCTTGTCCCAAACTCCATCCTGGATTCCTGCTAAGTTGTATTTGTCTGAAGTGACCCTGAGAGGAGATACAAGTTCATTTTCTGTTTTTTTGCTGTTATCAGATGTTTGAATACACAGGCTTCAGTGTTAGCTCTCGTAAACAGGGATTTTCTGGCTCAGGCTCTTGTCAGTGTGGAACTGAAGATCACGTGAAATCTAGTGTAGTGTGACAGGGCTGGAACAACTGCTATTTGAGCTACATGTTGATAGGACAATTTAAGACAAATAAGAAGAACTATGCCTGAAATACATCTAGAACTGAGGTGAGGGGTGGAGGGCAGTTTTGGCAAATTGCAGCTCCTGCAGTGTCTCTGCTTCGTTGTTGTTCCATCACCATGCCTGAGATGACTCAAGCTAAGACCAGATCACAAAGCAAAAATGTGTTCAAAGTAGAGGCTGTACTGGAAATGTTGACAGCTTGGGCTCAGGCTACCTGCCTGCCACCCGGAGCCAGTGAATTCATGTCTGTCAGCCACATTGTAACAACTGCAGAGCTCTGCAGGATTCACACAGTTAGAATGAATTTGATCTTCTGTTAGAAAATGTGGGAAAAGTCCCTCTTTCTCCTCTGAACTTTACTGAGCTGTTAGGACAAATTGTGTCAAGAACAGTTTTTTGATCACTTTGCAGTATTCAGGCTGTTGGTACTTCCATTTTCCCTGAAGAAAAGAGAGGCTGGTCTTTGCCACCCCTTCTTCTCCTGCTGAGCTTCATGTAGAATCTCCTACTCTGCTGCTTCTGAAACTCTGCTGCCTTTTAATCCTGGAACCCATCAACTGTAGCCTGCTGGCACCCTCCCCAGAGCAGGATCTCTAATCTGCTTTTGCTGCCATTACCAAAGGAAGGCTTCCTCAGTAAAGCTGGTCAGCAACAACAACAACAAAATATAGATATATATATATTTAAAATCTTTTACCCTTGATCAACAGGACAAGAGGGGATATATATATTTTCACAAACATGCTTGGCAGGAGAAAAATTGTGTAATGATAATTTAATAAGAAAATAGCTGCTTGCCTGTTTCATGTTTCTTCAACTGGTCCTTTCAGTCTGGATCATGCATAACTTAATTTATACTAATCTTGCCCTATAAGTTTATTTAGGTGGCTTGCTCTCTGTATAAACAGAATTGATGTCAGGTCTACTCCTTTCCTTCACACAGATTTGACTTTATTGTATAAGCAGACCTGTTGAATTTGTTGAAGAGAGAATATGAGAAAGGATCTTCACTTGTTTTGCTGTTGCTATAAAGTGCTTTGCTTTGCCTCTGAAGGGACAGCTGAAACAACTGACCCTTTTCTGTCTCCCTTTTCTGTCTCTTCTCAAGCCTGGACCGCCACATGCAGACACACCATGGACACCACAAGCCGTTCCGCTGCAAACTCTGCCCCTTCAAGTCCTCCTACAACAGCCGCCTGAAAACCCATATCCTCAAGGCTCATGCTGGTAAGTTTTTCCCTCTCAGTCTTGCAGCTGAAATGGCCCGGTGTGTTCTTGTGCATGATTACAGATGCTAGGTTGAATCATGAGTTCTGTCATCAGAACTGGGTAAGATTTTTTTGAAAGGCCACAGTTGTGGTTGGCCAACTGATGGAACCTGTTGGGATAAGCAGGAGTTTGGGTAATGAGAAGGGCAAGGATTTAAAATTATGGGTGCTTCAGGAACTTCTTTCTTCTCTTTTCTTTTACATGACTGATATTTTTTTTCTTATTTATGCTTTTCTCCAAGTGGATTTCATTGCTTATACCATAACTGTCATAATGAAATTGGCAGTGAGCTTTGCTTTGCTCTTTGTATTTATGTCTGTGCTTTAGGTGACTCTAAGAAAAAGTCTGTGAGCACCACCTTGGGTTTTGGTAGAGTTTTATGCTGGCTATCATGTTAAAACCAAGCCCTGCGAACACTGGGAGTCAGGTCTGTGTGCAACAGACTGAGAATGTCAAAATTGCATTACCAAACATGGAAATTTGTCTTGCAAATCCTTGTATTTCACAACAGAATCCATACAAGCAAGCAAGGCATGCTTCTGAGGAACAGGAACTGGGATGGTGATGTGTCACACAGAGTATGTCACCTGAAATTGTTGCACCTTTGATTATTAAAAAGTGAGACTCAGGATTTCCTCATCTTTATTCCTTGGCAGTAGGCTCTTGGCACCGTCACACATCCTGCATTGAAACTTTGGTTTGCAATCCAAATATGCACTCTGATGCAAATAATAGAATAGTGACCAATCTGAAAACCTGAAAGCTAGTCCAGTTGTTAAAAAGCTGTGAGTAGGAACTCCTTGAACAGGAGTTTCTGATAAAAAGGACCACAAGTATGTTCCTTTTTCTATTATTTGCTTACTCAAAGTCATACACTCCGGGGAGAAGGAGGAAGGTGGAAAAATGGGAAGAAAAGGCATAAGAAATTTGTAGCTGTCTGCTGATACAAAAAAAAAAAAAAAAAAAAAGTTGTTGCCATTGATCCAAATGCATTTTTTATCTACAGAAATAGAGGAGGGATTGACAGTCTTGTGTACAGTCTTGTGTACATTGTTTTCTGTATGTTTTTTTGAATTTCACAGAGCTTGTGCAAGTTTCTGTACTTGGATGGATAAAACAGATTAGCTTAATTTTTACCACCTTCCTCTTGTATGGGACGACCATGGCATTCTGTCCCTTCTAGGAAGTCCAGCTGTATGCAGCAGTTCCAGTTCACAGAATCCTACATCCTGTATGGAGGAGCCATGGTTCTTTATTTTCACCAACCATAAAGTAATGTGTTCTTTATGCTATTACACAGCTGGGTTCCTTGCTTGAACCTGCAGATTTTTCAACCCAGAGTTACCATGCAACTAATGTTTACTTCATACTCCTTTTCATGTAATTCATTGATTTATTTATTAGGAATTCATGCTTCTGAACTTGGTTTAGTAGATGGACATCCCTTGAAAGGGCCATGTTTTGCATGGTACATGAACACAATTTCATGGTTTCCTAGATAGTGCTTGCACAATTACTTGGGTAATAGGGTTTCCAAAGGCTTACAGATATGTTTCTGCCTCAGTCCCATTTCTACCAAATGAATGGTCACATCACAGAAAAGTTGCTTGTATGTTTTTCAGTCAGAGCTTTCTTTTGGTGTGTTTTGAGTCAGTCATTCAGAAATATGTATCACTGAACAAACATATCTGACTTCCTCAGATTCCTCAGTTTTTCAATGACACGGTGGTTCTCTGAACCTCTCTTATGTTACCTTTTTTTTTTTTTTTCCCAATTGTCTCATTATCTATTTATTTAGAATTTAAAACTTCAGTCCTCCTGAATTTTTCTTGAAGTCTCCTGGAAATCTTTAGAAGTTCATAAAATCCTGAATCCTGAAGTATTTTACTCAGTCTGCCTCTCTCCCTCATTTTCTGGGTATGGATCAAAATTCAGTGAACTACAAAATCCGTTCTTGTGTGACAGCTGGTACCAGTGTTTCTGGCATTTGTTTTTTATCCAGTGTGTGCCATCTCCTTTGGCATGGAGCAGAACAGTTTACAGTTTCTCTAAACGGACTCTCTGTTGTGTTTATCTGAACTTTTTCACCTGGTTTTTTTTTGGGTTGGGGTTTTTTGGGGGGTTTTGTGGTGGTTTTTAGTTTGTTTGTTTTGTTTCATTTTTTGTTTTGTTGTTGTTGTTGTTTGGTTGCGTTTTTTGCTTGTGTTTTTGAGGAATCTGTTATCAATTTCTTAATCAGCAGTTACTCTGGAAATGCAGAAGTGGGTGATTGTAAGATAAGAGCATTGGCCCTGTTCAGTTTCTGTGTAATCTGGAACATAGTGCTTTGAGTACATATCAAGTGTTCAGACTCGCTACATAAATGCTTACATTTATTTATTTGTATGTGTATTTATATGATCACTTTGTGATACACAAAACTAGCAATCAAAAAAGGTGCAGAAGACTTCTATTGGGCCAAACTGTAGCTTTTCCTCTGCAATCAGACATACTTTCATGTTTTGATGCTCATTGGAAATGAATAGTGGGCATATTTATTAGTGTGTCTAGACTGCTTGGTATGTAATCAATCTTTATTTGCTTTAATGTCTTGTGCTTTTAAGTTAAAGGTTGGTGCACATTGTCACCCAGGAATCTCTTACACTGACAAAGCCAAGAAGGTCTATATCTGTGTCCCACTGGTATCTTGTAACTTTTGAATATCTTTAAATTATTGTATTCCATTGAGCAACTCATTGTGTGTGCTAGTTAAGAAATGTTGTATTCCTTTTTGTGAAAAGGAGATATTTAACTTGCGCAGGTGAGGAATGTCACTTGAAAAAACATCCAGGGCAGTTTTTTGTTTCACCACTTCAGACTCTTCAAGTGATCTGTTCTTTTTCAGATGCACCAAAAAAGGGCATTCTAAGTTGGTATTTTGTCTTTATGATTAGCATATTTTTTCTGGAAGACAGGGTTGGGAGTTTTGTGGAGGATGGTTGCTAATCCTTTCAGGTTCTTACTCTGAACAGCTGCAAATATGTGTTTTGATACTCTCCTTTGGTTCATTTATTTCTGGTGTGGGAAACACTGCTGCTTGAGAACCTTCTTTGCTGGATTTGTCAAGAGATGGCAAACATTTTCTGCTTCACCCATTACCAGAACTCTCGTACTTCTGTTACTGTTCATGAATATTTCATTCCTGTATTAGTTTTGGCACTTTATGTACAACTCATATGTGGCCAGTGTTACTCTTGTATATGGAAGTGGCACTTCCAAAACAATAACTTGGCACCTATATATAATATCACTTTGTTTGTGTTGGGACGGTTTCACTTTGTGTTCCAATTGCCTTCATGCCTCAGTGCAAAACAAATCTTGTATCAGGATTTGTTTCCCCTTGTTTGCTGTCTCTATGGCTTGGAATGTATTCAAAATTAAATCCACTACTGTGCATTAGTTCTGTTCTTCCACTTCTTTTAGTGCTTTCTCATAACACACTTCCACACAGCCTGGCAGATGCACCCTTTTGTACTTGGTATTGCTGTGTTCACCAGCCTTCACCTGGTTGCCACTTCCGTGAAGATCAATGCTGCCTAATGGCAGATTTTTTTATAAGGAAAACTGTAACCCTTCCCAATGTAATTATACAACACACAACACACTTTCTTTAAAATTCCATTTTCCTTTTTTTTGTTGTTGTTTTTTTGTTTGTGGAGGGCCCTTTTTTGGAGTTTTGTAATGTCCTTCTTGCTTCATTAACAATGATGCTGGATGTGCTGCATGTAGAAACAAATGACTTCACCACCTCTAGTTGCTGTGCTCCCAAACAAACTTGGAAGTGCCGTGGTTAAGTTACTCCATTTTCATCCCAGAGTCTGTTTTCTTCCCATACCGTGCAACACAGGCATGCTGAAAGTCTGGTCTCTGTTTTTCTTGACATCAGCCACTGTACAAGGATCTGCAGTTGCCAGAAAGTGATACTTTGGTCCAAAGCAGGTGTCTACGCCCACAGACTCCAGACTGCCCCAACAGGGAGACATGGATAGCTTGTTTCCTTTGGGATCAGTCTTCCCCTGAAGAGTCCATGGGAATTTTACCACCAAATTCAGTGAGAAGTGTGAGGGCCCCATTTTGTTTCTTTTGTGAGCTGATGACTTGCCTGTATTTCGCTCACCCAGGTGAACATGCCTACAAATGTTCCTCCTGCTCATTTTCCACCATGACAATCAGCCAGCTGAAAGAGCACTCCTTGAAAGTGCATGGGAAAGCACTGACACTACCAAGACCCCGCATTGTCAACTTTGCAGCCTCACACGCCCACCACACCTCCAAGAACCACACTCCTGCTGAAGAAGTGGAGGACTCTAATGGTAAGAGGTGCCTCAAAGCAAGAATTTAATTGTCTAAGGTGCCGCTTAATATTTTTGTTGCAAACCAAATTGCAGCAGGCAACTTTGCACCAAAAGCATCTTCATTTGGTCATTAAGAGGAAACCAGAAGTTGCATCAAAACCGAGAGTAAACGTGGTGATGTAGGAAGTGCTCTGCTTTTAGGTCGTCACCAGTTCATACTACATTAATTTGTTCCCTCACTGCTCAAGCTGACTTTGGAACATGTCACTGCTGGCTTTGCTAACAGAAACTTAAATTTCAGGCTCATAATTCCTACTCATAGGCAGTGGGAAAGGGATTTTCAGATTCCATCTATGCTCCTGATTTTCCTTTGTACTTACAGAATCAGAGAGATTGTTTGGGTTGTACGGGGAACCTTGATATCATCTCCTTTCACCTCTCTGCCGTGGGCAGGGATACCTTCCACTATCCCAGATTGCTCCAAGCCCCATCCGACTTCACCTTGGACTCTTCTAGGGATGGGGCAGCCACAGCTTTTCTGGGAAACCTCTGCCAAAGCCTCACCATTCTCACAGGGAACAAGTTTTTCCTAATATCTAATCTCATGAGTAGAGCACATTGATGAAACTGCATGATTAAGTTTAAAATGTGAAACTGTAATAATAGGAATAATTGTTGTTGTCTGTTCTACAGAGAACACCAAAATCGCCTTCAGATATTCAGCTTCAGGAAGGAGAACCTGAGCACTGTTTCCTTTTCAATGCTTGTTTCGAAAGCTGTTAATCCCCTTGTGCTGGAGGGGTGTGTAGAAGATGCTTGGAAAGAAGCAGAGGGAGAGACACTGTTTAAACAGAGAAATAGAAGAGGTGGTGTGGGGTATCACAACAAGCTTCAAGGCTTTTTAGGTAGTAACTTATGAGGCATCTTTTGGTGTCACTTTCTACCAGTTAAGAGAAGAGCTTCTTTGGTAAAAAGAAACCCCAGCTTTAATTCCTGTATAAGTTTCATTGCAATGTAAGGAGAATATTTGCAGATGTTCAAAGAACTGGAATGTATGGAAGGTGTGTTAGAAAAGGGGAAAATACTGTTTTTTCCTGGAAGTTTGAGTGGTTCTAAATGTTAAACAGCAGGAATTCTGTTGTTTGCTGTTTTGCTTGGGATACTGGTGAACTAAGGATAGGAGGTATTTTCCTTCTCTTTCTCACCATAACAAAAAAAAAAAGGCAAACTCCAAAAAAACAAAAGTGAAATGAGAAAGAGTTAAAGAAGTTCAGAAAACAGCTGAAAGAAATTGAAGTAGGTAAATAATCAGCATAGAAATACCTAATTGAAGGGGGAGAAAAAACAGCACAATATTTTTGTGATTTAGCAAGTCACATTTTTTGGTCAGAATCAGAATCTCAACAAGAGATTTTGACCAGCTGCTTCCAGACAACCTTTTGTCAATGAGTTGTTTGGAACAGTGCAACTACTGAGTTTTTTTGTGAATGCTAGCTTAAGCTAATTCAACAAGCTGAGTACATCTTGAGATGTGTTCTACTGCTTTATTTTTTTTTTTTTTTTTGCTTGCAAAATAAAATGTTCCATTACTGACTTAAGAAGTGGAAAATTATTTTTAGTATCTGTGCTAGCCTTTCCTGTATGTTAGCAGTCTTTGGCTAGTGATGTGTGGAGAGATACTGAAGGGCAGTACTCAGTTTTGGGAAGAATGGTTCAATTTTTTTTTTTTATTTTTTTTTTTTAAATTTTGCTTATCCCAGGAGCTCAAACTCCTAATTAATGGAGTTAAAATCCAGAATACCTGCTGTATTTTGTAGAGGATAATTTTGCAGCCTTTAAGAACTCTTCCTAAAAATAGTTAAAACAATGACTCTGTTAACAGCACCATTTCATTGGGTTGACTTTGTTACCTAGATCTGTATTACAGCCTGAGACCAAGGCCAAATTTGTCCCAATTAGCTAGATCATCTTTAAATGAGGTTAATGGTTAAGTCACTTTGACAATAATAGAAGCCACCACGGGGGAGGTGGAGTACAGGTGTTACAATAATAGTGTTAGCATTTTGAGCATTGCTTGAGGAAGGAATAACCTGCTTTAGAGTAGTTTTTTTCACATTATACAGTTTGCTGCATATCAGGTTAATGGTGTCTGCTCTTACGCCATTGTATGTTTTTTGGGTTTTTTGAAGGCAATAAGTCATTCCCTCTGTGGCCCAGGGCTGTGAGTCACAGGTAGTGTGCAAGACTAGATGAAATACTAGTAATAGTAATAGGAAATGCAGGCACAGTTATGTCCAACTGGAGTATTAGAAAAGGCTCACATGGTATAGAGTAGCTGGATTTTGTCTGTTGGTGTGTATGAATAACCTGCAGTGTGAACCATGATCAAAGTTAATTCGCTAGGGATGCAGCACTGGACCTCGGCTGGGGTGAAAGGCAGACAAAAGGTTGTACCCCATTATTAGGGAACTTGTTTTGTAGGTTGTTAGATGTGCAGCAGGCTTGTGTAATGGTTGCAGAAAATAGCTGTTCTTGCCTGTGAGTGTGGTGGTTGGAGTAGGAAATACAACACGGTGGCTTGGGGAGATTGAGGAGCTGGCAGAAGTCATCTTGTCGATTGTTGAGCTCTGTAAAAATGTAGAAAAGCGAGAAGGGTTCTGCATTGTAATAGCAGAGTGCATGTCTGAATAGAGCTGATCTGGGCCAACAACCCAGTGGAACTTATGATGCTTCTTTTCCCTGGAAAAATCGTTCCGTGACAGGCCTTTCTTAGAACATTCCTTTTGTTCTTTTAGATCCATCCATTCATTAAAAGAGGTGAATGTATTTAGATTTCTGTGGCTCATCTCTTTCAGTTCAGTGTTGGTAGCTGCAGACTTACCTGAAGTACTCAGCTGCACATCCCAGAGGTGTTTTGGGATGCCTCATCTACTTTAAGTGGAACTGAAGTTCAAGTGGAGTAGGTTCTGAACATTTTGGGTAGACCCATCCTTGCCAACTGTAATTCTAGTGTCAGCTGTCATTAGAAAGCATGACAACCTCTTCAGTCCAATTAATAACAATCATTCAGAGTATGTGTGCTTCTCTCAGGGCATTTGTTTAGGACAGTGGTGGTGTCAGTCTTGATGAGTCAGCAGAGAAGGCTTTTTATTTCCAGATACATCATTCAAAGATCCTGCTTTTTTATCATACCCCTCTTTGCCTGCTGGGCAATATATTAATACATAAAGAACCTGTTTTTGCTGTGTATCTTCATCCAGCCCGAAGTACAGCACTCTGTGGGTTTTTTGAGGGGCTGTGGAGTGATGATATTTTGGTTTGTGGGTGCTCTTATTACACAGAGTCACAAAAAAACCCTGAAATATTTTCAACAGAAAATACTGGTCATGAGCACTATTTTTCTGGTTTTCATAGTATAGGGGCACTGAATGGTTTGCAGTATCCAGCTCTTGTTGACACAATGAGGCTGCCATTGTGGTAAAATATTCTTTTGCTCTCCTCATAGTTCACAGGTATTTTTTGTCTTGCAAGAAGGAAATGGTGTGGATTTGCTGTATGTTTACATGAGTGTTCAGCTTGTTTGTTTGAATTTACTTATTTGCAATTTAGAGTGTTCCTTAACAGCTTTGAGAACCTGAGCAACAGAAGTTAATTGTAAATTGAAATACTGCAAACTGCTAGGAGGACTGGATGGATCTCTTCACCAAGATCTACTTCTATGTGCTTTAGCCTTTGTGAGAATAAGAGCTTGCATTCATGTTAATCTATGGCCAGAATGGGTTTTTTGGGGTTTTTTTGATGGTGGTGTCGTCCTGTAGGGCTCCACGTGTCACAGGTGAGTGTTCCCAGCTCTGCTCCTGTTGAGGGTGAGGCAATGGAATCCCTAAACCTACACTGCCGAAACACTACATTGGAGTGCTCTCATCTCTTTCCATAAGAAAGATCTTGAAGTGAGGCAGAGACACAAAAATTGTGTGGCCGAACATGAGGAAACACGAATAGCAGCAGGAGTTTTGTGCAGAGGGATCATCAGCTGAGGGCAAAGCACATGGCCACAGACACTGTGGTGTTATAAATGTGTGTGTCTGTTCAGGGGCTATGAGGTGGTGATCTGCCCTCTTCTCACAAACTAGAGAGACATAGGAGCTCAACCCCTTGTGATGAAGTCTATAAAGAAGAGTGACTCAACAGTTTGATAAACAGTTTCACATAATGCCTTCAACCACACCAAAGGCTTCTTGAGACCGTGTGAAATACCTGCCCTGGTTGCAATTATTGATTTTTTGGAGTAGCTCTTTAGTTTTTTGAAAATAACCACTTTGGTCTAACCATGTTGTGGAGCAAAGCACTGCTTTTTATTCATATGGCTGGCAGATTTGGAGCCTCATAAATTTCCTTCTGTAATGACTGCATGCAGTAATTCAAAATTATAGCTTTTTAAAATTTTAGTGTTGAGAATACTGTCAAAATGAAACAGCAAAGTGCACAGCTAAATAGATCTGGATGTGGTTTCTAATGTCTCCTCAGCCATGCTGCTATGGTATAAGACCATTTCTTTTTACTGGCCACCAGTTCTTGATCTATAGAAAGCGGCACACTTCCTATGTGCTCTTGAAGGTCAGTAATTGTGCTTTTCACATTGTTGTGCAAACCAAACAGGATCTATCATTAATATCAGCACACATCACAAAACACATGTTAAGTCAGAACTAGAGGACTTCTTGAGTCTCCCAGTATATATGTCAACATCCTCAATAAATTTAATTACTTGCAGCAGCAAATGCATTGAAAACTGCTAAGTGAAACATCCAGTGCCCTGTTCCCTTTTTTTCCCTCTGAACTTTAGCCTTTGCCAGTGGAAAATAACTTTTCCTCATCTAGAGACTGAAATATAAATACCTCTGCTTGCTTGGCCAGAGCTAGGCTGGGCACAAAACTGCTTGACTAAGTCTTGTTTCTTGGACTGTTGCTCCAGAACTGTAAATCCTTCCCATTTCTGTACTTTTTCAAAGTAGATGGTGCATAATCAGACTGTGTGTCTTCTGTGCTGCCTGACAGATGAGCTGCTGAAGGGTGGAAAGGGCCTTTGGCAGGTTTTGCTAAAGCAATTTTGTGTACTACCAGAATGAGGGAGAACTATGGGCAACAGGGCACTGTTTCAAGAAAATCCACTGATCTGGTGCCAGTGAGTCATGATTCTGCCTTCCACCTTCAAGAAGAGTGGCAGGCCTTCTATATGGTTGGGCTTACTACCCTGATTTTTGGGTTCTCCGGTTTTTTGTTGCTGTTGAGTCTTTTAAATACATATCATGGATTGTGGCTGACTTGCTTATTTTTATTCACGTGTGCTGTTACTCTTGATAAGGGATATTTTTCCAACATTGCAATCAGGACAGAAAGTTCCTAAGATGGTCCCTTCCCCTTTGGTGCTGTTTCTGTGTCATTGTTTTTTGTGTGTCTTTGTGTTTTATGGCTGCTGCAGTCTGGGGAAAATTATAATGATCAGTCCTCACAGCCAGAAAACTTTGTATTAGAGCAGGCTGTATTTAGTTTTGAGTTTGGGGTTTATTTGGAAGGAAGGGGTTGGACAAAGACTCTTTTGAAGTTTCAGACCAGCAGTTTGACTGGAAGGGCAGAGCGCCAGCAGTGACTACAGGTCAAATTCAGGCAGAGCTTCAACAGCTAATTGCTTTAATTGCCAGGTGAGTTGGAAGGATTGCATCCACAGTAAGGATGCAAGATGGTGATCTGCATACCGCAGAACAGAAGATGCCTCTGCTTTTGTAGTTACAGTTGGGCTACAAAGAACTGTCTGCTTGTTCTGCTTGTTTCCCTGCTTTTGTGCCCCACAGGAGAGATGCCTCATGCTCACTCTTAAGTATCACATTAACCTGTGTTGCCTGCAGGCTGATTTTTTTTATTTTCCCCAGCTGTGTTCCCTCTTTCTCTAACCTAGAGCAAGTTCCTGCTTTCCCCTCAGGCTTTGCTTGTCTCTTCTTCCCCAATGGCTACACTGCCTTACAGCGCTTTTAAAACTCTGTGGTAATTGTCGGTGTGTCTTACCCCTTGTGGTCAGTATTAAGCTAAGTACCAGATGCTGGATCAGATAGGACTTTTCTCCTTCATCAGATTGGCAGGGACTGGTGGAACAAGCACAAGGCCTGTTCACCTCTACTTTTACTGAACAAACTCCTCACTGTTCCAAGGTCCTGAGACGCTGCGGGGGATGACCTTGTCCTCTGTAGCTCTCTTCCACTGGAGTATAGTTTGGCTTCTGGCCTTTTCCTGCGACATGTTGAGAACTGTTTTGTGGCTGGTGGAACAGAGGGAGATATCATTGGCTCTGCTGAGGGGAGTGTCAGCTCATTGTGCGTTCTTTCTGGTGCTGGTTTTTTGTGCTTGAGCTGAATAGGCAAAGGCAAAGCTGAGATTGAACAGGATGCAGACTAGAGCTCATGCAGCTGGGAGAAGATTGGTGTCAGCCTTGTATGGAGTTAGCCACCGTGCTGCTGTGGGATCACTGTGGCATTAAAAGGCTTGCCTAGGGTTGGGAGAAGACAAAATGTTAGGGTGGATCAAGAAACATCTTTTGGGTTCCTTCTGAGCAGAAAGAAGTTACCTGATAGCACCCACAGTGAAAAGAAAAAAGCATATCCCAACTCCTATTGAGGGTTTTTTGTTTGTTTGTTTGTTTGTTTGTTTGTTTTTCCCTGAGGCTTTTGCTTTCTTTTGGCTTCGGTTTTCATGTTCAGAATAGAGGACAAAGTGGTAGATGCTGATCTCTTGTGTTTCTGGGGAATTTGTGATCACTCAACACAGAGTAAAAAGGATGCTGTTGTCATGAAGGGATACAGGGTGTGGCTTGACCAAGGGTGTGTAAGAGGGCATTTCTGCAGACTGTCATTCCCATATATTCGCAGCCTTCTCTATCAGCCTCACTGATACTCTCTCTGTCACCTGAGACTCCAGTTTATCCAATTGATTTAAAACATGCTGGAGATATTTGGTGCTTGGCAGAGAGATAAAACTTCTTTGCCCATTTTAGCTCTGTTGAAGTGGATGTGTATTATCATCATGGGTGACAGCCCTAGATTTGACATTTAAGTAGCTGGGTTTATTTCTTCTTTAAGGAACATTGTTACTACCAGCGCTTGAAAACATTGCCTGGAGTGTTCTGAGCTCAAAGCTGGTGATAGAGATGAGGACTTTTTGTTGGCAATAAAAATGGTGTCAAGGTGTGTGTTGGAGGTCTCCAGAACAAGTTACACTAGTTCAGTTTCCTGAGCTCTGTGGTTAGAATGAATCCTTGGTACCCACATACTGCCACTGCAATTTTAGGGCAAATTTTAAAGCAGAATGCCAATATGTATTGCTTGATAAATTAATTTTTTTTCCTCTTCATTTCAAGCCGTAGAGGAGAGTGAGCATTCAGTGAGAGAAACATGAGTTTGTGGCAGGGTCATATAGAGAAGGAAATTTGAAAATACCCAATAAATTGCCTGTAAAAATGAGAAGGAAATCATGGAACACAGTGTCATGAGGATCACTTGGTTACTGATGAAAAAGAAAAAAAATGATTGGTAGATCATTTTCTTGAGTGAATCAGTTGAACTTTGTACATTTAAATTCCAAAAAGAGACTGTTACCACTAAGTCCTTTTAGCAGATTGGTTAAATTAGTGTCTTGCTAAAGCTATTTCCAGTTCTGTTTGTGTTCCCCTCTTCTGTGAGTGCACTTGCATTTATGATGTTTGAATTTGGTTCAACAGAATAAGGAATAGCTAGACAAACTTTATTTTATGTGTTTTATTGAAAATAGGTAAGTTCATGGAGGTCTCAGTGTTTGACAGCAGTAGAAATCTTGGTCTTAAGTGCAATCCTGTATTTAGGCAATGGAATTTAATACTCTTTACAGTGAGAGGGCTGTGTGCAGCCTAAATGTGACCATTTAGGTAAACAGCCAAGTCACCTAAAAAACAAGAAAGTTAGATTGAGTTGAGACCAGGAAAGAAATACTGTTGTGGGGAGAAGAGATGAAAACAAGGGATAAATAGAAGTTATGGTGAAGCCTTTTCTGAGCACTAACAGGTCCTTCCAAATCATGTCATCAGCAGAGTAGGGTTCTGCCTGCCTTGAAAGCTCATACAAGTAAGAATTTCTGGTGGTGTTGGATACTCTAAAACAGAGGGGCATGGGGATCTGCTGGACTGATCTTTTTCTTCTTACGGACATATTGTGGTATAACTTATTTCATTAATAATATTACTCCTCCATAAATCTTAATTAGTTCCTGCTGCTTTCAAATGAATCATCTTTTACAGACTATGGTAGCCACTCTTGATCTCAACTATGAAATTCCAAAATTCTTGTACAAGTCAGCAACGTGACAGTCTCTCTGTGGAAATGATTCAGGTGGTAAAAGTTATTTATTATTTTCTTCTTAATAGGTGAAATTTAAATTACTTGGATATTAGCACAAGTAGCTACACAGCCTCTATCCTGTCTCAGTCCCAATCAGAGCTGTGGCATGCACACAACTCCAGAGGAAAATAAATATAAAGAAACACAGATGTAGCTTCTCTCACCTCTTCTAAATAAACAAGTTTGTGTAGTTCATGTGCTTTTCTCATTGCTCTGTTCTGAGGCCTAGAAATATATGTAATATCTTTCTTACAAAAGCTGGTCTGGCATCCAAGAAGTAGTCTTTAGTGATAATGCTGAAATAAATTCCACCAACAGGTTTTGGTTTTATTTTTCTTGGGGTTTTGTTGGCTGGTTGTTGTTTTTGGTTTGGTTTGGTGTTGTTGTTTGTGGGGTTTTTTGGGGCTAGTAGTGGTGTATTAAATCCCTTAAATGGTGATTTTTATTCCAGGGCTTTATTTTCTTTACTTTGTGATTACTCTTTTTTCCTTTCTTTTGGAGTGTGTGAGTAAGGGCACAAAGCTTGTTTCTGTCATCTCACGTTTAACACTCTGGCAATCTAAAGGTTCTTAAACAGAAGTCAGGATTTAGGTAGAGACTAGGGTCACACTCTGTTTTTAAACATGAAGTGGACAAGACTTGCGCTGTCTGTTTCCCCGAGCTTCTTTATGAATGTTTAGTTGCATCTCTCTGAGTTTCTTCTGTCTTCCCCTCCCTTCAGCTTAATTTATTGCCAGAATATTTCACCCTCCCACATACTCTTCCTTCCAGGTCAGTGCTGCATGGCATAAAGTGAACAAATGTGTGCATCTTCACAATCTTTGTATGACACCCTGCTTCACCACCTTCCCACTTTTCAAGCTGTTGCCACTCATGGTTATGTGCAATCCTGCCACTCAAGTCAGCTGGTGATTATGAGTCCTGTTGAATTTTGGAAGGGATTGTGTTCCTAAATCTTCTAAATACCACCGTTACACTTACCTTAAGCATTTTAAAATATTAATTTGCCTTATGTTGTTTGTTGGTGTTCTTTGGTGCATCTTTACTTGGTTTTACACATTTGTTTCTATCCAGATGAAACGGCTGATTTTCTTAAATCCTTGGATTTTTTCTCTCTTTTTTCATAGAAATTTTCTCTTTATGAATGAATTTGGATAAAATTTAATAGCATTCCAAATATTTTCCTCTTAGTCTCTTTAGAACATTTCCTTGCAGATCCAGAATGTCCTAGGCCTATATTAATATTTAATCTCTTCTTTTTTTTTTCTTTTTTCCTCATGAAGTGTTACTAAGCACTTTTGTTATTTATACATTCCATTCTGGGTTTTCTCTTATCTCATGATCCAAACATCCCTGTCCGTAGTTTCATTGTTCTTAAAAATGCTGGTCTCTTTTGACTGATTGATGCTTCTGTGTGAATATACCAGAAAAGCACAGTGTCTTCGCTTTTATCTCCTAGACTCCTCCTGGTTGTTGAGCTATTCAATTATTAAAATTCTGTAAATTCAGTAACATCACTTTCCAGTGTACTCCAACAGCTGCTTTCCTGAGCAGCGTTACTCCCTCTGCCCCTATCCATCACTGTGCAGGCATAAAAGTGTTTATATTACATATGTCTGGTTCTGTCCACCCTAAAATGATGAAGTAGTACTTTAATTTCCTCCCTGTAGTAAGTCCTTGTCCTTCTTGTTTCTCAGCTGTTGCTCAGTGTCTCTTACTTAAACATGTCTGGGTGAATTTCTGCCCAGCTGTTGTTAGGTTTAGGAGTCTTGTGGAAGTGTTTTGCTGTTGCATATGGTATTTGTTGATACCTCTGAAAATACCCACAAACAATTGAAACATCACTGAATTTCTGTATAAATGTATGTTTTCAGTTCAGGATCTGAAATATGCGTTTTTTTCTCCTGGAAGGATCCCAAAGTTTTGTTTTCATTTAGGTATCTCAGACATGTTATATGCTACATAGGATCCAATGAAACTTGGATTTTCATTTTCCTTCTGTGGTGTGTTTTCACTGTATATTTTCTTTTTAAAGTTTTTCACCAGTGTGTGACCCCAGGGTATGCAGGGAATCAAGCTGAATTTTCATAATGGTATTGCCTTGCTCTTTTGGCTGAGGTAGTAACTTCCAGATTTGTTGGCAGACTCATTTGTTCCAGTCTTTGGGACTGTACTCTGGACAAAGTTTTTAGGGTGACGACATCCCAAAACATTTAGTGTTTTAGGCACTCTGGAAATGCCTGTGGAGGGACACAGAGAGACTTGCTTGTGTGTTCTTCCAGAATGCGGCAGTAATTTAAATACAGCTATGTTGATAAATCACCACATGGACAATAATTTCTCCTGCTTTGCTTTCAAGTTCTGGCATTTTGGGTATAAAAACTCTCCTCTGTACTAGGGAAACATAATGCCTTTTAGTTCCGTAAGTGCTGGCAGGGATTACATTATTTATTGGCATTGTTATTTGTCCTGTGCAGGTAATTTGTAGGTAGATGCCATATGTAAAATGTCAATATTGAGATTTGCAGTGCTGCGCTGTTCTTTCCATTTTTAACTACAGCAATCACTGTTAATTTTTCCCTCTTGACATGACTGTAGGTGTCCTTCATTTTACCTCAGATCATCCTATGCTGTTACCTTGTTTTTAGAGTTGCACAGTGATGTCCTTCCATTCATTGAATAAAATTCGTTTTTAAGAAGGAATCTCAGTGTTTTGGGTGTGGGATTTTTTGTGTTGGTTTGATTGTTTAAAATGAGTCAAGGCTAAGTGTTCCATTTTCTTCCTTTTCATTGCATATATGAATGTGTTTTATTTTCTTGTGCTGCCTCAAAGCTGTTCAGTGAAAAAAAAAAAAAAGAAAAAGAAAAAAAAAAAAAAAAGAAGAGTCTTTTTTTCTTAAAATGTAAATGGTACTTCCTGGTGTTTAATTTTTCTTAATTTCCCTTCCATTTGTGTTTATTCGCTGCTCTGCTGTGTTTTCCATGTACATAATACAAATTTTCTTAATTTTTCCCTTTGCTTATTTTAAATGTTTTCTGCTTTCTAACTAAAGGCTTTTAGGGCCTTTTTTACTTTTTTCAGACATGAATGGCTAACCCCCTTCCTGCTCTAGGCCAAGGCTGTTAACACTTTATCAAAGTGCTCCCAGGCCTTTATGCTTGGGGGTACAGGAAAAAGAAGAGGTGGAACTTACATTGTGTACGACCATGACTCAGTTTTTCGGTCAGTTCTGAAGGAAAAGCTCTGCTCTTTTAGTTCTTCATTCTCCAGCCTGGCATCCTGTTGTTGGGGCAACACCTCCAAAATGTGTGTGAAACATCAGCCTGCTCTTCCAGCAGGAATAGAGCAAGGAAAAGTGCAATTTTTAAAGTGGAGCTGTTGTTCTGTGACTGTGGATTTGCAACCCCTGGCCCTTCTCTAGGACACCGTTTTTAAAAAAAATAAATTTAAGAAAATATCCCCCATTCACTGTTTCTCATTTGCTGGCGATTTGCTCTGTTCTGTGTGCCAGAATGCATCTTTGGAGGCAAGCTCAGGTCAGTTGCTGTCGTTCCACTGCCTCTGCTGGTTTTGGAGTGGGCACGATGAAGGTGGGGCTCGCTGAACCCAGTGGAAAACTTCCTGTACCTTCAGTCGACTTTGACCCCTGTCCAGGGTGTTCCTGGGGGAGCTGGGATGCACCTTCATGCCGGGACAGCTGTCTAGCAAACTGGTTCTCAGACACCACCAGAAGCCCTGTACACATGTGTTAATCCTGAGTGTTTTCCTTCAGGAAGTGCTAAATCTTGCACTGCAGCAAGTTTGCAGCAAGTGTAATGAAAGAATTCAGCAAGGGAAAAGGCAAAGAGTACACTAGGCCATGCATGCTACCATTGTTCAGTGGTACGACTCACTGGAAAAACTTTTCAGGCTGTTTTTTCTATGTGTTTGTGTGTGTGTTAGTTGACATGAAACTATCTATTTCTGCAGTTTTCACATACCAGATTCCAGAGGGCTGTGTAAATAACTGATGGGAAAGGTCAAAAGCTGGAATAATAGACACCGGATGATAGGAGGAGTAAAAACATCTGAAGTACAGTAGATCTTGCAGACAACAGCAGAACTTCCTTCTCCTGAAAAGAATCGTTTTTAGACCTGTAGCTTTCTTAGCCATGGATATCTCTGGGGCTTTGGCCAGGAACATCGGTGATGTGGTGGAAAATTCTGATCCTTTCTTCCTGAGGAGGGGAACAAGTGAGCTACAAAGTAGACTTCAGTACCCTAAGAGCAATTTGACTAGTACAAGTTAAAACAAAAACAAAACACAAAAAAACCCCACCCACTAAACCAACCAACAAAAAAAAACCCCAAACCAACCAACCAAAAACCACCACCACCACCAACAACAAAACAACACACCACCACTAAAACAAAACATAAAAACACCAGAAAACCCACCTGCCTTACCCTTTCCAGGGGATCTGTTCAACTGTGTTTTGAGCTTTTAAAATTACTGAACCTAGTAGCCCAAAGAAGTGAGTCAGCAAATCCACTCTGAGCCCTCAAAGTTCTGTTCCAAAGGAGGGTGAGCACACACAAATTTGCTGCCTTTGTGAAAAAAAGAGGTTTTTGCAGAGGGTTTATAGTTCCTCAGGCCTGTGCCAAAGTAAAGGATGTGGGGAGCCTGCTTCAAACAAGAGGGAAGGAGAGCCTTGACATTTAAACAGGTGGAGCTCGTTGTGAACCCTCCTGTTGAACAAACGTGTTGTAGAAGTGGTGGAAGCAAGACATGCTAAATGCTGCATTGTAATCCAGCCTCACTCAGCTATGGGGCTTGGATAAGAAAAACAAAACCAAATTTCATTCACTTTACCAGAATCTTTCATGTCTCTGCCTTTCTCTTTGCTACATAGACCTGGTGGTAAGGCTAGGGGAGCATGGAGACATTTACCTGCTGTGTGTGTTTTGGTTCGGGGTTTGGTTTTTTAATTGTCATTATTTGTTACTCATTTCTTGGGCATGTGTAACCCCCGCCTGTGGGCATGTGGCAGTGGGAAAAGAGGGCAAGCATTTTGCTCTTTTGAAGACAGGTGGAGAAGTCCTCAAACTCAGTATTTATATAGGCCTGTTTGCCTTTTGTTTCCCCATACTAATTGGTTGGAATGGATGGTGTTAAATTCCCAGAAATCTGTGTCTATTAGGGAACTCTAATATATCTAGCCTTGGGGAATTCTGCTTTGGAATATGAAGTACACATCAAAGCAGGAGGTGGCTCGTACACTTTGTGTCCTGACTTCCCCCCCTCTCCTACCCTTGCTTTTTCCCCACCTTCTAGAAAGCCTTTTGTCTTCTATTCAGGAAAATTGCCCTGAAATTCATCTGTGCTTTATCCATCTGCTTTGATTTGTGCCATTCATGGGCAGCTGTGGGTTATGTAGAACAAAGCAGATGAATTCCTAACCTCCACATTCAAGCAGTGTGTTGGAAAAGGTTCAACACCACCCTCCCTCCCCCCATACTCCTTTTTTGGGGTATCCAACCAACATATTACAGCTTTCAGTTTCAGTACTGAGAAATCTCTGGGCTCTGTCCTCCACATGCCATTAAAATGGTGTGGCAGAAAATTCTGCTGGCTTGTAGAATGGATGTGTCTTTAGAGATCTCTTTTCTCAGTGTAGCAAAACAGTAGTTTGAAAGTTCGCCTTTCTGGAATTTATGATTAAGCGTATTTTTTTCCAATTATTATTTAATTTCCAGCATCATCAGTATGAGTAGGGAAGAGTATCCATTTATTTTTCTTCTCTTTTTTTTGGTTTTTTGTTTGTTTGTTTGTCTGTTTGTTTGTTAAATATAGATAGATTATTTACATGTGTCCTGTGCCAGATCTTCACCTTGTGTGAATTGGCATAAGATATTTGAGAGAATCTGGTCTGATTTATGTACCAAACACATAAAACATTTATCAGTATGATTAATGGGCTTTACCTTCACAAATTAGGTGTCTTATAATCAGGCTTCTTTTTAGACTACTTTAAATTTAATGTATCACTCCTTCCCTCCCCGAATCAGATCTAAAAAAGCATAATTTATATTGCTCACCTTTTAAATTGTAGAATATACATTAAATTAGATTAGGAAGTGCTGCACCTCTTAATCCCTTCAGAAGGCAGGATTAGTTTCATAACCAACAGCTTGATCAACCCCCTCCAAAAGCCAATAGGTTCTGGAGCAAACATCT
This sequence comes from Sylvia atricapilla, assembly GCF_009819655.1. Taxonomy (NCBI): domain Eukaryota; kingdom Metazoa; phylum Chordata; class Aves; order Passeriformes; family Sylviidae; genus Sylvia; species Sylvia atricapilla. The sequence continues at coordinate 21,394,770 of NC_089174.1, read as the reverse complement.
TCAAACCTTACTTAAATTTGTTGATCCACCTGGAATAACAACTTTGCTCTGTTTCACTGCAGATTCTTCATACTCAGAGCCTCCTGATGTTCAGCAGCAACTGAACCACTACCAGTCTGCAGCTTTGGCCAGGAACAACAACAACATCAGCCCAATCCCACTTTCCGGGAGTGCTGCAGGAGTGGAAAAAGCGGAAGCCATCCTTAACTGTGAATTTTGTGAATTCTCTTCGGGTTACATACAGAGCATCCGGCGCCACTACCGTGACAAGCACGGAGGGAAAAAGCTCTTCAAGTGCAAAGATTGTTCCTTTTATACAGGCTTTAAGTAAGTACTGTGTAAAATAGATGAACTGAGCTCATAGGGGTTTTTTTTTAACCGCTTGAAAAGAATTCTGAGGTCTCGGAGAGCTGGCTGTAGCTAACAGGAACATGGTCACTGTTGATCAGGGAGAGGAATGTAAGAAATGCCATCCAGATCACAGCAGCATCCATGTAATCCATTTTCTTCTCTTCTACAACAGCCAGTACCATCTGCTGCAGACAACAGCACACTAAGTCTTTGCAGTAGATGATTTCAGAATCTTAGAATTGTTTAGGATGGGAAAGACCGTTAAGATCGTCAGTTAACCATTAACCCAGCACTGCCAAGCCAAACATTAAACCTTAGTGATGTATCTGCACATCTACTAAATCCCTCCAGAGGTGGTGACTCAACCTTTTCTCTGGGCAGCCTGTTCCCATGCCTGACAACCCTTTCTGGTAAAAAATTTTTCCTTACATCCAATCTAAATCTCATCTGGTGCAACTTAAGGCTGACAGGTTCACATCCCTGTTGTCCGCTTGGCACCATCCTTCTTGCAAAAGTCATAAACTCTCCTTTTTTGCCCGATTTCCAGACACACCTCTCTGTTCAACCAGGCCAGTCTCATCTTTTGGCACATTGAGTCAATCTGTTCTTGCACCTTTAGGATTTTCTTTTTGGAGAACGTCCAGTGTTCCTGGATTCTTTTGTCCTTCAGGATGCCCAGGGGACTTTCTCAACCAGTCCGTTAACCAGGCCAAGGTCTGCCCTCTGGAAGCCCAAGGTGGCAGTTCTGCTGCACCCCCCCTTTACTTCTCTGGGATTCTCTGAGAATCAAAAACTATCATTTCACGATCCCTTTGTCCTTATGTGTGAAAATTTTCTCTGCAGAAATAATGTAATTTCCACATGCAACCAGCATGAAACTTTGGACAATCAAATGTCCTGTGGCAACAAGGGAATTTATATCACCTTACTGAAGAAACCCTTCTTGTGTAATTTTATTTTCCCCCAATCTTTCTAGCTTAAATGATAGAAAGATGTTATTCTCTAGCATGTCTGATAGCATACCAGAGACATTTCAGAAAATGCAGTTATTTAAATTTAAAGGCTCATTGTCTTGTGTGTTTGTTTGTGTGTGTATGTGTGTTATGTATGTGTGTGTGTTTTTCGCTGCTCTTCATAAGAAAAGTGAAAAAGGCACCTATGCATTTCATCATTTCCTCCTAATGTGCTGGGCCCTCAAGCATAACACCCTCAGCTGACATTTGAGGTCTTAAACTTGTTAAGAATGACAGTAAACAGTAGGAGTGAATCAAGAGAAAGAGTTCTGTTGAAGAAAATGTTGAGCACAAAGCTGAGAAAATCCACATGGGAGCAGCCTCTAGTTATATGTCTCTATCCTTTGTTTCTTTATATTTGCTCTCCCCATGTTAAAATTTGCTGCTTATGCTTAGTATCCTAATTCCTCTCTGTCTTAAATACTGCCAGAAATTTACAGGTCCAATCTGTCTGTGTCTTGCAAGTTTCTTTCACCTTGACATTACGAAATAAGTCAAGCAGCATTTAAACATTCATAGCAGCATATTTTCTGTCTTAGAAAATGGGAAGAGGAGGCAAAAAAATGCACCAATCCCCTCTTCAAGCCACCTTAGACACTTAAAAGCATGAGAGCAATGACCAAAGTTGATAGAAATATACCTGCAGAATTTAGTGATTGCTGGATTGGATCCAGTGCCACTTTTTACTGTAATTCAATGTGTCAAGCTCCTTAGCTTTTGCAAGGTTTATCACTGCTTTAGGAAAAAAATACCAAGTGTCTCAAGTTACTGATTTCAGTAGTTGGGCTTGTGGTTAGATGGATGTACAGTTAATTTCTTCTTTTATGCGGATCTCTTACAGCTTCTAAGTATGCAGCCAGTGTAATGCCAGCATGAAATTTCTGGTTCAAAAGTGCTGTAGAGTATTCATTCGTTCTTCCACACTAATAAACACAGTATTCTAAGTCTTGGGTTTTCCAATCATTGCAGCTGACTCTTTGAAAGTTAAACCACTCAGTGCCGAACTCATGATGAACACAAATCCCTTTGGTACCAACAATCTAAGCAGCTTAGCTGGTTATATCAAGATGTTTTCTGCCTGAAATAAGTTTGTCCTCCCCTTTGCAAGTCCAGAACAGATTTTGTTCAACTTGCTGAAAATTTAACCTTCACCAGAGAAAGCGCACTGAATATTTGAGCTTGAAGAGAGATAATGAGCATGAAGGATGGGAATTCTTTTGCTATCTTAACTATAGCGCTGTGACTATATGGAGCAGCCCATGCAGCAGAATATCTTGTCACAACAAGTGTTTGTTGCTTTGAGGCTACAAGGCTGCAGATTCCTGTGCTCATGTGTCACTCATGTGAGCAGCCCCTCTGCAGGGCTGTGCAGACAGGGTTGAGTGGCACCTGCACCTTTTTACACCACACGTCCCTTATAGAGCTGTGACACCTCACTGCTCCCCTCCTGACTGCTCCGATTGTCTCTCCCTCCTCTCTCACAGATCTGCTTTTACTATGCACGTGGAGGCCGGGCATTCAGCAGTCCCCGAGGAAGGACCCAAAGACCTTCGCTGCCCTCTTTGTCTCTACCACACCAAATACAAACGCAACATGATTGACCACATAGTTCTGCACAGAGGTAACAACATCCATGGCTGTGTCTGCGTCTGGTGAGGGAGTTGCTGGACAGTGCCTCGGTCTGGTTTCATAAAATATTTCAGACTGGTTTCATTAAATTTTTCCTCTCTCTGTACATGAGGAGAAATACATTGAAGGAGTCACTAGCCCTTTATTATCTTTTTTGTTTTGTTTCTATAAGATGCATCTGATTTCTTTCCTGTAAAATTTGAAGTTTACCAGTGCTGAAACAGGGCAAATTTGGAATAATTTTTAAGCTTTTCCTCAAGAGAGATGAGCAGCCATCAAACACCTGTTTAGCAAGAGTTTCCCTAATTTGGCACTTTGATCTAGGCCAGAGTTGTGCCCTGCCCATGCCCTTGTTACTTTAGAGGCCTTGCTATCATAAACTCACCCAAAAGGTTTATCAGTTATCCATAGAGGCCTCAAAATATCCCTTGAAAAATTCCATGAGTATTTTTTCCTTAGTGTTCTTAGGAACAAAATAATTATCTGATTTTTTTGCTTTACTGTAAGACTCCTTTTCTGTCTACACCTCTCCATTTTAATTTTTTTTTTTTAAGGTCTGCTGAAATTGGGATTAGGGATTTCTATATTCTATTAACTGTGGGCTTGCTAGCTCAGAAGAGACAGCAGTTTGGGCTCTCTGGGCTGGGATTCTTGCCCACAGCTATCACACTTGATGCTTGCGGATGGTCTGTTGGCTGCTGAAATCCAACCCATGCATTGGAATGGCACTCTGCCTGCATGCAGGTTGGGCAGTTTCACAGTGAGGTACTTGTGGCAAGCAAACACAGGTTTTGCATGCTGTCTTTTTCCTGGAGGAGATTCTGGGGTGAAAAGTGCTGTAGTTATTCCTTGTAGCATACCACTTCTCAGTGTTGGTAGCTTCAAGTCCTTGTACCAGCACAGGGAGGTTGACGGAATTCACATTTCTTTCTGCTAGCAGGGCTGCTCTGAGGAAACATCTGGGGAAATGACTTGTCAGTGATTCTGAAAGCACACTGCAAAACTGCCATATTTGGTTGCAATGGTTTGGCCTTTACTTCTTGTTTTTGAAGGTGTAGCTGTGTTAGATTTTACCTGGTTTGCTCCATTTTGTAGCCATGCCAAGGCTCCAGCAGACAGTGCCAAACCTTTTAAAACAGGGGAAACTGGATGGGTTAAGGGTATTTTTCATCATGCATAGGTTTGCTATTGGGAATGTCCCGTTGCAGAAGTGGAAGAGGACTTCATGAGCTGAAGCAGCTCTACTTGTTCAGAGCTGTTTCTGACCAGTTGAAAGGAGGTTGTCACCTCCTGGGTGAGTGAAACTGTGGATCTCTTCTTCTGTACAGCTTGCTTCAGCACAAACCAGCCTCAAAGAGTTTTTGCTGCTGAAACAAATCTTATGGAAAAGGGACAAAATGGTCTACACACTGCAGTGCTGTGGGGAGAAAAAAGAGTAAAGTTTTAATGCAAATGGGATTATAGCTGATAAAGTGTCTCAGAGGCCACAAAAGGGTTTTCTTTGACATCACGTATCCAGGGTTCATACTTAAAATCATTTCTGGTGCATATATCCAGCTAAAAAAGAGCCCTCTACTCTTGTGTTTAATTGTGTGGCAGCTGAAGCAAATGGTTTTGACAAGATTTAACGTGCACTTGAAAGAGAGACTGAGGAATAGTCAGTGTAGTCTGAGATAGCCTTCCTGTTTTATGGCCATTGCATTGGCAAAGCAAGCGCATAACCCTGAGCTGCAGCCCAAGAAGATTAGTTCTGAAGTGGATGGAGTGGTGCAGTAGGTAAAATCAGGAGTGAAGGACTTGATCCATTACTCAGTGTTCCTTCTGTGCAAAAGTCATGTTTACAGACGCATGACTCTTACATGACTTCAAAGTTGCTGACCCTTAATCCTTGGTGAAACAGCATGTGCTTGAAATGGAGAATATATTTGCCTCCTAATAAGTGGCTATGGAGGTTGAATTTTGCAGGGTTAAAGCAACATCAGCTAGAAGCCTGAATGCCTAGTGAGGGGGAAAAAAAAGGGGGGGGGGGGCAAGGAATTTGCAGGGAAGAAGGAGAGGTTCCAAGAGCTTCTCTCGTGTACCACCTGCCCATGATCAGTGTCAGGGCAGCTCAACCCCCCTTCTCTGGGTACAGGTGAAGCACAGACTCTCTACAGGTGTCCTGGCCCAGGGGGCTGACAGAGGCTGCTGCAGGTCAGTGAAGAGAAGTTTGTCTCTCTAGTTCTTCCCCGTCTTTATGACAGGCAAGAGGAGACAGGGAATTCTTGATCTAGCAGCGTGTTACCCTTTAATTTATGCTGGACAATACAATTAGTGTGTCACAGAATCAGTTAGGTTGGAAAAGAGCTCTGAGACCATTAAGTCCAACCTGTGACCAATCCCCACCTTGTCCCCAGTTCAGAGCACTAAGTGCCACCGCCAGGTGTTTCTTGCACACCTCCAGGGATGGGGTCTCCAACACCTCCCTGGGACACCTGCCTGACCACCTTTTCTCCTGATATCATCCTTTCCAATAGCATACTCCTCATGCATTTTGAAATATATTGATATTTTTCTTCCCTATCCTTCTTTTAGAGAACTACCAATTTTCTTCTTCCATGTCACAGAATAACACCCGTATGTTTTGAATAGTAACTAAGATAAATTTTCAAATTTACCTACCAAAGGCTTCCTTGCTACAGATCCTTATTCCTTGCATGTGCTTTTTTTTCCTGGCATTTTCCATTGTACATACTATTTCACTGATACATGCAGAACCCTTGTGCAGTGCTTGGTTTTGACTACTGGAATGCAAATGCTACTTGTTCTGTGACAGTAGTTTGGATTTCCAGGCAAAAATGTATCTTTTCAAAACCCAAGATGACCAAATAATTGGTCCGTGTCTAGGTGGTAGGACTGTGAGTTTTTTTGGTTTACCTTTGAGGGAAGGAAATAAGTTATATATGCTTTGGTGAGTTGCTGAATAAAGATTTCTCCTTACAAGGAGCAGGAACTAAGAGAGTCCTGAACTCTCTTATGACTTGGGCAAAAATATGTGATGTCTGCTTTGAGTTGTAGTACAGTCATTAACGTCCTTTCAGTTAATTCCCTGATACAATTAGCCTGACTTTTACAGTCTAATGGAAGGATTTCTTAAACCAAGTTTATGCCTTTGTAAGGTGTTTATTTTGTTGATAATTTTTTAATTACACCTCTTACAAAATTGTTCCACAAGTCAGGGCATCATTTTGTGAGGTATCTGTAGTCGTCCTTTAATAGACACTGATGAACTTTGAAGAAGTCTCACTGGGGTAAAGAAGCTACCTCTTCAGACTTTATGGTTTGCTGTAATTTTGTTGGTTGTCCAGACATGATAAGTGCATTCTAAATGAGTTACTAAATAAACAGGGCTTTGCAGGGGCAAGCTGGAGGTGAGAGCATCACCTTAAGAAATGTAACGTTCCAGGTGCAGGTAGCTCTGCAAGTTCCAGAATCATAGCTTGGAGGAAGCTCACTGACATGAATACATGATGTAAAAGTTTTAAATCATTTCCTGAAATTGAAATCTTTCAGTCTAGAGTTCATGTTTTTGTCTGTTTTGCTCTTCTCTTACTGTGTTGCCTGTGATTCGGGGACTGTCTTGTGTGTGGTTGTGAGATAATGGGTTTTGTTCATGTGGATAAGAGAAAGCTGCTTTACTTCAGACTGGTAGGTTTAAAGTTTTATATTATCACATGTTTTAGCTTTTTTAATCTGTGCCAGTTGTTAGAGAAAAAGTGAATGTTAAAATATTTTAATTAGTGTTTCTGGTTTTGAAAACTTCACTTGGCTTTTTCACTTCTGAAACCAGCTTCACTCACTTATTTCTGAGAGTCCAAAAGCACACAGCTACAACAACCTTGTAAAAAGCTTTTCTAGTGATCTCAGCACCACAGCTTTAAATTCGGCTGTCTCTTAAACCCTATTCTCCCCTCCTCTGTTTCCACCCTGAATGGCCACTATTTGGTTTCTTTATAGTTATAGAAGCCAGTGTTAGTGTAGGAAAGAATCACAAGTCTTTGGGTGTTTGTTTTCTTGGGTTTTTTTTTCATTAAGGCATAGCTTTGGGAAAAACTTCAAAAAGAGGAAGTTACAAGATAGATAACAAGATAGATTTTGTGCTCAGGGAGAAGCTGGGCAGGATGGAATATTTTGTTGAGCTGTAGAAAAAAGTTGCTGTAAAGAGAGTGTGTGTTTCTGTAGTTGTCTTTGGATGTAATTTTACCCTCCTCATTAGAAGAAAGGGCCCGTTGGCTCAGATGCATGCATGCACTGCCACGTCTCACATTCCTTCAGCCTTCATGTCTACCATAAGAGATTCAGGCCTCTTTTTTTCCTCCTGTCCTTGGGGATGTGCCTGGATGAGGAGGATCAAAACCTTTAGTATGCAGTCCATAAGGAGGAACAGTGCTAAGTTTCAAGTCTTCTAGCTCAAAATGCTAGTTTGGGTAACAAAAGACTTAATAAGGATCTACTGGTGATCCTCAGCTAAATGGTCAGATTTGGGGTTTCTCTTGTGTGCACAGCGTGGAGGGAACCACAGTGTATGAGTATTGAAGCACTTCAGATTCTGGCTGTGTCAAATGACCAAAATTAATTGCTGCTCTGTTTAACATCACTGCTTTGTTAGAGGGAGTGCAGAGTTTAAAAACTCAGCAAGAGCATTTTCTGTACATCATGTGCGCAGAGTTTGGGTTTTCTGAAAGCTCTGGGCATGTCAGGAGGTTTCTGCTGCTGGCTGAACTTGCACAGCCTTTTTCCAGGAGGAGGTGCTGCCTTGCTCACCTTCTCAGTCCCCAGAGGGCAGGTTTGAGTGTGGTGGTGAGGACAACAGCTCAAATTTATGCAGCGCCAGCAGCTTGTGATGCCTTGGGAAGCACACCCTGCAGCTGCCCTGTTTATTACTTTTCTAGAAGCAGTTCCCAGCTGCTGTCAAGTACTGAACAGAAACACACTTTTGGTCTTGGCTGATTCATGGCTGGTTTTGTGCTCCTAGGTTCTGCTCCTCTGACTCATAGTTGGAGTCTCACTTGGCCTAAAACCTTCCATTCCCATCCTCTTCACCCAGTCACCAGTCACAGAGGATACCTGCGTTTGTAGCTTTTGGAGATTAACCCTACCCTGTGAGGGAGGATTGCTTTCGTGGTGTTATTAAGTGAATGTTGTGCTGTCCCCACAGAGGAGAGGGTCGTTCCCATAGAAGTCTGCCGTTCCAAGCTGTCCAAGTACCTGCAGGGAGTTGTTTTCCGCTGTGACAAGTGTACTTTTACCTGCTCCAGTGATGAGAGCTTGCAGCAGCACATAGAGAAGCACAATGAACTGAAACCTTACAAATGCCAGCTCTGCTACTATGAGACCAAACACACAGAGGAGCTGGACACTCACCTTCGAGACGAACACAAGGTAAGAACCAATTAGTTTTAATTTGTGGCAATCTAGTCTTTGCAAATGCTGAATTGGTGTATTTGTGTGTCTGACCAGCCAGCTTGACAGCGGGGTTATTTTCTCTTCTCCCTCCCCAAATCTGAAAATGAATCCTGTGTTACACTTGCCTTCCTCATTTTTCTCTTCATTTATCTTGTTGTTGTTATTGTTTCTTCAGAAACTGAAAAATAATAATTTCTGAAGCTGTTCAGATTGATCAGAATTGGCAAACTGCTGCACTGCAGTGTGATTATCTGGAAAAGCTCTTGGGTATGCTGGGTTTATTTAAAGGGGATTGGGGAAGGGTCATGGAACAATACCAAGGCAGTGTGATTCAGCCCCTCTAGAACGCAGGAGATTCCAAACACTGGATTGCTCTGGTAACTTCAGCAGGGTGACATGCCACACATATTTTAATAACAAAGAGGTCTATACATCCCCGTTTACATTTATCAGGGGAAAGATAAACAGCAAGTTTAACCAGCACCTCAGTTAAGACTGCTTTGAAGTTTCTGTGGATTACCTGAGTGCCTACCAGGTCCAGTCTTTCCACAGACTGTTAGCTTTGAATTTCTGTAGCTGATAAACGTTTAAGTTCTGGAACTGTGATGTGTTTTGGAATATTTCTTAGAGTGCTTCCTTATCAGATTTCCAGGGGAGGCAGCTATATGCCTTCACCTGTTGAAGCTTAGCTGCCCAAGGTCCTCACTAAATGCTTCATTGACTGAATGACTTTTCCTCAAAGTCAAATATATATGGAAGGTATTTGCAGCAGAAGTACCAGAAAAAAAACCCAACACTTTCCATCATTTGCCATCTTATAAAACCAAACTTTGTTAATTTATGTGTTGGCATGATAGGCTCCTCTGCCATCTTTCTTACTTCTGGAGAATCTTCTGCGATTCAAATGGTACAGAAGGACTTCCACACCTGCTAGTCATCACAGCAAGGTGCCTGATGTATCCAGGAGTTATTGCTTGGGTTTTTTTGACACAGTACATCAGGCTGGGAGGATTATTCCCTTAACTTAGCTCTCCCTTCTGATCTGGATCTGCAGTGGTGCTGCTGGTAGTTTAAGGAATTTTTTCCTCTTTTTTTTTGGGGTAAATTATACCTCTCCAATTTGTATCTTTTGTTCTGGTCTCAGATACTACCCAGGTTGTATATTGCACCTTAAAATGAGTTCTTTTACATGAGCTACGTTGAGTCAAGTGCCTTGCATGTGGTCTTGTTTGTTTAAACCTCTGCATGTGATGTGTTAAGTTAGAGAATCTCATCACAACTGTCTGTAACCTGGTACTGAGAATCTTCACACCTTTATATTCAGGATACTTTGCCATTTGGATGTACCCTACATCCTACTTCACATCCTGTATGGGATCATTCACATTTCCTTTCCCACAGAGGGTAAAAAGCAGTCAGTGGGTGTTGATACTTCATTCAGCATCTTACAGGATGTGTTGTACTGCACTCTGTGCTCCATCTCCATCCCCTCTGCCTGCATGGCTCAGTGCCTGTGCTGCTGGAGGGCTGTCTCTCTGCATGAAAGATGAATCCAAAACCCTTCCCAGCAGCGATCAATGAGCTCAGAGGGTGCTTGTCATCCAGCAAGTATTAGCCTTAGTGTCCTGGTCACACTCCACAGTCTCCGCCTCCACTATAAATCTGGGCTGCTGCTCCACTGTTCTGGTTGGATGTGGTGCAGTTCCTGACTTCTGTGCCCTGAGCTGCTCCTTTCATACTGCTGCTGTGAGCTGTTAAGTAGCTGGTGCATTTCACCCCAGGGTTAGCTGAATTTGACTGCTGGGTGAAGTGTTCCCATTATAGTCTGTGTATCAGTTTGCAAAGCACTTTGCAGCCCAGCGTAATGAAAATTAATCTGTTATTAATGAGTGAGAGTCTATGTGCCACACAGCAGCCATGTGCTTAGTGAAAAAAGAACCATCCTTTCATTTATAAAACTGAATGAACCCGTCACAGAGAGTTTCCCTTCAGCATGGATGTGTGGTAGCAGTGTTTGATCACAGCGGTTGAATAATGCCATAAAAATGAGGATATGACTCGATGTTTTACATTTCTTGGATGAAGCAATGAGGGGGGTTTACTGAATCTCATTAATTTCCAAAAAACAGAAATGAGAAATGAGAAACAGCAATAGAAGAATCACTGCTACTGGAAATAAAAGAGTGTTAATTTGATTATGGAGATTGCATGTCAATTCAAGCTGAGCAGGCTTTGGGGTGTACTCAGTTTTGTTTTGCATTTGTGTTCATTTTTTCTGGCTGGTTGGTGATTGTGCTGAGTGCTAACAGAAGCGTTTCTTTCAAAGGTGAGTCGTAATTTTGAGCTGGTTGGACGGGTTAACTTGGACCAGTTGGAACAAATGAAAGGGAAGACAGAGAGCTCCAGCAGTGATGAAGAAGAAAAAGAAGAAGAGTTAAGTCCCAAGGCTCAAGACACAGGTCAGTACAGGCTCTTTGATGTGTTGGGGGGTTTTTGTTGTGGTTTTTTAGGCACTGCTACCTGCCTTACCAGTCCAACCATGCCAGGTCAGCTGTTGAGTGGACAGCACATACTCTGCAGAAACAGTAACAGAATGTGGCTTTCCTGAAGACACAGCTCCTGTAGGAATCTTGTGTTTCTAATCCTCCTTACAAATTTTTTTGTCTGTTCAAGGAGAATACATGCTATAAGATACCTGTGACTAATCTGCCTGTTCAGGTAACATCTGTAAGGGCTTGGAAAACTATGTAAGTGTGTTTTAGTGGCCTGTCAGATTTTCTGTTTTGGTAACCAGTTTCCAGCTTTCACATCGCATTGTCCAAGTGAGGGATGAAGGCTGCTTTTTGGGCTGTTGTTTATCTCTCTGCCAAGCATTATTTGTCAGACAGTCAGTCCTGTTTCCATTTGCTGCAGTTGGCAGCTCAAGAGCCAGGGTACATCCCTGCCCACCTGCCTGCACCATTTTATATTTAAATATGTGCCTAGGTTTGTATCTAAGAAAAATCCCACTGACTTCAACAAGGCTAGGCCATATACTTTTGGTTGGTTGAATTTACATCAGCAGAGAAAAAGTAAGTTCTTTGTTAATTAAATCTCCAACTTTCCAACAGCCTTCTCCCACAAAAGACAAGTTATTCCAGTATCTGGTGTAACTGTGTTTTGTCTGGTGGAACAATTTATCATTCAAATGCAGCAACTCTTTAATATCTTTAACACCTTCATGGTTTGAATGACAGGCTATCCAATTTTTGATGCTGACAACTCCACTTAGCCAGGTTCTCTGCAGTTCAGCCAGAGGTACATCACCATGTTTGGTTAACATTTTCCTCTTGATTTTTTAGCTTTCAAACTCACTCAAGAGCTTTTCACAAAAAAAAAAAAAAAAAAAGTATCTCTGTACATTTTTTAGGCATTGAAAAAATCCTGTTTCTGGATTCACAGTTAGTTTACAGAAGTAGGGGGATTCACATCATGTTTCTTACCTTTAAATAGCCAGACTCCAGCATCTTGTGTTTTATTTTGTGTCCTTGCAGTGTAAATTCGGTTTGTGCTTATCAGCAGCACTTCAAGAGCAGTTAGTGATGGCTTTTAACTTAAATTTAAAAAAACTTGAGACTGCAAGCCAATTGGATAAGAAACTATTTATGTTTTAATGAAAAGTGTCCTTCACAAGTCTTAGGTAGAGCAGCAGAAAAATCTGAGGAGGGATGTCAGTTCCATGTGCATTTCAGCGTTTGGCATTTCTTGGGGACAACTCTGACCCTCTCGGCTTTGTGGCTGGAACAATAATTGTGTCATGATTTGACTAAAGCTCCAGTTCACCTCAGCTGCAGATGCAGCAGGCTGATTAATGTTGTGTGTAGACCCATGCTAGCAGGGGGTGAGGAGTCAAGCTGTCCTTGTAAGGATTACCTTAGCATTACACACAGGCACAGGTGCTGAAGTGACCTTGGAGGCCGTGGTACCCACACCAAGGAGAAGAAAGTGAGAGCTGCCATGCCTCATAAATCCCTGTGGATGTGCCACAGGCAGAGGGGCAGCCTAAGATGGAGTTCATTGTTTAAATTTGCTTTAGGTTACATGCTGGAAGTATGAAAACATCACCTTTCATGCTGGAGTTTTCAATGTGCAAGGGTTAATAGATGTGTTATCATGTTTCAGAGTTAATCAAAGCAGTGTCTCGATGATTGTATACTTTTTTTTTCAGCTCTGTCTCTGTTTTCTTTAATCTATGATTTCTAAATAATTTCTGCATGCCAAAATGATTTCTCCATGCCTGTTTGGATGACCACCCTAAAAAAATCAGGTGTATTTTGCCTTTGCAGCACTTCCTTCTTTTCTGGCCTGTAGGGTTGATGTTTCACCATTACTTTGTTTTTCTTTTTTTCTTCTTTTCAGTCTCTTAACCATTTGTATTACATTACAGTAAAATAGGTAGAAAATACAGAAAATGCTTATGCCTACTACAAAAAGGATGTTAGAAAAGATCCAGTTCTATTGATTGCATTTTTTCTAGACAAGTTGTGTGACTTGCCACTCTTAAGGTCCAAGATTTTTGAAAAATGTTCCAATGGGACAGGAACTGAAGGATGCTGTGTTGCATGCTGGCATCTCCCTAAGCATTTTCAGAAGATCCTTCTGTCACAGCAATGGTTTTCCCTGACACAAGAGAGCCAGACCTATGGTTTCAAACAGAGCCTGTCACGGTGGCTAATGCTGTCATAGCTTTCAAGCTGCATCCAACTGTGGAATCCTGGGTGCTGCTGGGGTGCATCTAACAATTCTAGCCTTTGTAGTGTTAGAAGAAAGTGGGATTTGCTGAGAGTGCCTCTTTGTGCTCCGTGTATCTGTCTGAGGTCTGTGGCTTTGAGAGAATCAGGATTTCTTCCCTAGATTCACAACTAGAGCTGCTCTGTGCAGTACTGAAGGTGCAAATAAGAGATTGTGGCTTCTTCAAATGGGCTGTTGGACCAAACAAAAGCCATTGACCATGTGGACAGGCAGAGCTGGGCAGCAGAGCTGAACTGCACTTTTGAACGGGAAGGTAGAATCCTTTGCCTCTGGTAAAGGATATAGTATAAGGACATATGTGGGGAAAAAATATGTGCCTGGCATAGACCATGCCATGAACAGCTCTCCCAGGTAGAACTGTGAATCAGAGAGGCTGTTAACTGATTTTCATGTCTTGGTCTTAGCAGATCAAGAGGTGTTTTTCCATAATAGGCAAAAATTAAATTATCTGCAGGACCCAGAGAAGAGCAGCTTCTGATAATCCTCCAAGGAAGCAGCCCAAATTCTCATCCCTAGAGGCAAAAGTTACTGGGGAGTAGGATGAACAAGATAGTGTTGTCTGACGAGGTGCTGAATTCACTTGCTAAACTTAATGGGATTTGCAAGTATAAATTATGGACTGGCTTGAGTTGGAAGAGCCCTTTTTAAAGAGCATCCTGTCCCAGACCCTGCCATGGTGGGGGGTCACCTTAGACTATTGCAGGTTGCTCCAAGCCCCATCCATAGCTGTATTCTTACACAGAACATCAGCAGCATTTGTTTCTAAAACTATTTAGAAACTGTTACCCACCAAAAATATTTATCCATGTGTCATGACTAGTCTATGTGTTGCAGTGTTTATACATTTGTGCCATGCTTAAGGAGTTAAAAATACAGATGTAAACTGAGCTGATGGCATTTGCTTGCATTCTGGTGTTCCCCAACACAGATATTTATGATATTTAACCACAAAATAAATAAGGCCTCAACAATAAGAAATGTGAAGTGGATTTTTTTATTCTTTCACGGGAAGAGGCCAAAAAATTGTGTCAAGAGCCACTTCACATAAAACTGAAGTAATGGTTAACTAGTGAGAAGTGTGTCACAAAAATGCATTTGCAGGACTTAGGTTGGATAATAGGGAATGTGTGAGCAATTTTGAGTTCACAGACAGATCCAAACAGAGTAAGTCTGAGAGTGAAGAAATCAAGTGAGCAGAGATCAGAACCAAAATTAAGCAAAATCTCTTTTCTTTTATTATGTAGTTCAGGAGGAGTCAGAAAGAAGTTCTGTTGATTTCTTGCTTAAGATAATCCCTGCTAAGGATTTAATGCTCTGAGCAGATGGTGCTGTCTCATTTCCAGCAAAAGAATCCAGTGAGATAGTTCATGCAATTATTTTCAATGGCTTGTGCGGTGATCTTCTTAATTTGTGAGAAAACGTTTCATCTTTTGTCAGAGCAGACTGTATTCACATGGAGCTTGGCTTTCAGGAATGTCACTCCCTGAGCTGCCAGTGACTTCATTCATCTTACAAGGTGCTTGACACTTCTGCAAATGAGGCCCCTAGCACTCAGTATAAAAGATTAGGATGGCACAAAACCACTAAACACCTATGCAGTTAAAATGCAGGACTTAATCTATGAGGCTTCATGATCTGTTACAAGAATCACATGTTAAATGTACCAAATCCATGTCTTTCCTAAAATTTGTACTACCAGTTCTAAAATTATAGATGGACTCGAGTGAGGTTTTTTGATTTTGCTTTCAAATCACTTCAGTCCTAAGCTTTGCAGTTTTGGTTTAGAATTTAAATTCCACAGTTTCTTCATTTGTTGAAATAGAGGAGCAGGGGCTAGTAACTTGCTACCCTTACTTGTAGAAATGCTCTAAGACTTAGGGTGGGATTTGTCACTTTCAGTGTCACTTTTCTTTTCAGAAGCTGCGTTTTCCCAGTTATTTGACAAGGAAGTCCTTTTGTTTCTCTGGAATGAGAAGTGCAGCAGAGGGGATTGGAGTAAGATCACAGTGGTCCCTTCTTTCCGTGGCATTTCTGAGTTCATGGGCTGTGCTGTCTTTTTCCAGATCCCATGATGTTTCCTGACAGCAGTGCTCCAGAGAAACGCTTTCCATGCGAGTTCTGCGGCCGATCCTTTACCGAGGGCTCTGAGTGGGAGCGGCATGTGCTGAGACATGGAATGTAAGTTGGTTTGTATTCCCTTGCCACACAGTCAAAGGTGTCAGTAAGCCTCCTTATATTTCCCCCCACCCCTTCCCTGCCCTCCCAAAAAGCTGCAATAAATGCAAACTCAGTTCTGTGAAGACCAAATCTGTCTTAGGATACATTCATTGGATGTCTCTGCATCCTTTTATCTCTGCTGCTCAGGGTGGCTGTAAACAGTAGGATTTAACTGTGATACTAACACTTAAGATTGCCCCTAGGTGAATGCCTCGTGCCCAGGATGAACTTCCCCTAAGTGTGCTGTTGATTTTTTAAAAAAAATTTTCTCTCTGTAGCAGTTTGCACACTGTGGGAGGATATACATCTCAGATAGGAATCTCTGGAGCAATCTTCCCTTCTTTTGAAGTGTATCTCATTGGTAGCAGAGATCTCCTTTACAGACAGAGTTTTTTCAAAGAGTTGATTTCATTCAAGGCTGCTGACATGTGGGAAGTACCTGAATACAATATTGTGGGTTAACTGTGATGGGATGAGAAACAGTAACTTCTCTTACCCTTAAGAGAATGTAAGTCTGAATATAAGTGCCTGCAACCTATGAAGAGGTTTACAGGATTTTATTAACTCCTTGGAAAATGTCCTCCTTTCCTGTGTCTTTGTTTGGTGCCTCCTAAGTCTTGTTTACAAGGGACCAGAGAGATGGGAATAAACTTCAAGTGTCACAATTTGAGTTTTTCTCTCTGATCCTAAATCTGTCCCAGCGTGAAACAAAGATTCAATTTCAGGTTTAGAATGTCCCACCAGTTACTTCATTCCTCTGCCTCTCCTTTTGAGTCAGTGGCATGGTGTGGCTGCCTTTTTGGAAGGTGATCTGTTGCTGTCCGTCATGTGACAGGCCTGGGCTGGCATAGCTGTACTCCGTGCCTGATTGATTGTTCCTGTTTTCTGCAGGGCGCTGAACGAGAGCAAGCACAGGAGTGACGAGGACAGCCAGCCCAAGGAGGATGTGGAGGAGACGGCCAGCACGCTGCCAGAGGAGAAGGAAGGCATCGAGACCATGGTGGTGGACTACTCCCACCATGGAGAAACAGCGGTCAGCATGGTGACTGCTGACCAACCTCTCCTAGACACCCCGGAGGCCAAAAACGAATAAGCAAGCATTTGTTGTGGTTCTAATCGACAGTACTTGAACAGTAATTAGTGGAGTGGGCAGGCGGGGTGGGCTGAAGGATGAAATAAAGCTGCTTTTAGGACTGAATGATCTATTTTCAAAGCACTGGTACCTGTGTGAGTGTGTGTATATTAAAGTTATTTAAGTGATGGAATAAGTGGCTGCATTACATCACTGCATCTTTGTTTTCTCCTGGATCTGACGATGGGAAGTTACGTTCATCTTGGACTAATGAAGCAACTCCCCATGTTTTTACTACATTACACATCGTGCTTTGCAGTGGAGACTTCGATTGTTTTATGAGTGGAAGCGTCGTGAGCGTGGAAGAAGTGAAGGGGAGACAACTTTTGGACGCACAAGTTTGTGTGCGTTTTTCTAGTTTTAATACATAATGCTTTTCCAGACTGAACGCAACTGCTTTAGAAAAGAAAAAAAAAAAAAAAAGAAAAAAAAAAGGAAAAAGAAAAAAAGAAAAGGAAAAAAAATAGGAAAAAAACCCACAGAAAAAAAAAAAAAAAGGAAAACAAAACAAAACAGAAACTGCTTTGCTTAAAACAGTCACCTGTTTCCTAGTACCTCAGAATTAACCAAGGGAGATCTCTGCATTTGTCAGTACTACCTGTTGTTATTGTGGTTAAATGTAGAGAGACTGCTGGGCAAGGTGGTGAATGGAGGAAGAAAAGAAAAAGTTTTAAAGAAAGGAAAAACAAATTGTGCTTAAAATCCCAGTGTGGGTTTTATTTCTTAAAATACTGTGATTTTTTTAATTATTTTAGTAAAAAAAAAAAAAAAAAAAAGAGAGAGATACTTTAATTCCTAGATAACTGTTTGTGAATTGTCATCCTTTATTCCAGGTAAGCTGTTTGTTAGTATTCAGTTATAATTTTAATATTTGGTAGATTTCATGTGACTGATTGTGCGGTTTTGTTTGCCACACGTTTTATTTTCTGTCATCCTGAGGTGTTACAAATACAGCACAATTAAGTTTCTCATGTAAAAATAAGTATTTCTTTTTGAGTGGGGGACAGGGAAAGGAAACTAGATCTTGTGAATAGAACCTTTTTTTGTTCTTGCTGTTGTCGTTGTCCTCATTAATTTTAAACATATGGAGATAACAAAAAAGTTTTAACTTAAAAAAAAAAAAATCTAAAGAACCAAACTTACAGCACAGCTATGCAGCTCATGGGCCAATCACATGGGTCCTCATAACCGTTCTGTTGCTTGTCATATTAACATTGATCAGTCTCACACCAGTAACTTTTCATTGAGATTGGATGCCTTTTTTTCATTTTTTTTTTTTTAAATTCTGTCTGTGGTTTGTGTGTGGGTTTTTTGTGGGTTTGGTTTTTGTGTTTGTTTTTGGTTTGGTTTGGTTGGTTGGTTGGTTTGTTTTGGTGTGGTTGGAGGGAGGGGTGTCTTACATCTTTTTGCAAGTGGAGGTGAGTTGGTTACACATGACATTGAGCCTGGAGAACTACTTTTAACTCAATTCTGTGGATGGAGTTGCTGAGTTTTTTTCCCCTCCTTCATAGCTTTTTAGCATGAGGGGAGCAGTGTAGAATGAATAGGAACCTGCATACCTTAAATGGCTGATCCTGCAACTACTCCTTGGGTAGAAAGCCTATTTAAACTCAATTTGGGGATTTTGCCTGAGCGGCCAATACAGGATCTGGTGCCCATGGTATGTTCTGATTGTGAAATAAAAAAAATAAAAAAAAAGGAAAAAAAAAAAAAGAAAAAAACAAAAAAAAACAAAAAAAAAAAAAAAAAAAACAAAAAAAAAAGAAAAAACAACAAAAAAACCCACAAAAAAAAAACAAAAAAAAAAAAAAAACAAAAAACACAAAACAAAAAAAACTGAAAAAAATTTCTTTCCAAAAAGTAGAAAGTACTTGACTAAAACCTAGTTTTAGAAATGCATGTGTCTTCGTTTGTTTTTGTTTTTGTTTTGTTTTGTTTTGTTTTTGGGAGGTATCTGAGGGAGGGGGAGGGGGGAAAATAGGAAGCTCTCCAGGAAACTGTGTCCTGGAGAGCTTCACTTAAAAGTGAGGGCAAAAATGTTGCATTTGTGGAATAAGTGCTACTTGAGAAGCATGGTGTTTTGCTTTTGGGGATTCATCAATTGTGTGTTAGGGGGATTCTTTTGATTTTTTTTGTTGGGTTTTTTTTTGTTTGTTTGTTTTGGTTTTGTTTTGTTTTGGTTTTGGTTTGGTTTGGTTTTGGCTTTTTTTTTTTTTTGTTTTGTTTTCTTTTGAATAGGGAGGGAACATCATAGAAAAAAAACATTGGAGGGACAAGTATAAATTCACATTTTGTGTCTGTATTTGTTTTTTGATTGGCCTCATTTCAAATATATTTAAACAGTTCCATACCTGGATTGGGTGTTTGTAATGGTTACCAAAAAGAAAAAATAAAAAAACAAAAAACAAGCAAACAAACAAACAAAAAAGACAAAAAAAAAAAAAGAAACAAAGATTGTGACATGCTTTTATCACTACTTAATTTTTCAAATAACATGTAAATATTGTAATCCATTGGATTTTGTTTTGCTAACCTGTAATAAAAAAATATGGGACCATTATCCTTTTAACAAGCTTAGAATGTCATTTTTTTTTCCTTTTTTTCTTTTCCCAAAAATGTATACCTGATATATTGTGGACACACATTTTAGGTGCATTATTATGATTCTGTTGACTGTAATGACATAGAATTGAGAATAACATTTTTTTCATTGTTTAATTTATACAGAGGACTTTTTCAGAGTTTGACAGAAGGAAATAATAGCAAAATGCTAACCCATTGGCTTCAGCACTCGGTATTTCCTGATTTTAAAATTACTGCTTACTGATGGGGGATAGGAAGGGGATACTGAACTGTTGCACTGACGGGTTTGTTTTTTTTTAAAAAAAAAAACAATGAAAATTAATAAAAACTTTTTAAGAGTGAATGCTTGTCTGTGTGTGGTTTTTATATTGATTTGCTCTGGAGATGGGTCCCTGCAAGTGACTGGTTCTGCACTTGGCAGCTGTGGCAGGGAGCAAAGTCCTCTTTTTTTCCCTTCTGCACCCTTTCCCCCAGTGTTTTACAGGGAATTTTTGATTTGCCAGTCATGGGGAGTGATTTGCCCTAGGTCACACAGGTCTAGGGTCTACAACATCCCTCAAAAATGCCTCCAATGTGCCCCAGGACAACATCCATTAGAGGTCAGGGGCACACTGCCAAGCTCTGCTGACTCAACCCAAACATAGGAGGAAATTTTGCAGGCTGTATGGGAAGATCAAAATAGCTGGAGACAGGCTGGTATTTGGATTACTAACTCAAGCCCTGTCATAGCTGTTGCAATATTGTATTCCCCAGTATCTGATGACCTGCTGGATCCAGCATTGGTGCTGTGCTTGACTGGAGCTAAATATTCACCCAAAAATCTGGAGCTGGTTGTATTAGCTCATTTTCCTCCAAAAACCTAAAGTGATGCTTGTGGTGTTGTCATGGAATCTTTCTTTGCTAAATACAGGTTTTTAAATACATGTTGGTAAGATGTCAGACAATTTTTTTTTTCTGGTTGTGTTTTAATCAGATCCTGTTCCTAGTTTAAGCAGCTTTTGGGTTGTACTGGGGTAGGATCTTAAAGAAATGTGTGTGCTGTGAAACAGCACGAAACCTTTGATCACCTCATAGCTTTACATGCTCATGCCTTTTTCCCTGGTAGTCAAAAAGTAGAGAAATATCCGTGTTAAGATGGTTATTTCCTTAACCTGGGTTTACAGGGAAAGGGGAGAATGATGCATTTTGAGCTGTCAGACAACCTTTTTTAGGGAATACTGGAAACATTTATTCAGGGAGACCTCCAAGTAAATTGAGCATTGTGTGTATTAGCCTAGAGCCTACCTGCACTTTCACTAAATTAAAAGAGGAAAAGGCTGCTGAATGATATATCAGTAAGAATAACATTGCTGATGTAATAGTAGAAGACCTTGGGATGAGTTATAGATTCTTGCAGTTGCATTTTCCCATCCACCTTAGTGTCAGGATTGTCTTGAGTTTGAAAAAAGCATTTGATCTCCCCATGTTTAGGTATCAGGCTGGATGTGAGTGGATAATAAAATCATAGAATGATTTTGGTTGGAAGGAACCTTAAAGATCATTTTGTTCCTTGCCATGGGCAGGGACACTTTGACTATTCCAGGTTGTTCCAAGCCCTGTAGCCACAGCTTTTCTGGGAAACATGTGTCTCACCATCCTCAGAGCCAACAATTTTTTCCTAAAATCTCATCTAAACCCATTCTCTTTGTTTTGAACTCACTCCCTCTTGTCCTATCACTGCATTGACAGTCCTACCCAGTCTTTCCTTAAGTTCCCTCCATGTCCTGGATCGCCTAAGTTGAGGTCACTGTGCTGAACTAAAATCAGGAGTGGGAAGGAAGAAGCAAAGGGAATGGTTACCTAAAAGTGATCCTTTACTCACATTATTACCCCTCTGCCTTGACCAGCAAGTCCCTTTATTTCAGTTAAGAGCCCTGGCTTCCCAGGGAGCATTTGTGCCGTGGGATAACTGGGATTTTGCACACACTGTGTTCCTAGGCTCATTGTCCTGCTTTTGCTTATGAAGCCTGGGTAAATGTTTGCCTCGTTATTGCTATCTTGACTGCTGGCATTTTCCTCCAGCCTGGAGGTACAGTGGCTGAATGCTCCCCATGCAGAGCTCTTGTCTTTGTATCCACCCCGAGTAAAGGGTTTGCAGGAGTTGCTATGGGAATAGGAATATCAGGCTGATATCTCCTTCCCTTCCAAAAGGGAAGCCTCCCTGGAGAAGAGTTCAGCCTTTGAGGTTGTCCTGTGACTCAGGGACAGCACTGAAGCTTGGCAGAGTCACATATAAGTCTGGATCAGTGGGGTTCCCAGAGGAAAATCCACTCTTTGGGAAGCGGATGTGAAATGTTGGTACTCCTGGCCCATTTGTCTTGGAAGGCTTCATGTGAACCCAGACAATAAAATTCAGTCTTCAGGCTTGGAGGAAATACCTCAACACAACTGCTAGTGTTCAGTTAAATGGAAGCTCACCCAAGTTTCTGCTCTCTTCCTCACACTGAAATCTTCCTTCAGCATTCTTCTGAGAACACAGGACTTTTCCACCATGAGGGCCAGCTGTCTGGCTCCAAAGCAAAGAGATCACCAACACCACTGGTCTGGTTTGGTATCAGCAATAATCCTTTCAGCATGAGGCTGAAACTCTTGATCTCCAGATCTCCCTCATGAGCCTGTTTCCCAATTCCTATTTCTTTGGTTTTCTCTAAAGCCTTGACTTCTCCAGCTTGTCACTTTATGCAAGCTCCTGCTCTTGGTGAAGTGTGAACTGCTTTGAGGGTGTGCTTACTGACTAACAGCCCTTCTCTGAACAGCATTTCTTCCTGTCCTGTGTCTAATAATTTCTGACTAAAAGGCAAATCTAAAGGTATGATCAAATAAACGGGCATCTAAATGTATGCTCAGCAGTATATCATGTAACTAAGACAGTGATTTCTTAGCAGAATGAAAGTGGTTTTTATAATTTTCTCTTTAGGTTTATAGGCATCACTGCCAGGGGACAGCACACAAGAGCCCTTAACATGTGGAAGATTAGCATCACAGGGGAGAAAATATTGATCTCTATTTCAGATTTAATTAATTCCAGCTTGAATCTTACAATCTCTTCTCTCCAGCACTGGCACAATGTGCTGCAAATCAAGCGAAACATCCAAAATGGTGCCAGTGGGGGGAGATTTTGGGTTTGCTTTGCGCTTGTGGTTGAGCCTATGATCTTGCTTTCTACAGCTGGAGGAGTCCAAAGCAAAGTTTTGTCAGCTCACAAAAAAGTGAGAAAAAAGGCTCAAAAAATAAGCAAAAAAAAAAAAAAAAAAAAAAAAAAAAATTCTCATGCAATGCACTGTTTTGTGTAACAAAAGAGTGTGCTGCTAAGACTCAGGCAGCACTATTGGCTTTCCTTTTGCTGCATTTGTAATGTGTTTTGTTCCAGCAGAATGTGGAAATTGATCACATCAGGTGTGTTCCCTCTCTGGTTACGTGTCTTGACTTGTAAAGGAAAAAAAAAGAAAATCTCATGGTGAGTAGGAAAGGAATAATCAGTCCCTAATGAAAGTCTCATTTTAATCCATTCTGACAAAAGCTGTATCCACAGAAGTAGAAGTCCTGCCTCTTTCACATTCATTTTGTGTTCTGGTAAGTAACAGTACTTTTGCTACTAATTCAATTTTAGATTTGACTGAACACCTGTTTTTTCTGAAAATACTTTTGTGTTAATTTTTTTGCTATTTTAGCTTTTTTGAGGGGGAAAAAAAAAAAAAAAAGCTTCCTAAAAGTTAGTTGTGTGAGCTCTGTTACTCTGATCGGGGTCGGAAAATGAATTTTTCATAAAATAATCACTTAGGAATTGCAATTGATTAATTTCAGCTAGGATGTTTAGGGAAATGAAGCAGGTGCTGGAATGAGAAGAGACATGCATTACTTCTCAAATAATTTCTCTCTTTGAATATTTAGTGTAACAGCAAATATGCCTCAGCTTGATTCTTGAATTTTCTGTAGAGTTTACATGTCTATTAATGAGAGCTTAGCTCAGTCCAGCCAACTGTACATGTATGACTTCCAAATCTATGTGAAATGTGTCTCCCTGCAACTGTTCTGTTGTGCTCTCAGCAGCATTTCAAGAGAGGTGGGTATTCACCAGCTATGCCTCTAATTTAGCTCGTGCTGAAAGTGTTGGACTGAAATTCAAAGTTTTCTCTGCAACTGAAGAAAACCGTATTTAGCTACTGTGCCAAGTATTGCTTCAAGTCTTTGTGGAATCAGTTAGACCAAAGTCACTGCAGGCTTCTAGCAGGGATGCTGCGGTTAAAGGAATTTTAAACTATTGCATGTAGTTTTGGTCTATAAGAACCAACAGATAATTAGCATCAAGGTCTGTAAAGCACTAGGTCTTTGATGTGTTTTTTTCCAGAAAAAAGCGTGTTTTCCTCTGCTCAGACTCTTCAGGACTTCAGGCACATGATTGTTGAAACCATGTGATCTGAGTAAAAATAGTCATTCAGAAGTGGAAAGGGTTTGATTTCTCATAGACAAATAAATATCCAGCATTTAAAACATGCTGCCTGCAGAAAGACATGAGGCCTTTGAGATGTTTTGCTGCAGCTGCAGAGTATTTCTTGTTAATACTACAGAAATACCCCTCCTGGAAAACAGGTTAGAAAATTATGTTTACTCCCTCAGTTCCTCAGCTGCTCCTGTTAGCTCCTCTTTCACCTTCCCTCATGGGATTGCTGTGGAAACCAGGTGGTAAGTGCTGGCCAGGATGTGGCTGGTAGGAGTTGGGCTGTTTAAGGAGACAATATTATGTTTGTTCGTTGAGGTGCTGCAAACAGGACTTATGTTTCTTCAGCTCAGGGGCAGAAAAACGATTTTTGGGATCAACAGCTCTAACTATGACTGATCCCTCCCTGAGGAACTGATTGTGCTTATGTGTTGCTAACCAAAAGCAGGAAGGACACGTGATCAAATGTTGATATCACATCCCATGTAAATGACTCAATGAACAGCAGCAACACGAATATAATTATATTCTTAACATCAAATTAAATGTATGTTGTTATTTAATCGATTTGAAAGTTCATGTTTAGCAATTAGGACTTCATTCTGCAGGCTTTCTTGCTGTAACCTAGATTCCTTTCCACGTAATTTAATTGGAAAGTTGACAAGGAAATTTTTTTACCTCCCATTAATTTATATAAAATGGGTGCTGTTGCTGAGTCAGTGGGCTATTCCTGGGGACACTCTGCATTCTAGGAGAGCCTTAGATGAAGAGAATTCACCTAGTTATTTTTCTGGTGGGGGAAAAAAAAAAGGTGGACCTTCTCCTCAGCGTCATCCTTGGGAGAAAAATTTGTGATAATACACTGTGAATTCAAATAGAAGCACGATTGTGTACCTTCACCAGCCAGCAGTGGAAAAGTGCTGTGCTAACAGGTGGTATAAACTGCTTAGGGAAGAGGGGATCACTTCATTTTTCATGCAAAACTGGAAACTTGAACAAGACAAGTCTCCAAGATTTCTCAGTTAAAATGTCCAGATTAAATTTCAGAGAGCTCTCATCCTGAAATGAGCACCAGCAAATGCTGCAAATGAAATATCAAGGGTAATGCAGCTGGGCTGTTCTCCAATACTCAGGTGAGTTTCTGCTTTGTGAGAATTTACTAGTTCTCAGTTCAGTCATATTTTCTTTAACTATCACCAACTTCATTCTGTGGCTGATTCTTCTGCACACAAAAGAGGTTTGCCTTTTTATCAAGCTAAAGGATCTCAAACCTTTCCCTTATATTTCTGTTTTTTTCCTTTTTTTTTTCCTTATATTTTTTTAGATGTCTAATCTGAAAACTGGTGGTAGAAAACAAAAGCAGAGAGTGATGATATAAGCTTGCTTCCTGGTTTCTTTCTGTCTTTTGGGTTATCTGTAGCTCCTGCCCATGTTGACATGGTGCTTTTCCACACAAACCTCAAGGAAGAAGATGAATTGAGGTACTGAGATATCTGAGCTTTTGCAGCTTGAGCTGGCTGTGAGTTCAATCCTCTCACTGAGGATTGAGCAAGAACTTTGGAGACATCAGGATGTGAACACTGTCCCAGTCCCATGGTAGGTCACACCAAGACTCACCTGTAGCCTGTCTGAATTCTGATCAAAACTTTGTGGCTCAGATCCATGTCTAGTTTGAAAATCTAAATTGATGCTTCCTAAACAACCTGTCTGTACAGTTGTTCCGTTGCTGGATTGCTTTCTCTACACCAAGTTTTCTAGTTTGTCTTCAGCTGACTCTGAACAGTGGGGAATCTTATTTGCTTCTTCAACAGCAGGTTTCCAGCAGAGCTTTGGTTAGCCCAGGTTGTCTCCAGTTTCAGACTGGGGTCTCTTTTAAAGGTAGTTGTTATAAACGGGTCAGGAGACCTGCTCCTTTGAAAAGCCTTTATTAGTCAGCTCTTTCAAGGGGGAACTCGAGGGGTCGCCTGCACCGTCGCCGCTCCTGTCGCCGTCCTCGCTCTTGTCGCCGCTGAGGATCAGGTGTCAGGCGAATCTGCTGCTCTCGCCGCAGCAGAGTCGGGAGTTCCGGCCTCGCGGGAATCCCCAGGAATTGTACTGGGCTCGTGTGGTCTAGGGGTGTCACTTCTTCCCAGTCTCTTTTTGGTCATGGCGAGGCGGCAGAAGCAGAATTCAGTCCTTAGGTAGCTGAGGGTCTTCTCAGTGTTGTAGTGTCTCCCTTTTATCTGGATTTTGTGCTGGGTCCCGGCTTTTGGGTCCATTTGCCGGCAACTGCACTTCGGTTTTGGAGCGGTGCACCATGGAAGTCTTTGGATTTTCCTATTAGGCGGGGCCGGCAGTTCGAGGAGCCGGTGGGGAATAGGGACAGCCTAGCCCGACGGAAGGGGAAGGGAACCCGGGGTTTTAGAGGGGGTATACAACTCGGAATAAGATTTTTGAGGGTACAAACAGCTTAACAGACAGGTTACAACTGGCATAACATTTGAAACAGTACAACTTTTTAACAAATGACAGACTGTGTAAGAAAATGGGAATCTCTTACATTTTATTCATTTCAGTAGTGATAATCCCCTCTTGATTAACTTTACTGTGTCAGGAGTAAGCCTATAATATTTAACTTTGACTATCTCAAAGCAGGAAGAGTTGTACAAACTTGCATTCAAAATCCCTAAACTTTAATTCCTGTTTATAGTCCAGTGACAAACAAGGGCTTAAAACTACATATAAGTATCTTCTATCACCATTTCAATGTCCCCTTTCATGGAAGATCAGTTGCACTAGAGAGGCTTTTGTTGTTCATGAGGTATTTCAGTTATTTTAAATCTAATGTTTATTTTCACAAGTAGTAGATAGAGTTTGAGCAAAAGTCTGTTAGTATTTAATCCTTTGCCACTAATGCTCTTTGAAAGAGAATAGTTAGAGGATGGAGTGAGAAAAATGGAATAAGACAATAATCAATTTTGCATGACAATAGCATAAAAAATCATTTTACACAAATATTTCTGTAGTGTTTCCTGTAGTGGGAAGAGAGCAGAAACCTTTCCCAAAAATATAAAGGACAAACAAGTTGTGTATTGCTGTTGGGGCAGAAAAGAGGTTTAACATCCCTTTTTGCCAGATGGGGAAGTGGCAAAAGAAGAGGGATTATTTTGAGGAATTCTATCATAACCCAAAAATAAATTCTGGTGAATTGGGTCCTTGTCCATGGCCTTAGCCTGAAGACATTTAGAAGTGGAAAGGATTTAGGTCAAGTATTTTCTCCAAGTTACATATTTGTGCATGTAAGGCACATAATTTTTTTATTATTATTGTTTTTAATCAGTTTATTTTTTAATATTTTTATTATTTTTAATCTTTGAATCTGGTGGGGTACCATATTTTAGGATTTACTATCTAGATGAGTAATAATTAAAATGCCATCAAATATTGTCAAATATTTTTAGCAAATTTAGTAAGGCAATACCCTTTTTCTGAGGGGGAACAAATTTCCACACCTCCTTGGGACCTGTTAAAAAACACTTCTGAGGAAAGGAAGGCTTTTTTTGCCCACTCTGGGGAGAGGCAAACCATCCACCTGTGTGTCTGGAGCCAGGAGAACACACTCTCTTGTTGGACTTTCAGTTTGACCAATCACTTCCAGACCTACCCCTTGGAATCAGGGGGCTGTATGACTATCCCATCCTCAGCACCTCCTTGTGCAAGCAGATAAAACCTACAAGTCTCTGGACTGCACTTGGCAGGCTTGGAGCTGAGGCTGAGGATGTTGTCTCACTTGGAAAATGGAGTTTATGCTTCCAAAGCTTGTTGTGATGTGGAGGATGGTAACATTAGTTTGGGCAGCAGCAGATGGCTTCTTCAGGAAGGTGTTCTGGGAAGATGTTCAAGTTTTGCCTTTCATGTGTGTGTGCATGCTGGCAGCTGACTTAAACTAAAGAAAAGGGTAATTCTGTGTTGTGGTTTCCTTCTGTCAACAGACTATGTGACTGGGTGACGTTCCCAGTGGCACATATCAGATATTATTTTCCTCCCTCTGGGGTCCCTAGCAAGAATCCATCCTGACTGCAGGCCCAAGCTGTAGCCCTACACCCTGCTCTGCCAGCCCTCACTCCTTTTTTTCCTACTTTTTCAGACTCCAATTGTAATATCTAGTCCCTCAGTTCTCCCCTGGTGATGGTGGGGGCCTCCAGTCCTCCAGTTTTGGCTCCTCTTTTGTGGCCTCTGTCACAAACCCTCCTGCTGATGTCGTTATCTTGGTTTGGGAAGACAGGTATCTGCCAGGGAAAGCTGGAGTTTCCCTTGGAATGGAGAATGTAAACCACCACCACCCTTTTTTGAATTATAAATTTGCAGTTAGAGGCTTTTAGGCAAAAGACTTGGGGATAGAAATAGCAGTTCTTTATTAGTATGTATAACAAAGCAAACAAAAAGCAGCAACTACGACATTGATAACAAAAACAGTACCAAGAACCTCGAGGGCTTTGCTTCACAGAAACCCAGGGCAGTTTAGTCTCAGTGTCTTTGTAGGATCCTCAGAGCACCAAGCTGGAACAGTGGAAAAGTCCCGGGCTGGTAGCTGGGATGGCAGGATGTCCGGGCAGGGCAGGGGCAGGGTGTCCCAGCAGGGCAGGGGGGTGCAGGGTCACACTGTAGCAGATGAACAGCGCTGATGGAACCACGACGGTGGGGCAGGGCTGGCCCAGCTCTCGAAGGGCGGCAGAGAAGCTCAGAATTCCAGGGTGAGCAGATGATGGCAGATTTCCCAGGAATGGACCCCTCTAGTGACAGTGAACTCTTCTAGCAGTGAGCAGCAACCCAGCCATTCTCTCTCCCCTGAACACCGAGAAACAGAGTGCCCAGCTATCTCAAGCTCTGTCTTTTACTTGCTCCAAGCTCACATTATCTCTCCCTCTGAGCTTTGGCCACTTCTTTGTTTTGGTAAAGCACTCTTAAATAGCTCGCACTTTGTCCTTGGGAACTTATGGGGAGAAAATTCTTTAGAGTAAAAAAGGAACAAACTTAACCTCTAACAGTCATCCACCACTGATCTCCTCTTCCATCATTAGGACCTTCATGCACGACGCTTTTGTCTGTCTTGATGTACTGATAGCCCCTGATTGAGGTTGGTACAGTGTGAATTGCTGTTCACATCTCATTTTCTGGTCAGATTTTTTAAACACAGCCTCATGGAGGTGAGGGCTATAGACTTTGCTCAGGAGCAGGACTTCCTACTACCCCTCCCCTGCCCTCTGGCTCTCTCAGGAATATCCTGTGTCAGGTGATTCTGGAATCAGGGGAAATGGACAGCGTATCATTGTGCTCGATCGAAAATTACTGAACAGTCACTGAAATCACCTAATTCTCAGGACAATACGAGCCCTGCATGCTGAAGGGTGGTTTCACATGGCTAATGAAGAGCTCAACAGTATTCTAGTGAGAATTTGTTACTCAACTTTTAGCCTGTTATATATGTGCTAATTGTTTTAACATGCTGTACATGTTTTATGTATTAATAAGCAATAAGTGTACAAGTTACACTTTTTATGAGATTTAGAACTAATTGCAGGGTGGCGAGATTTCTCCTTTATACACTTATTAAACCCACATAACTGCTGTTTTTACAGTTGACGGGTGTTCAGTTAACATATAGTAATTGCTCTTTAAGGGCTTCAGTAAGTGCACGTTTGAGACAATTTACAATGTTAGCAATTTCCTAGTACTGTTCCTCAGAGGTGCAGGGAAGTTAATCACACCCAGCTCTGGATTTCACTGGGAGTGTGCCTGGAATCCCTCACTGTGCACCATGCAAGCTGCATCCAGCTATGAGGAATTCTACTTTCAAGGATGATAAGCACACAGAGAAACATTTTACTGGCTATCACACAACTGTTTAGGCTGAAAAAGACCCTTTAATATCATTAAGTCCAACCATTAACCCAGCACTGCCAAGCCATGTCCTAAGGTGCCACATGTTCTTTAAATCCCTCCTAGGATAATGACTCTGTCACTTCCCTGGACAGCCTGTTCCAGTGCTTAATAGCCCTTTTCAATGAAGAAATTCTTTCTAATATCTAAACTAAACCTCCCCCGGCCAAGCCTGAGGCTGTTCTCTCTCCTCTTGTCCCTGTTCCCTGGGAGAAGAGCTGGACCCCCCGCCCCCGGCTGCCCCGTCCTGTCAGGGAGTTGTGCAGAGCCAGAAGGTCCCTCCTGAGCCTCCTTTTCTCCAGGCTGAGCCCCTTTCTCAGCTCCCTCAGCTGCTCCTGATGAGATTTGTGCTTCAGCACTTCACTGCACAGCATTCTGTGAGCAGCTGGGATGTAGGGACATGTTGTTAGAAACACAAATCAGGAGGGGCATCACTCAGTGTTTCCTGGTTTATCCTGCAAAGCCACAGAGGAAAACAACCATCTGTCCTCTTTTCTCTTGCTAGACCACGCAGTCACTCTCTCTCTGCCTCCAGTCTGAGGCCAGGGTAGCTGTGAGCCCTGGTGTCTGCTCCTGCACTCGGTGTCACCTCGGGCAGATGAATTTGTGCCTTTGTGCCCCTCCTGCCCCTCTGTGGGTGTGACACTCTGCCTGCCTTTACTCTGGGGGAATATTGTTCATTCCAGGCTGCAGGCTCTGGCACTAAGTTGTTCAAATGCTTATTTAAGAGAGATTTTAAACCAGATAAACAGCACCACCCTTCTGCCCCAATTATTTAGATATTTTGTGAGCAGAAGGAAACTGCTTCCTGAGGCAGCAAGGTGCTCTTGCTATTTAATTGGCACAGTCATCTGAAATCCAATCTATCAGACAAAGCAAAGGAGGAATATCATTTGAAAACCGTATGCCAGTGAGAGAGAGAATGTGGAAAAGAAAGCAAATTTTGTTCCACTTCATTCCTTTTGCATAATGTTGTATCCTTTTGACAAGGCAGCATAATAAAGCTTAACTCCCTCTCTGCTGTCCACCCTCCAAATGCTGACTTAAAAGAAAACAGCATAGCTCTATCTTTAGTGTCAAATGAACAATGGGCTCTCTTCCAACAAGAAGAAACAAGCTGATTTTGAAAGAGTTCTGGAGAAAAGTGCAAAATGTTCTTACTTCTCATGAAATAAATATTTGAATGATAGTCACTTGGCTCATCCTGTAATGTCAGATCAGACTTTGCACTCCAGGTTTGTATAAAATATTTGTTGGAGTAGAGAGAAGGGCCAAAAAGCCCATATTGCAGATAAGAAGAGACAGAGACACCATAACATCTAATACACTTCAGAAACAGTAACTAATTAATATTTCCACCAGAAGATGGTATATTTCATCCTATCTCATTGACAAGGCTTGGCCAAAGCTTTCCAAGCAGGCTGTAGGATGTTGTGAGGCTGGTTTTCGCAAGCCGGGGGAAGCTCAGTGCCTCAGGCAGCACTGTGCACTTCACCAGAGCCTTGGGGCTGCAGGGGGCTGCAGAGACTCACTCAGCAAGAAAACCAGGTACTTTGTCCTGGTACTTTATCCCTAACAGAACACCACAGACTGAGATCAGCCAGGACCCTGCCTGACAAAGCTCAAGGCTTGAGCCAGAGGTTTTGCCAAAGCTACAACGTGCTTTGATCAGGAGTGAGGGGTTGTCCCCACAGAGACGGTCAGCCTTGATCACTTGGTCACTGCTTTTCTGATTTTGTCTTTTTTTCTCACTTCTTTATTAAGCTGTTCAGCATGGAAAACACACTTTGTTTACAGTGTTCATGCTGCTGTTGTTGTTGTTGAGAGCTTTTGGAAAAGTTTGGAAAAGCTAATTTAAAATATATTCTGGTGGGCTAAGAAGTTGTAGATTTTGCATTTTTTGAAGGAACACCTTCATTTAACCCACTTTAAGGTGTTTGGGAAGGACACCACCAGTCTTTTCTCTCCCTTCCAGAAAACAGCCACTGGTGAAATGGAGCTTCCAATACTTCCTTCATAATGTGATAATAATGAAAATTCCTTGTATGTCTGTGCTAGTTCCTGTGCCCACAGGAAATACGTTTCAAAATGATAATTTACCTGGATGTGCATAATGTCAGACCGTAGCGTTGCCCCCAGCAGCTGTCACAGATCTGGCGGCTCTGCATTGTCTCAGTTACTCACATGTCTCCCAGTTATTTTCCTCCTCCAGTGCAGTTACATATTTCCCACTGATGATGATATATCGAGACTTGGCACACATGGCTGGGAGAGGGAAAACAGTCTTAAAGGTCAGGCTTGGGGGTAAGGTTCAGATGAATAGTCCTCAGCATTCTACACCACGGAAATGGCTCGCCATTTCAGTCAGCTGTGACAATGCTGTCCTACTCCTACGGGGAGCAGGAATGTGGGGAAAGTGAATCCCACAGGAAGTTCCAGGTGGGCAAAGGGGAAGTGAAATATTCTGTGTAAACCTGGTTCACGATGTAGACTCCTATTTTTGATGATTTTTAGTTCTCACTCCCTACCTTCTGACACAGCAATGGCTGTGGAAAGATAGCTGAAAGAGTGAAGAGCTACAAAATTTGTGTTCAAAGCAAGCTGCTTTCTTAAAACGGAGTAATCTGATATTTTGGCTTTTTCACAAAGCTTAGAATTTAGGATTCTTGCTTGTTGAAGCGGAGTGATAGTTAAATGTGATCATATATCCTGTTTGCTTTTAGTGCTTCTGAAATTGCTGCCTGTGAGTAGCTAGGATCACCTAGAAGCTCCTGCCCTTGTGAGAGTGATAATGTTAATTTGGCAGAGAGCAGCAATGTAAACACTTCTAACAATGCTCATTGCCCTGGGAAGAACTGGAAATGGAAAAAGGATTTTTTGAATTAAGAATGTGATGAAAAAAAAGCTTATTCTGGAAACCCTGTAGGCTTCTATCTGCATCTGAGGTATGATTCAGTGTTGATGTGGCAGTATGATTTGCCCTAAGCACTGTTTCCAAAGCGATGATGGCTGGAAACTTTCCACAGGTGAGGTTTTCTGCTGAGAGATTGCTGATTTCATGGATGCAAAACCCATTGTGCCAGGAGCATTACCGTGGCTGGAATCTCCTGACTAAATCAAAACAGTGGGTGCCACTTGCTCTAAGTCTGGACAGGGATGGCCTTTGTTTAGGGACAATGTGCTGCTAAGAACTATTTGAGAGGGAAGCTTCTTGTAGTTTTGATTGGAACTGCAGCATTCCTCTTCCACCAAGTCCCACAAACCCACCCTATCAGCCCAGAGGACACCTGGTACTTCAATACCTGGGCACTTAATTAAAAAGACACTCTGAAGCAGGAATCCATGCTCTCCACTCTCTCTTAAACCTAGTGCTGGAGGCTGGGGTGTCAAATAGAGGCACAGTGACCAAGAGGGATTACAGTTGAGTTATCTCATCCCTGTGGGCCTGGAGCAGATATACAGAGGGAAGGGGGCTTTGAAGATTGATGGCATCTCAGCCAAGCAGGAGAAGCGTCAGGGAGTCAGTGCCTTTACTGACAGCTACTCTGAAGCTTGGTAAAGAGGCAGGCAACTGAGATGAGAAGCTTCAGTTACCATCTCTGGATCCAGGCTGCACATTGGAGAAAAGGATGAGGTCAAGATTACAGAAACAGCACAGGCTGACGAGAGGCAGAGTGTGTCAGGCAACATCTCCCTGGTGTTTTTCCATGACCTCACCAGGCTCAGTTTCTCACCTTCTGAAGCCCAGAAGGCATTCCAGGGAGTCTCACTAACTGTGGATCCTAAAGAAGAGCATGTACTTCACGCTATCCTGATGAAAAATACCCCTGTGCCAGACAACTGGATAATGCCTTTAGACTTGCAAGCATCCCATCAAGCTGTCTTGTTTCCCAATTGTATCCTACCACCAGCTGCTGCCTGGAAACTGGAGTATTATCTTCTCTCTGTGCTTTTCCAGAGACATAACCATGGCAAAAAAGAGTTTTCAACTGTCAGTGGACTTGCACTGGTTCAATGTTCTTTCTTGTTACACAAAGTCTTGTTACAGGTTTTCCTAACCCTTAGTTCAGAAAAGGTTGTGGCTCACATGATGCCCAGAGCTGTAATGCTCTCTTTCTTATAAAAACACCTATTTTGCTCAACTGCATGTCTGTGGCTTGTTCCTCTCTGTCAAGGGGACTGCAAAAAAACCCAGAAGTTTTGTCAGCTTCTCCTTCCTCGCCCACACTGGTCAACCCTTTTATCCTCTAGCATTTCATGCTGCCACAGAAATAGAAGATTATGAACGCGCTTAATTACCTCCAGAAAGATTGAATAAATGCAACATGACCTTGAGTACTATTAAAAATATGTTTCACAAAGAAGGAAAAATAACACAATGGACGGTCACCTCCTGAGTATTTCCCAACCTATGGCAGTGACAGCAAAGATGCTGATCTCTTATGGAGGCAGCTGTGGCACGAAATTTTGGTTCCAGGACAAGTACTGCCTGACAGAGTTGCGGCAGGTAAATGGTAGAGGACACAAAGCTATTGGGATGCACTGGGCATGGAGAAGTGGGAAAATCAAGGGCCCTGCAAAGACAGGCTTAGTGGGGGCCATAAACATGGGAAGATAGGAACTAGAGCACTAGAGGGTGGGTGAAGACATGGTGTTTGGGGAACTGTCACACAGTTCATAAGGAGTTTGCATGAAGCTATTCTCACCAAGTTGCAGAGAAAAAAAAGAAAAAGAAAGAAGGGAGTCTTGCTAGCTTCACACATGCACGCACATGCATCTTACAGTGTCTCTGCAAGAAAAATTTCCTAGAAATTCTAGAGCTAGAATGTGTGACTAAAATGTGTGTGAAGTTTTCCCCAAGGCAACAGCTCTTTCACTGGCACAGATCACCATCTCTCCACTGACTGATGGATTTACCTCCCTTTGTGCTCCCCAAAAATCTGATGAGTCTCTGGCCACTGTTCTTCAGTGCCCTGCTAGCTGTTGACATGACCATGTTATTTGAAATCCTGTCCTTTGGTTCCAGTGACAAAACAAGTCAGCCTGGAGCATTTTCAGTGGTTTGGAAGGTGCTCCTCTGTCCCTCTATAAAAAGCTAGCTGATTCCAGCTCCTTAATATTTCTAACCATGACTGCAGTGATGTGTACTGCACCTCATAAATTTGTGAAGCTTTGAGAGTTATTGCTGCTCCTGTCTGGAGAGCAAAAAAAAACAAAAAACTGAGGAGCCTTCAAGAGCTCAGCACATACATAATTTCAAAAGTGTGGCTGACCACTGGCGCTGCTGCTAAGCTGAGTGGCCTCACATGGCAGGGCTGAGAGTCTGTGTGTGGAGCAGAATGAGTGGTGTGAGTTCACCTGTGCCCCAACTCTGCCCCCTGCGGTTGAGTGCTGCTTGGCCCAAGGGATTCAGCATGTGGCAAGACAATGCAAGGTCCTCCTTCTAGGCAGCATGGCAAAAAAAAAAAGTGTATTTCTTGACAAAGAGCTGTCCCTGACCGTGGTTCAGCTCTACTCTCAGAAGTGTCTGGAGAAGTGCAGGCTCAGGTTGCCAATGACCTCCTCACCCTCCGTGCCTCAGTGTGCCATGACCTGCCTCTTCTTCCTCACCTACCAGGCTCCCGTGCTCTGCCTCAAGTGCCAAGAACACATGAGGTGTGCTCATCCTCCTTTGTGAGCAGCAGGAGTGGAAGTGTCTGAAAGGAAAGCTCTGCTTTTCATTCCACTCACATTAATCTTCACAGAGTGGTGAAAGGAGCTCAGAAAACAATTTTGTGATGATCTACAGTCATAGACCAAACCCATATCCTGCTGTCTCAGGGATGTCATCTCTGCAGTGTCTAGGGAAGGGAAAAGCTATGAAGTACTTCTGTAATTATTCGG
Source organism: Sylvia atricapilla (assembly GCF_009819655.1). Lineage (NCBI taxonomy): Eukaryota > Metazoa > Chordata > Aves > Passeriformes > Sylviidae > Sylvia > Sylvia atricapilla. The sequence continues at coordinate 21,359,330 of NC_089174.1, read as the reverse complement.
GTCACCAAAGTTGTTGTGCATATGCAGAGGATCCCTGCTCTGCAGCAGCTGTCTGGCAGATGGAGATTAAATGTAAACATCACAACCGGTGAAATAATAACAACAACCATAATAATTACAATAACAACTCTAATAATGGGGGTGTGGAGGTGGAGGGGAACTGTTCATAGGAATTTCTGATTTGGGTTTGTCACCAGATTTGTCTGTTTAGGCCATGCTCCAGCTTTACCTATTCAGTGCAACACCTCAAAAATTAGCTTTTTCCACCAACCTATGTACATAAAACTCTGGCAAGTTGCTTCTGCTGTCCCAAGAACACTGGCTGATCTTTGTCAGCTAATGTCTTTGTTGTTTCTGTGCGTTCTCCCATCTATAAGTGCCTCTCCTCTCTTGCACTAATATTGATCCTTGCTGCAGGACAGGCTGTCACAGAATCCTGGATCCTGGTTGGATCCAGGACCTCAAACCAGGTGACCAAGAGTAGAACACAGTAAAATGTCCAGAGTTTAAGGATTTTACCAAAATTTTCAGGATCATCAACTCTGCCTTCTAGAAATGAAAGCTGTTTTACAGACTGAGGGAGTAAAAAGTCCAAAGCCAGTTTTTTGTGCCTGAGTATTTTGGTTTCTGCAGTCTCAAGCCTCTATCATGATAACCTGGTAAGAAATGGAGGTGGACTTAGACAGATTTATTAAAAAATAAAATGATATATATATATATTTGCATTTCCTTAATTAAAATCTTGTAAAACACGTCTGCTTTAAATACGGTCTTCAGTGGATCCTGACACCATTGCTATTACATCCTACACAGATCGTCCTGTTGGTGGGCAGGCAGGGTGACTTTTGAGAGTTTCATACATATTTTCTTTGCATGGAAGAATATTCCTGAAGGCACAAAAAAAAAAAAAAAAAAAAAAAAAAAAAAAAAAAAAAAAAAAAAAAGGGAGGAACACCATACATTCCACAGTCCACTCTGGACTGCCGGGTTTGAAATCATTGTTCTCTGGATTGCATTGGCTTTAACCTGGATGCTATTTAATCCCACCATCCAACTGTCAGCATTGTGTTAAGATGTATGGGATGGCTCTCAGGAGATTACTAGGCAGGCTGGGAAGGATCTTTTGGTTTGAACTTGCTGTATTATATTATTCTGGAAAATAAGAAAAGGCAAGATTTGCCCTGATTTCACGGAGGTGTTGAATGGTTGCAGGTGCTTTTGATTTTTTGGAGTTGTGTGCCTTTAGAAAAAAAAATTAGGTCAACCTGGAGTTTCTGTGAACTAGATTTTTATAAATTTATTTATTTTAAAATATTTTTTTTCTTATGGAAAAAGAAAATTCCCTTTCTTCCCAAAATTTATTTCTATGCAGACATTATGACCCTCAGCACCTTGCAGCCTTGTTAACTTGCTGGTTGCAGCACTTTTTGCTGCACAGATTGGTAAGCACACAGAGGCCCCCCCCCCCCCCCCCCCCCCCCGAAAGTTCTACAGTGCTTTTATAACCCTGGACCTGGATGGAAGAGAAAACACCAAGTTCACCTCCTTAGAAACTGCCAGTGTGTGGTTCCAGAGTTATTTCTCTGGCATTAGAAGGGATTTTTCCTGCACTGTGAGCAGGTAAGCAACGTGAGAATTTGGCTCCATGTCTCATAATGTCTGGTGGATTGAAAACAACATGGGGACTGCTAAGAGACTGTCAGTCAAGTGCTTTATTTATTAAGTTTTCTGATTGTTTTAGCTCGTTATGACACAGGTGAGGTTAGGCTTTTATTTATTCTTCTTTTTAAAATCAGAAATACTTCCCACTTCTTTCAGGAATGAGTGGTGTTAATCTAAAGTTGCAAAGGGGTGTACAGCTTTACATTGTTACCCTGAACAGCCTTGTCTCAAAAACCCAAATGTCTCCTGTACTCTGCCTCTGAAGGGCAGGAGTAGCTCCCCTTATCCCTGAGGCTTAGATAATTTCTTTTCCTTCATGTTTGCTGATATTGATGGTTACAGTACAGAGAAAGAGCTGCCTGTTCTGGAGGAATGCGATATTTGGCCAGGGTTCAATTTTAAAACTGAGCAGGCAGGAGAGCATCAAAACTAGAAGACAATGATGAAACCAACAGCCTTGGAAAAATGTCCTCAGAATTTGGAAGGAAATGTCTGAAGTCAGAAATGGCTTCTTCCCTGAAAAGGAGGCTGAAGGAATGGAGAAATGTTTATTGTGATGGAGTTAAACTCAGGGTACATGTTTACTTACAATACAAGAAAAAACTCAGGAGGGAAATGAAGGTTTCTAATGATCATGTTGGTGAGAAAAATGTTGAGGAAAAGCATCCATTTGTCTGAATTTAAGACCCAAGGATTGTGTGCATTTTTCTTAACCCATCCTGGACAAGGAGCTGAATCTCAGCCCAATGTTTGTGCTTGGACATCTCTGCTGGCACACATGGGTTCCTTCTGCATGCATGTGTAGGTGAGAATTGGATCTCCTGATACTGTTAAAAAACACACCGGCATGTGATAACTGCAGGTTCCTGGCAGGATGCTCCCTCTCCAAAGCACAGTCCTGAAGGTTCAGTCAGTGCTGTTAGGGCAGACTTTTTTGTGTGAAGGAGTAACTGCTTGGTATTAACTACCTAAACCCTTGGTGAGCTGCTTTGGGGTGGCATAAACAATGTCATCTGGAGATGACTGTTCTTCTCGTCCTTTCAATCCAGAACAATTGGGGTAATAGATGAGGTTTCCTGGACAGATGAGTGTGACTCACCCAGCTTGATGGACAGAAGGGAGGGGAAATGAAGTAAGGGGCCAAAAATAGTCTTAGAGACATTGGCTTGGAAGGAAGGACAAAACAGGGCACAGACTAGAAAATAAAAGACCTACAGTGATGTGACATTAAGACCATCTGGACAATGTTTGGCAGCAGTTGAAAAGTAAACAAAGCCCTGAGAATGGTTTCTAAAAGTGAGGGGAATATAAACGACACACTGATGGGCAAGTACTCAGAAAGAACTGAGCTCTCCTCATCTATCTGTGCTTCCAATTTTTAAAGGACAAGCCCAGTGGCAAGGGAAAAAAAAAAATTCTCTCAGGGAATATGACAGTTTGAAGAGAGTCTTGGCTTGCTTACACTTAGAGAAGTTCTCTGAGAGATCTGGCTGGAACAAGGATGTTTGAAAGGCAGGTAGCACAGTAACACTCACCAGCTATGCAAATAAGTCCCAACAATAATTGGAGAGCTCAGGGTCTGAATTGCAGAACAGTGCAAATGGTCCTATATGTTTGCATAACATCTGCCAAAATGATTGAGGTTGCTAGGTGTTATTGCCAGAGAAGTGAAATAACAGTGATTATACCAAAAGAGGTGTAAGGAGAATCTCAAAGCCTTGAAATCCTTATGGAAAAAAGCATTAGGGGCCATCCTTGGTAGCTGCTCTGGCCATGGCTGTAGTTGAAGGGAAAGCCCGAGCTGTTGCCTGCTTTTCTGAACTGAGTAAAGTGGTTTCCTGCAAACAATTTTTTTCTGAAGAAAATCCGAACGCAGGTTTGGTGCACTTTCCAAGCTTGTGGTTTGTAGTTTTTTTTCCCCTGCCTTTCTATTTCTTAAAAAATCCCAAACCTTACCAAAACCAAAGGTATTCTAACTACTTTTTCAGGCTGTGAGTCAGAGAGATAAGGAGAAAGAAGAAATGGCAGGGAAAAAAACCTGTTTAATTCCTTGTTCCACTTCCCCTGATAACATTGATTTTGATCCAAGTGCCACAGCAACATTGTTGGAAATGTTTCTCCTATCTCCAGTCCAAAATTAGAATGAAGAAACTTTGCTGGCAGGCAGCTAAGCTTTGTTTTGGGGAAGCGTATCTGTATAGACAATCATGGTTTTGGACAGCAGCTGAGGATGTGGGCCCTTATCCACCCAGACTGATGGATGGAACAGAAGTTTTCCTATCCAACGACTCCAATAAAGTCCTTAAAAACACCACTGCTACTGAAGTGGACAGGTGTCATTTTGTTAACAACAGTGTCTTTGGACAGGATGATAATTTGTCATCCTTCCATATAATGTGTTTGTGCCTCCTCCTGCTGCTCAAAGAGCAGAAACAATGATTATGAGTTTTGGGGTAAGACGTACAGTTTTGTGGGTTTCACGTTTTTGTGCTATTTTGTTTTGCGTGTGTAAAACAGGAAATTCCCCCTGACACCTCCTTCTTCTGACTATGTTCTTGTCTACCCAGCCCTGGGTATATCTCAATTGCCCTTATATCTCAATTGCTGCAAAGTTTCTTCTAATCTAAATTGACTTTTGTGATCTTGCATCTGAACGCCCAGAATAGAGGAAACAATCCTTTACAGGAACATAAACCACAGGATTTCAAACCTCAGGTTTGAACCAATCAACCACTGTTGATTTCACATTCATTTCCCTGCAATTGGCAAGCAAACTTGATTTCTGACTTGGGCACTCCCGTTACTAAATTCACAAGAACTGGGAGTAGGAGTTGAATTATGTGAGGCTATTTAGTGAGGGGAATAAGGGCTCATTACTTAGAAATAAATATAAGTGCAATTAAGCATTCTGCTTCCATGTAGACCTTCAACACCAAAGGGTTGAGAAGACTTTCCAAAAGTGTGATCTTTCAAAAAGTGTATTTTCCCCCAAGGTTTTCAGGTTCTTTATCAGTAAGCAGAGTTGGGGAGGATGTTTGGGGCTCAAGCACATAACCAGCCAAGGCTGGAGGAGACGCTTGGTTCCAGCTGAGCTGTGGTAACTCAGGAACAAACAGGGGAGGTACTCACAGTAGTCAGACAGCCAGAAAACCCTGCTCTGGGGCTCTCTGCAATGTCAAATCGACAAACGAGCCTGAGGAAAATGGAGGCAGTAAATGTGAGCATCAGCAACCCACTCACACAACTGAATAGTAAAATAATCCTCTGATGGAGGTGCTTTATTTAAGAAGTCAATTGACAAACAGGAAACCAGAGAACAGGCCTGGAAGAGATATCTGCTCCATGCCCTAAGGCTGGTTTGAGTTATTCAAGATGGATGTTTGTCTAATCTCTTCTTCAATCTCTCCAGAGGTGTAGGTGTGATAGCGATGGCCTGGGGCTCAGCTGTTCCTGCTGCCTGCATGTTTTGTTTCCTGAAGCTGGAGCTAATGACCTTTTCCTGCAATTGACAGCATAATTTTGTGTCCCGTCTGCAATGGAAATGGGAGGCAGGTTATTCCATTCTTCCTCAGAGCAGCTGAGGAACAGCTGAGGACATCTCTCACATCTCCCTTCGCTGTCCTCTGGGCTGAACAACCACCAAGGCTTTTCTGTCTTTGCAGGTCAGGATTTCCAGTCTCTCAATCTCATTGTCACTCTCCTCTGCATTGGCTGCAATAGGCTCTCAGTTTTCTTGGAATCTGATGCCCACAAAATGATCAAATAGGTACTTTACATGCAAAACCTATGTGTGAAGAAGCAGTGATATGAATTAAGATGTGTTAGACATAACTACTGTATTCCTGCATCCAGGCATAAATTGTCTGTATCACTCTTGGCTTACATGTAATTCATGACCAACTATAACCCCCAGATATTTTTAAGCTGTATTTGGACAACTGATTATTCCTTCCAGACTGTCTTTAATTTTTTTTAGATGGTTAATTTTCTTTCTTAATCCTTTTCCTAGGTTAATTTTCTACTCAAGATCAGATTGGATTCCTCAGAGTGTTTTTCAAAGCTCACAGGCCCTCTCACTTACAATCTACAAACTAAGAAACAGATTTTCAGGTCCCTTGAATCAATAAAAATATTGAATAAAAAATGCTGAATGCTGTCTTTATCTGAATATTATTGCAAATTGACTTTTTATTATGGCCAGGTAATCTCTGCTTCACTGAGCAATGTCTCACTGAAAGGATGCACACAGAGAGGTCTCATTTTTGCCTCATGCAGGAAAATGCAATTTGAGATATTAGAGATATGTGTAGGAAGGGAAAGGAGGCAGAGTTTGGAGGCAGATCTGGTTTATGGCTGAGGTTTCACACTGGCTTTGGGTCTCACCAAACTCGGGAACAACATCAGGAATCTCTTCTTCACCAAGCAATATAACCAGGAATGTGACTTTCACAGGCTGCCAGACTACACTGACTCACTCCTCGGCATTGAAAAGGGACAAAACTTCTAAAAGTATTATTCCTGCACTTGCTTTTACTGCTTGACAGTGGTCCAAAACTTCTTATAACACTCACCAGCAATTACACAGACTGCCCAAGACTATCTGTTACCACGGGTATTTCATATGCAAAATGCAGGGCTCTATGTTCCCAGCAGCTCCTGTGAATTCCTCTGATTCTTGAATCCATTCTTGTGGCAACAGCCAGAGGTGGGAGGGCTCATATAAAAAGAGAAAAGGTGAAAATGGATGGGTCTGCAAGTTCTACCAGCCAAAGATATGGGCTAAGACACCAATTTATTACAGATTCTTTTAGCTGCTGCTTTGTTATATAAGAAAACTCCAACTTTTTCAGGACTTAAAATGAGTTTACTCAGGTTCAGAACTTCTTTAGCTGTGGTACCTATGTTTTATCTCACCTTTTTAACAGTATGCACCATGCTGTAAATACAGCTTGCCCTGCCAATCTGAATTTGTGTGGCTGATTCAGCTTTGAAGTATATATTTAATTTTAGAATTTATTTCCTCATACAACAGCAGTTAAGCCCCTTAATCAGTTAAGTGCTATTCCAAAGGGATACTGACTTAATGAAGTGTACTTTTCATGCATTCAGGTGTGTTTCAAGGGTCCCAGTTTTGGTGTATGCTGGAAATTGTCTCCTCTGGGCTTGTAAATCGCCACCCTTGGAAAGCATGTAGGAAAGATTTCTGTCCTTTGTAGCAATCCAGGCTGGAAAAACTGCACTGTGTTGTTTCTTGGGAACCTGTTTGATGCCAGCATGGCTAAATCTGCATAACTTCCTTATGTCACACCCAGAGCAGTTGGAAGAATTGGCTAGATATACAGGAAGGACAAATAGACCCTATCTAGCATATTTTTTTACAGTAATCCAAAATTTCCATAAGGACTGAGACAGGACGTGCTGCTCCTGAGGGGAAAGCTGCCTGGGATTCAGTGAGGAGAAGCTGACGTGCCCAACAGGAAAATGCAGCACTCTCCAAACCTCTGGCTGCTCTCCTGATACCAAGTCAGGTGTCAGGAGACACCAGGCAGCCAAAATCAGCACAGTCTGAGTGAAGTTTTGTCTCTCTCCTGTGGTTTCCAGCACAGAGCACTGTTGACACAAACTGCCTGGGGTGGAAGCCACCACCCCACCACACCAGTGTGGATCCAGTGTCTCATGATTCCAGTTTATTTTCCTGCTAGGGAGAGGATGTCAAAGAGGAAGGGACTTCTTTGAACCCAGGTGTTTTCTGCCCATCATGGACATAATGATTTCTCCAGGTGTTGTGAGCTGATTCTGTACTTCTCAGAGAGTTCTGCCTTTACTGCTCAGCCCAGTTTGCTGTGGGATTTGGGGTGTTGTTTGGTTCCTGGTTCTCTTTCAAGAGCCCTTACAGTCTAGAGGATGCTGCCCTATCTTGGATAGCCTCCAGGCCCAAAAGAAAAGACTATTCTTAACTCCAAGAGGTCCAAATGCAGCTAGGAAGTTTTTAAAACCAGTACTTTTCACTCTACAGCCATGTTTTAGCACAGCCTCTGCACCGTGTCAGTCATCTCCTAGCACTGGAACTACAGGTGTTTTCATTGGACCTCCTTCCTATTCCTCCAGAATATACTCAGTCCTCAGACAAATTATTCCAGGTCTCTTGGAGACCTTACTTACCATATTCTTACAGCATTTTATGGTGGAGTTTGTGCACGTTATGATTTCAGATTTTCCTTTGTTTAAACCTCAGGAACTGATGGGAAGAGGGAAATGTTTTGCCTTCTCTTTCACTAATAAGAAAAGCACACTATGGACCTAGATGAGACTGATATTAGCCCAGCTCTGCATTTCATGGCCATCTCACTTGACAGCCAACAGGCAGGCCAGAAGGCAATCTGAATCCAGCCCTAAACAGGATCGCTACAACAGAGCAAAGGAGATGAAATGGGTTCTCCCCTAGAAGAGCAGGTTAATTACCAGACTATTCTTCCTGTCAGCTTTTTGGAGACAACTTTTGGCCAGGCAGAGGGGAGGAAGGCTTAGTGTATAATCTTGTAGCTGGCTGTCCCCCAGGCATCTTTTGTGTGATCTCCAACAGCTCTTGTTTGCTGCCAAACCATACCACACCATGTGATGAGCTCTGACTTGTGTTAACTTATTTCAGAGACAGGAGAATCCAGTCCCACAAAAATAATTAAAGGAAAAAAAAAAAAAAAAAGCAAACAAAGCCACAAGAAGAGAAAGGACAAAGTGGTGCATCCTTGCACACAACAAATGAAGGGTTACTTTGCCATCTATTTGGAGGTGAAATCATCTGACCACATAACAAGTTGTGAAGGTGAAAATGAGGCTGTGAAATCATGTAATTAGTCAGTTTTCTCCCCTAAACTAAAAACTAAATTAAATAAAAATATTAAATAATTTATTTAATTAGAGTGCCATAGTGTAGTCTCTTCTTGTGCTGTAATTTGTGCCATGTTGAAAGTGGCTGCTTCTTCCACCTCTGCCTCCTTATGAATATACCATATGTTTTCTGGATCAACTCATCCAATTATATCTTAATTGTTTTTAGGAGTGCATCTCCCTACTACATTAATTGTCATACAAGGATTTGTACACTCAGGGTCAGATTCCCACTGGTGATATTTTAATTATTATCACAGTCCATGCATGCTCTTTAATTACTTATTAACACACCAGAGGGTTTAGCAAACTTCTATCAGCAAACAGATACAAACCAGGATGTTTTCTGTCAGAATTTTGGTGACCTCTTTGATAAATTCCTTATAACATGTCTGAAGAACATAGACAGGCCTCAGAAGCCCAAGCTGGGTATTGGAATACATCTGGTGATGTATTTGACACCATGACTCCCACAAGGATGTCTGACATGCACCGAGTAACACAAATTGCACACAGTGAAGAGGAGGGGTGATTTTCTCACTTTGTTACAGTTGCATTCCTGGAGTGTGGAGGAACACATAGGCTTTACAATTTACATTTAGGCAGGTAGTTGCAGCTTTCAATGGAGTTTAAACAAGCCCTGAAGAAGGCTTTGGTTTCTGAGCTACCATTGACATTTAGTGGGGCTTGTCCTCCTGCATCACTACGCTGTTGTTGAATCTGCATCTCTTCCATGTGTATTTTAGTACCTTCCAATAAGGTGTGTGGTGAAAGACAGGGAGAGGTTCTGGAACTTGCAATGTCTTACCAATATTTCAGATTAATAAGCCTGTAACTCTGTGAAAAATAGGTCTTTACGCTTTTTTTAGTTCTATTGGCCATGTGACAATTTTTACAAATATCTTTTTTTTTCTTCTTCTTTTAATTGTTCCCTTATACAACAAAAAGTAGCAGGAAAAAAAAACACCAACTCCTTTAGAGTCAAGCAAATCTTTAGGCTTGAATAAAAATATTTATCTTCAGATGAGCCTTGAGTTTTCAAAGTACACACATAAGAAGAAGAGTTTTGGTAAGAGATATCACATTGAAACGAGAAATGACAATGTGATGTTTAGGCAATAGTGGGTTTTTCCTAATGAGTTACATTTCAAGCTGCTCTGATTGAGTAGGTTTTGTGTTTTCATTGATGGAGTGGGAGAAATGAGGAAGATGTGGAACTCTGACACACAGGAAGCCCTGTGTATAACAATAGGGTAATCACACTTCTTTCCCACCCCTTCATGCTGTGTGAGTAGTGAAAAAGGGACAGAAAAAACATCAAGCCATGCCTAAGAGAGCAGAATGTTGCTGGAGCTGAGCTGGGGCACCTATGCTTTGGTACTGCTCTTTCTGCCTCCAGAATATTCCCTGGGAGAGGACACCAGCAAGGACATCATGTGTGAGCTGCAAAGACAGCCTGAAATGAAAAGGTAAACTGACCCCTTGTGTCTACAGCCAGACAAAGTGAACCAATAGCACTTGGACAGCTGGACACTTACCCACACTGGACACTTCCCCACTTTCAGGGCTTCTTCCCACTGGCCAAGAGAGAGCCAGGTCAGGCACTTCATCAGGTATGGACAGAGGCACCACCATCAAAGCTCCACTCCTGTGAAAGGATACTCTGCAGGACTGTGTCTGAATTCAAGCATGCAAATAATACTTCCAAAAGCCACTCACTGGCTGGAGGAACCTTGGGTGATTGTATAATCCTCCTGCAAGAGGAGGTGGTGACAGTGCAGGTGGGTGACACGTGTCTGTCTCCTCCAGGGGTGAATGATGGACAGGATGGTGGCATTGGGGAAGCAGGACAAACCAAACATCTCAGCTCTTTGCTCCACCTATGGGTGTTTTCCATGAGGTTGTTTAATTCTTTGGTCCAGCAGTTTCTCACCTGAAAAGTAATATTGTTCCTGCCCCCTTCCAGTGAAAATGGAAGGAGAAGAAAACTGTGAGGTACTCAGATCCTGCTGTGGAGCCACAGCAGTGTTATGCAGAATGGAGCTGCAACATGACCCCTCACAACATATTTACTCAGATGGGCCAGTCCTTCTCTGGGAGCACAAAGGAGCCTTATTTCAGGAGGGGATCTGGTTTTTGAGGTCAATACCAAAAATAAAACCTCTGACAATCAAAGACTTTGTAGCCAAAGAGAAGAAGATGACAGAAACACAGATGGGAGCCTTGAGGAAGGGAATCTGGAGGAATAGTGGTTTAGACCCTTCTGTTCTGTTGTCTACGAAGCCCTGGGTACCTGAGCCCTTGTTCCACCCTGCTCCAATGCCATCAACAAGTAGGGTAGGGGGACAGGTTCAAGCCACTTGTGAAGACACCACTAAGGGTCAGAGAGCCCCGTGCACAAGGTTTTCACTGGCAACAGGTGTGAGGCAGTTTGTAGCCTGACCCCAAAATGCAGTTTTTAAGAAAAACTGAAATCTGTGTTTCATGTTAGTGATGGAAAATGTGCCTCAGCCTATGCTCATTGGCACAAATGGACACTTTTATTTAAAGTACATATTTGTGTATATATAGTTGCATTTATATTTTTACTAACTTATCTTTCTTTTGTATTTGCTTCCCATTCTTCCTTCTCTTACTCATTCCCACAAGCCCTTGCTGCAACAAGTATTTTTTTAACAATTGTGTTTATTCTACTCTTGCAAAATGGTGAATTCTGATGGTTGGAGGTTTAACCAGAAAATCTCTGTTGGCTTGCTGTCATTTTCAAATCTAACTTAACCTCTTGGAAACCTAATGATTTATTGAAAATTGATAGGATTTAGGATATTAAATTTCTGACTCTCTTTTGAATAGGGCACATAAACTGCATATCTTTTAAGTGCCATGAATTCATGGGCCAACACTATTCCTAATGAGAAACTCATGGGTAACTGCAGCGATAGACAGGAAAACTAGCTGGAGAAAAAAGTGTTTTAATGTAGATTTTGATCTCAACTTTTCCCTACTGCATTCATCTGAGTTTGTAAAGTACAAAATGCCTTTCAACTAGGCAAATCTGCAATGCTGTCCCACTGTCAGGAACATGACTTGAGTCTTTACTGATCTTCTGCACTGTTCCAGACCTTTTCATATTTCAAAGGTAAAAATTGAGGCTTCAAGAAGAAAAGCCAATCTCAATGCAACTACAAAAAAGCCCCCAAAATACAACAGCAACAACAATAACAAGAACACAAACAAACAAATCCAACAAAGACAAAAACTAAAACCTAAACCAACCTAATGCATTATTTAGTTTATAAATAATTTGAAATAAATTGTAGCTATGAGGAGGTACTTTTTTATTCTTTTTCACAGCTAATTCACAAATAATCACTATTATTTGCTCTGGCAAAACGAGCAAAGGCCGCTGCATAGTTAACAGCACGTGGAGATAATTATGGCCTTGGCAATCACAAGTTAAAATCTTATGCCTGAGGTATAAGGTACCTGTTCTTCATTCTGAACTTTGTTCTAATGGTTTCTATCTACACCATATTCTTTTAACCAAAACTTGTTTCTACTTGATTGGAGATTTTTGCTGTTGCCACTAGAGGTCCATTCACCACTACAAATATAGAAGAAAGAGGCAAGCAATGCATTTCCTTCTGCAGAATTAATTTATTTAAATCTGTGTTCAGTGTTAGTCTTGGGGTAATGATCTAAAGGATGATAATTTTGTGGGCAGCTTATAGCAATAGAGGTGAAGTCAGACAGTGCCACTGTTGTTTCAGGGCATGTACAATCCGGTCTTGCTTTTGTCATCCTTTTGGTTTGGTGACAGGCACTTCTTGGGTTTTATTTTCTGTTTCCGTATTTGCTGCACCCAGGTCAGTGTTGCCCAGATTTGCACACCTGCTGTGTAAGTACATTCTCTAATAATCAACAAAAGGCAAATGTTCCCATCCTCCCCCAAAGTATCACACTCGGTTATCATAAACAGCAGCAGCCTTTGTTTCAGCCTGGGTAAGAGGAGAGTCCGTCCTTTTGTTCCCTGAGCTTTCCTGCTCCCTCTTTCCCTCCTCCTGTCTTTGTCAGAATCCATGTGAATGCTGCCTTTGCCTCGTTTATCTTTTCATTCCAGTCTCAGCGCAGCCTCCTGTTTTGCTGTGATATCCCAGGGTGTCTGTGAGGTTTCTAACTTTCTCCCCACCCCGCAGCTGACATTAAATGCAAGCTTTTTGCTAGTCATCCGAAACATGCCTCTGCTCAGCTCTGGAGGGAAGGAAAGGTGGGGTTTTCTCACTGCTCTGTAAAGGTGGGGTTTTCTCACTCCTGACTTTATTCTCTTCTCACTGGTAATCAGGAGTCAAATTCCTGCTAGCTGCAGTGACACCAAAGCTGGGCTGAAACTCGTGGCTTTTGAAAATCTCCTCTTTGAATCATTTGGATCAGTTTTTCTGAAGGACCAAAATAAGAAGGCACTTACTGAATTCCACCAGTTTTTCTTTAATGGGTTTAACTGCTGTCTTGTCTGTCCATCCTTTCCCCTTCAATCTGTGCAGATGATCTGTCCTTAGCACAGGACAGGATCATGTCCCACCTCAGGAGAAGTGGTGAAGTGTGGGAGGAAATCTCATATGGAAGAGGCTTTCCTGATGCACTTTTCCTTGCTTCTCCCTGGAATCAAGACATGTCAACAGCACAGGTTGTTGTATTTAGCTCTTGTATTGACAAATAGCTCTTGTATTTGTCACCAGAGCCACTGTCCCCATGCCTGTGCCTTTTCCTTCCCTTGACTGACTTTTTTTTTTTTTTTTTTTTTTTTTTTTTTTTTTTTTTTTTTTTTTTTCTTTCCTGTGCACCATAAAAGCTTGGAAAAAAACTCTTTGGAGAGACAACGTATTTCTACACAAGCTGCCTACCAAGCCCATGGATATCAGGAAGTTAAACTCTTCGAGTAACTAATCATGTAGCCTCCCAATAATTGGACTGATTGAACAAAACACAATTTTGAATGAATCAGTTAACAACCAACCTTTGGGCATTTTACAGTTGAATCTCTAAGTTTCTGCTTCCTCTGCCAGTGGAGATTGGTAATGAAGCTGAGCACTGGTAAGGAGGTCATCTCAAGTGAGTGTTTTCATAATTCACCACTGTTGCAGCAAGAGCTTTTGGATACAAGGAAGGGAAGGAAGAATGAGAAGCAAATACAAAGGAAAGTGTCCAAATTAGGAGAAGTTTAGTGCCCTGCACGGAGATCTCTCATTTGCTCAGGCACTTGGCTGGCACAGAAAAGGCTGCAGATGAACCACTCCTGGCAATGGGTGATCCCCAAGATGTAACTCAAGGTTATGAGCAGATGCTGGTGTATTGCCTCCCCCTCTGTGTGATTGTACACAATTGTCCTTTTTCCTTCCCTTCCCTCTCCCCCTCCTCCTCTCCTCAAATTAATAAACAAATAAATTGTTTGTTTATTTGTTTGTGGGGGATTTTTAATTTGTTTTGGTTTCAAGGTTTTTTGTTTGTTTCTTTCCCCCCAATACCCTAACTGTTTGAACAAGACAGACCTAGAATGAAAACCACCTATTATTTTTGCATCAGCCCTACCTGAAGGTCAAAACCAATGTCATAGTTCCATCAGGATAAGCCCTTTTACATCCCTGATCAGAGAGAGATACGCTGCCCTGAAGAGCTTTTAATCTAGAGCAATGTTTCTCAGTCTTGTTAACCCAGCCTGGTTAGATTACAGTGACTTACTGGTTTTAAGGTTTCATCATGGCTCAGTTCTCCAAGGGTGGACAGAAAGATGCTTTCTACTGAGTTCTGGGATACAACACAGAGCTGGAGTAAGCGTAAACATGGATAGGTAATACAGGTAAAGATGAGGAGCTGTATCTGCAATTTCCAGAAGACAAGCAAGAACCATACAGAATTTATCTAATTCCCCTTAAATCTTCATTCTCTTTAAATGTGCAAATGTGATTTTGGATACTGCACAGTGCATAAAGAGCTGAACATGGCAAAGGCTCCATGGAGGCTTTAGAGTGTGACTCCTGGTTGTGTCCCTCAGTGGGAAGGAGATGACATGCCGGCACTTTTTTTTTTTCCTGTTTGGCACTCTTCAGAAGATTTTTTGCTTTCCTCCTCATCTCACCAAAAAACCACAAATGCAATCCAGGACAGGCCTCATGCTCTTGGCCATGACCAATGCAAAATGAGAGATGTACATGTCTTTGTGGGCATGTGTGGACACCAAAAAACACCCACTGCTCTGCCTTGAGTCACTAATCTGTGACTTAAGGGCTTCCTGAGTCATGGAGGTAAAACCAGGCAATTTTCCTGATCTAGAAAGATAATCTTCTTTATGTCCATGCTCCAAAAAAGCTTGATAGCAATGAAATGGTGAAAGAGTCACATCTTCTCTCTATGAACTCATGAGGCAGGGGGCATTACACCAACGGGAGCAGTGAAAGAAAGCAGGACACTTGTCCTGACACACTTTGCTTTGCATCCAGAGGTTTAGAAGAAATCCTGCTGGCCTCAATGCTCAGCTGTTTACTGGGTTTAGGCTTGACAGCCTGTTATTAACTGTAACAGCAGCGAACACCATCTGTCTTGTCCTGAGCTACTCCATCAGTCTGTGAGTTGAGGGCTTTGCTTTTTTGAGGGAAAAGGTGTAATTGTCCTGATTTAGTGAAAGATCTTGAATTATCATGTCTAAAGCAGAAATCTGAACCCTCAAACATCTTTCTTTCCTCTATGACCTCTTGATATCCTGAGCCCGTTTTCTCTTGACAGCTTGCTGCTTTTCCTAATCATTTGCAGGCTATGTAGGGAATACAAGAAGACAAATAGGATGAGGACAGAGTGAAACTTCAAAGATCTTGGGGCAGGTCATTAGTTAATATGTCTAGCTTAATAGGTAGCATTGGTTGTTTCTTTTCATTACCATGTGCACTTTCATTTTCTATCTTCTCTCTCTGCAAGTAATAGGACTAGATTTTTGTTCTGTTTCTCTTTTTTTGAGGGGAGGGAATTTTTGTTAAATGAACTGTTATCTACTGGTGGCTAAATTTGGAGGACCTAGAACCTATCAATAGCCATCTGACAAAGGAATGGTAGACTGGATATCCTTGGGATGAGCTTTAAGATAAATATCACAGAAAGTGGAAACATTATGAGCAGATGTTTTTTAAGCAATGGTGGAGGAGTTTATTCCCTGTTGAAAGGATCCATGCTGGAGCAATCCATGAAAAACTGAAGCACAGGAGAAGGATGCACCTTGGAGAAGTTTGTCTCCCATGCAAGGAATTCCAAGGTGGAGAAGGGTACAAGTGTGATGAAAGGAGTGTCAGAGGCAATGTGTGATGAAGTGACCATAAGCCCCATTCCCATCCCCCTGTGCCACCTATGGGGGTGGAGGTAGAGAAAACCTGGAGTGAAGCTGAAGGAAGGGAAGAGCGCAAGGAAGAGGTTTTCAGGTTTGTTCTTATTTTTCATTAAACTAATCTGTTTGATTGGCACTAAATTGAATTAATTCCCCCAAGCTGAATCTATTTGACCATGATGACAATTTGGGAGTAATCTCTCCCTGTCCTTAACTCAACCCATGACCCTTTTGTCACTTCATTTTCACCCTTCACTTGAGGAGCCAGAGGTATAGGGACTACTGGTGGGCTCCTGAGAGCCAGCCATGGTCAGCCTGCCACAGTGGGCTCAAATCTTTTAGTGGACTCTTCTTTCAAGGTTAAAGCAATCCTCATGTGCAGTGACGGCCTCTTTTACTCTTCACCAGGAAGAGATGAGGAGGGAGAACTGGTTTAGAGATGAGAATTCAGGCTGGTTTTGAAAATAACTTGCTGGTCTCCTGAAGAAAAATTCCTGAACAAAAATCTCTCACCTTATCTGCAGAGAAGATGCTACCTCTTGGGTACAGTTGTTCCCCACTGTGGTTGTCAGCACACTGAACGCTGTGACCAGCTGTTGTGATGTCTCAGTACAACCCCAGCCACCAGCGTGTGATGGTGATATTGTTGCAAAAAAGCCAGGAGAAACTTCAATCAGTAAACAAGTGTGGGTTTTTAGTCTTGCAAAATGCAGAGCCAAGTTAGCATGACATTGATTTTTGCACAAAAACACTGCCCCAAGCCCTCCTTTTTTGCTGGCACTGATTACTCCTCCAGCACTTGTGTTACAGGGGAGGGATTTTCCGGCCTCTACTTAGGAAGCAAGGATGGACGGTGTCCACTCCCAGCCTCAAAATGGGATTAAGAATCCCTGAGGAAGTGGAGGAAGGAAGGCTTGGGGGCAGATGCCACCTCTTGCAGGTAACAGTGACACCGCCACCTGCTCCCTGGTGGCTCCTCCCCCAGGTTTGCACTGTGTGGATTTTAATCCAGGTTAACATTAATTAACAACAAATTAATTATTTTATACTGCAATAATACTTCACTGTTCCCATAGGGGAGTTGGACTGCAATTTATTATGCTCTTAATGCAGTAAACATGAATATGAAAAAAACCAGCTGATATTGTAATTGTAGTGAGCCTAGAGAGATGCCATGGAAATAGGGGGTTTTCATTTCCCTTGAAGAGTTGAAGAAAACTTAGACTTGCTTTGTAATAGTTAAAGAAAACAAAAATAAGCCTGCCACGCTGTGCATTGGTATGAATGAGAACTGAACACGTGACTTATGTAGAAGTGTGTGACTTTATGTAGAAAATAAGATGTTTTAATTTAAAAATTGATATTTTGAGAATCAAAACCATAATTGAGCCAGAAAGACTGAGTATTGTTTTAAGTTATGTTCTTTTGCCTAGATTGTTTTCCAGAAAACAAACAACAAAGACAGAAACAAACCCTCCAAATTTTTACCTGTATTATCTTTTTTGCCATAAAGGCTCTTCACTGGCATAGGTAAAGATGGAATTAGTGCTGTTTTTTTGGTGGGATTGTGATCTATAAAGTAAAGTACCCAGGCTGTGTGCTGAAAAAAAAGGGGAAGTTGCTCTAATGGTTTAGGGAACTGAAGTCCTAATTAGCAAAAGATCAGTGAAGGTGATACAATTCATATCACTATCACATCCTCTAGGGAACAGTGTCCATGAGGTATTCAGACACTTCTGAAAGGTGAGCTGTGAGACTTCAGAGGCAGCTTCCAGCCCAGCCAGATCTGTGGAGGAAGCGGGTTGTGGCTGGAGACTCCTTTGGATGGAAGTGGTACCTCAGAAAGACCCATCTGGGGCCTCAGAGGCTTCCCAAGCAGAGAAACAGCAACTCATAACCTGCTGGGGTTTTTCAGAGAGATGATGCCACCAGGGTGCTCAGCTGCTCAGTGCGATTCCCTTCCCCTGGGAAAGACAGATATTCATTGTTACTCTTGGCCTGGGCAAGCAGTTCCTGAAGTGGCTTTTCGGGGCAAAAACCAGAGAGACACAAGTCTCCATGCTCCAGGACTGGCTAGATGAGGTGTGATAGCTGGAATGAGTGAGGACTGTGAGACAGAAAGCAGAACAGCAGCACAGAGGACTTTCTGCACTTTGGCACTGAAGTGCTACTCCTGCTTTTCAGTCAGGTCTGCCTTTTCCACTGTATAAGCCTCACTGCTGCTGCCTGCCTGCCTCTTTGCAGAGCTTGTGGAAATCAACCTTGAAGAGGCTTCTCTAGCATTAAGAAGTTATTGTGGAAGTCACCAATATTACCCCCATTTGATAGGGCATAGTGCATCAGAGCAGGGAAGCTCAGTGTGCTTTTTTGCAGCAGAGACCTGCAATAAGGCAGCAGCTTCTCCAGAGAGAGAGAATGTTTCAAACATTGTTTTCAAGATAACAGTAAAAATATTTGTTCTGCTGTGTGAGGGAAGCCACAGGCATTAATGCAGCTGCCACCACTGTCATGCTGCTGGTGAATCACTGGTGAATGCCATTGTAATGACATGGTGAGAAGCTCCAGCTTGCTGAGTTCTTCCAGTGCTTTGGACATCAATGCATTTTACAAGAGCAGATCTCTACTCAAGGGCATAAAGGCCACTGCATCCCAGATGGTGTGACTACAAAACAGTTTTTTAGCTCTCCATGCCCAGTGCTCACCAGCATTTAGAAGAATGGGCAAATTCACCGTGTTTGTGGAAAAAGTGTGTTTATCTGGGTCAAGGAGACCACCACATATTTAAGTCCTACTCTGATTTTGTCCAATCAGAGCAGGAAGGTGGCCACGTTCTTAGCCTCGCTGGCAGAGCACAAAGCTGTAGTGGTGTGAACCATGAAGTCATGGATGAATTCAGGGATGAGCATCCATCTCCCGGAAACAAAAGCAAGCAGCCTCTGTGAGTGCAAAACCAGCAGTGTGATGGTTATCCAACACAAGGGATATATGTGGGATGGAAGGTGATATTTGATAGTGACCTCCAAATACAGCCTTGCAACTGGTCCTATCCCAGTTTTCACACTTCTTGCCATCACCATCACTAAAGGCAGACAAGTCTATCAGAACAGTTCTCAGGATATCATCAAGCCCACTTTGTGAGTCCAAGGCAGGCTCAGCTGTATCTAGGTTATTCCCAGTAAATGCTTTCTTAACCGGCTCTTAAATACATCTCCTGATAGAGGCCCTACCTTCTCTCCCAGTGCCTCATTGTTGCAGGATTGTCCAAGATTCAACACTTCAGCTTGAGCTCATCACCCCTCCAGTTGTGGAGATTTCCATTCTTTTTCCACCTCTCCTTCTTAAGTATTTGAAATTCTCTGCCATGTTCATCTTGAATAACTTCACAATTTTTCTCCCAGTCTGACATTTTCCAGACTTCTCACTATTACCACCATGGACTGGAAATTATTTCCAAAATGAGACACAGCTGCCATGCAGAGAAAGGAATTGCTCTGTGTATGTTGTACATGAAAACCCTGTTTCCACACCTTACAACCTTACTTTCTTTTCCTTTCTTTTTCCACAGCAGCTAACAACTGCCACCTCCTCGCTGGCTCCGCTGGACCCTGATCAGTTGTGGCTCCCTATTCCCCAGACCCATCTCCACAGTTGCCTGAACTGTCTGCCTGAACTTCAGCACTCTTCAGGGAGCTGGTTGTGAAGTGTGCAGGGCAGGGGTGAGTTCTAGCTGGTTGTAGCTGCCTGCCTGGTGTTGGCGCAGGTCCACCAAATAAGCTGCTCCATCTCTGCTTCAGCGTGTCATGCAAAGCAGGCAAATGTCTGGAACTCTGATTTTTATTCTACTTTTTTAAACCAGGTAAAAAATGGTATGCATTCTGCTTAGCCTAGCCAGTGAGCAAGCTGGGAGCTGGCTTGTGTTCAGGATACCCTACAATCAATAGCAAGCAGAGCTTGCATTGGGAGCTTAATCTGCAGTATAACTTCAGCATTAGCCACACAAACTTATCTGGTAGCTGTGACCAGAGAACATCTCATGGTCTCCAAGGAGCTCAGAAGTGGCTTGGAAAATAAATGACCCTTCAGGCACACCCTGAAACTTTCCCATCTGCATTTTGGTGTTTTTATGCTTCCTGAGGGGTAGTTTGTCAATAGGGTCTGGACATGAGCCCAGGAGTGCCCAGGTGGCCAAGAAGGCCAATGGCCCCTGGGCTGTCCCAGCCATGATGTGGTAGCAGGAGCAGGGCAGTGACCATGCCCATGCTGGCACTGCTGAGGGACCACCTCAAGGGACCATTTCAGGACCTCCCACAAGAGGGAATTGTGAGGCTGAAGCATGTCCAGAGAAAGGAACTGAACTGTGGAAGGGTCTGGAGCCCAGGAGCAGCTGAGGGAGCTGGGAAAGGGGCTCAGCCTGGAGAAAAGGAGGCTCAGGAGGGACCTTCTGGCTCTGCACAACTCCCTGACAGGAGGAGAAAGCCAGGCAGTCAGGCTGTGCTCCCAGGGAACAGGGACAGGAGGAGAGCAAACAGCCTCAAGTTGCACCAGGGGAGTTTTAGAGTGGATGTAAGGAAAAATTTCTTCCCAGAAAGGCCTGTTAAGCGTTGGAACAAGCTGTCCAGGGAGGTGATCTAGTCACCATCCTTGGAGGGATTTAAAAGATGTGTAGATGTGGTACCTGGGGACATGTTTTAGTGTTGGGTTTGGCAGTGCTGGGTTAATGGTTGGACTCACTGATCTTGAAATATTGAAGATCTTTTCCAACCTAAATGATTCTGAATCTAGTGACTTTCAGTGAGTCCCTGATACCCCAGGAATTGCAATTAAATGTAAAGAACTTAGCAAGACAGAAATTTCTCCTAGCTGTTGTGTGCATTGAAAGATGCATTTTGGACGACATATGTTTCAGTGCCCTAATATTACACACTTTGTTTCTCGGTCTAGACAAGCCTTTAGCATTCCCCCTCGCCACTACCAGAAATTCCACATTTTGAGGAGATGAAAGCCTCACAATGCTCCTCACCAACTTGCAAAACACATCTCTCATGAAAGAGAGTGATTCCCCTTCATGGTTCATGCAGCAGAATTTTAATATCTACAGCAGAAATAGCTAAAAGAGAAAATGTGAGATTCAGAAATGAGGGCTGCTGGTGCATGCCTGTCCAGTGACTTGGTTTTGTTGGGTTTTTCTTAACCACAGGCATAAGAATATGCATCACAAAGACAAGCATACAGAAGGGAAAGAAAGAAGAAGAAAGCTGATTCTTTACCCCTCCTGGGGTACAAAAGGGGCTATTTTGATTCTGCAGCCTACTAAAGTGCAGTGTTTTCTTCATCTTCATGCAGTTGCTCCTATGCTTTTGTTGCAGTTGTTTTTCTGGGGTTTAAGTGGAGGGAAAGATATGTTCCTATGCAGTCAGACACCATGGAAAATGTGATACGTACAACATAGACCCTCTGCCAGTGGGAAAAAAAAAATGACAGGATAAACTCCATATTTTAGTCTTCGAAAAAAAATTACCCTTTTAGCTCTTGCTGCCCTGTTCCATACTGGGCTGAGACTCCTCTCACAAACCCACTTCAAAGCTCCCACTTTGACAACTTGTGCTAAAGTGACCCATCTTTCCCTAATGCAGCTGAATTACCCTAATGCAAGTGGACAGGACACAAGTATCCTCTGCCTGCTCTGGGACAGAAGATTTAAGCACAAATATAAAAAAACCAAAACCCAGTGGCAGTACTTCTGTAGCAGTAACATCTGAAACCACAAGTAACATCTGAAACCACAAGTTGGCTCAGGGCTCCACAGTGCCAGGATTTGTGAGGTGAAAAATAAAATGAAAGTCTCTGGTTTTTTGAGTTGAAAGAAAGATTGTCTGACAGTAGCACATCAATCAAGGCCCAGCAATGAGTAATTAAAAGACTCTCTGGCTATGTAACTCATCTTGTTTTACAGTGGAGGGGAAAAAAAAAAAAAAAAAAAAAAAAAAGCAGAGGCAAGAGCTTATCTGCTCCAGATAAGTGCAAGATATAGTTTTAGCAGATTGTTGGTAGACCATCCCACCCACACAGAAATTAAATGGGACACACTTTAATGATGCTATATCCTTTCAGCGGTGCTTTAAAGAAGATTATCTTTCTTTTTTCCCCTCCAAAGCAGAATGACTTATCTCATAACTTCTCCCTTATGAAAGTTCAGCTGTTTTGTTAGCCAAACTGCTTTGCTCCCTGCCGTGTGCCATGTACTCACCAGGTCACTCTGACACCAGACCCCTTTGTTCCTGGATAGGCAAGTGCTACTTTGCTATAATAGCTGAGCCACTTTGGCAAATATCTATGCTAGGATCCCAAAACAAATTTCTTTTGGTCTTTTCACTAAGCCAAGGATACAACCCATTTTAAAACAACTAAATCAAACTATTTCTCTGGAGCGCTGCACCTTTAATAATTTATTTCTGAATGCTTTAACGAATTCCCATCTGACCCAATCACTGACCCCAAGAAGGTACCCACTTCACATATTTTTTAATAAGAAAGTCCCTGGCAGATCTGCTGGACAGAGCAGGGTGGTGAAAATACAAACTACACAAGCAAAGTAGTAGGTTTGTACTTTGTGGCCATGTTCTGGTCCTGCCTGAATATTTTTCATTTTTAGATTCTCACTATTCAAAGGCAAGGTGGACATCAGGTTTAGGCAACCACAGACCAAATGCACACCACCTGCTTTGAAGAGGAAAGAAAATAGATAGTATGGGTTAATACAGTTTAAGTGGAGACAAGGCAAGTGAAGTGACTTGCCAAATGTCACCCACCAGGGAAAGATCATCTTAATTACAAGCAAAGAAGGCAACTCAGTGAAGTAAATTTTTACTAGACTCCTGAACACTCCATTGTACAGTTCAAAGACAAAGCCTGTGTCTTTGTCTTGGTTTGGGCAGTGCCAATCAGCAATTGAAGTAAGAACTCTTGGACATGTCTAAAATCAACAAAATGTCCAACAGCTGTAAAAGATAAGCCAAAATCTTTGGAGGAACTTTGTTATAGACTTGAAAATGAGAACTATTCTGCTACAAACAGAAAGAAATTACTTTAATGTACTAAAACAGGGAAACTGATAAAGGCCAGACCATTTCCAGAGTAAGGCACCAAAGACAGAGAACCAAAGGGGTAAACTGGCATAATTCTAGTCAGGACCCACTGGGGCACCCTCCTGCAGCAGATGGCACTCATCATTTGTTGCAGGGGGCTGTCTGACTGATGTCCTCCCCTCTGGAGGTGCTGGACAGGCCTCCTATGAACTTCTGAGCTGCCAGATCTAGCTGTGCAGAGGCAACGTCCTGGATCAGCTGGAGGCACAGCTGCCTCCAGCACAGACCTGCCTGATGGCTCAGGAAGAACACCTATCCCAGCCATTCTGCTTGCCAGAGCAAGGAGCCCCTTGCCAAAGGAGATGAGGAGAGTCATCTGAGCTCCACAAGCAAAGGAGTTGGAGGCTCAGAATGAGACAGGGGAAGATTGAGCTCTGCCAAGGCATTTCCCAATCAGCCTAAACTGATACTGTGCAAGAATTTTGGTGCTTGCCCCACACTAACCTCCTCTCGCTGTGTGGTCTGTGTGATACACTGCCAGATGCAGCACTGCTGTAGTCCTTAGAGCCATTAAAGGTTTTTAAAAGGAAAAAGAAAATAAGGAGAAAAAAGAAAAACTAGCTCTCTCTTCTGAGAGTGGGATGGATACAATGATAAGAAACAGATCCAATGAAAAGAAATTAAATGGTGCTAATTTGTTG
Source organism: Sylvia atricapilla (assembly GCF_009819655.1). Classification (NCBI taxonomy): domain Eukaryota; kingdom Metazoa; phylum Chordata; class Aves; order Passeriformes; family Sylviidae; genus Sylvia; species Sylvia atricapilla. The sequence continues at coordinate 21,335,628 of NC_089174.1, read as the reverse complement.
ATTGCTTACACTGCCATGAACACAGCAGATTAAATAGCAAATTTATAACCTGACTGAACTCCAGCTGAAAAATCACAGTGCTTGGAAGAGAGAAGCCCCATAAGAGTGCTGCTGTGCTACTTAACTGCTTTTTCAATAGTTATGACCCACCTCCCTGCCTATTTTACAAGACATTTATTTTCCTCTTCTGCTCCAGTTTAACAGGTGTCTGGTACAGGAAAAGGAAATGAGGCAAGCATGGAGGAGGACAGAGGCAAAAAGGTAGATGGAAGCAGGGCAAAGGGACACAGAGACATTATCTGAACAATGCTTATACTTGACATTTGCAGCGTTTAGCATGTTACAAAGGCAGACCTGTGGGCCTCAGAAGGAAAACAGCATTGTTGTAGGAAGCAGAGAGGAAGAGGCCAGTGCTCTGACTTTTCTATTTGCTCATCAGGCTGGTGGAAATAAGATTTCCTCATGTTGAAGGCACCAGCAGCAGAGAGTCCCCTTTAGCAGCAGGGGAAAAACAGCAGAGAGGACTTGATCCTCTGGTGTATCTCTCGGCATCAGACTGGCTGGTCAGGAGGCCAGGATGACTCTTTGAGGCCTGCAAGATAAACAGGCAAGGACAAAGCTGGAAACCAGTGATGTTGTACTAATGAGGGCACAGCATCACTTTAAAGCTTCCCTTTTTTAAAAAAAATGTGATTATGGGCTCCTAACACCACAGGCAATAAACCCAAAATGTGGAAGTGTCTAAATACAGCAGAGGGATCTGTTATGGGAACAGCCTCAAGTATGGAGAGAGGCTTTTCAGTGAACGTCCCAGTGGGAGAAGTGGTATGAACACTACTCTTCCTTATCTGCATCAGCAATTCCAGTGATCCAGTGGGAGGGTCAAGAGAAACTCACAGTTTTTGCCAGTAAAGATTTGGCTTGCTTGTGGAAGGGACAGGAGGACACCAAAATTAATGACTCTTCAGGATCAATCAGTGTTAATTACTTGCATGTGTAGGAAGGTGTTGATAACGGCCCGTATTAGGAAGCAACTCTGAGTTAGCCTGCCTAGAGCAGATTAGGGTTGTGACTTTTCTTTTCTCCACTTTCATGCCAGGACAAAGAAGAGTAGCACTTGCCTCTATTCTGACTCTTGCTCATTTGCTCCTTCCCCTGCAAGCAGGTTCTGCTGAGTAACCAGCAGCACTGGTGATCCCAAAACCACATTTGTCTCCCCTCATCATCCTGCTGCCTAGAGAAGAGGCAGCTTCTAGCTGACAGGCTGCTCTGCCTGAGTACTTGTGAAACAGAGAGGCTGTGCCAAGGAATAGGCAGTATGTCTGAAAACTGAGCACACAGATCATTGTTTGGCCCTAAATAAGGATATTAAATGAGTGAGTGTTAGAACTGATCCAAGATTTCACATTCTGAAATCCTGAGGGGAATTACTAATCTAATTTCAAGGGTTAAGAAGTAGGGAAAGGTATACTTCTAAAATGTTAACAATTTCTATGCACCCAGGTAAGAATCCTGTACAGGTGAGGGGTGCTCTGCACAGCTCATGCTGGGTCTTGATTAGGAATAGATGGTTATTCTGGCATTGGACTGAGACCAAGGCAAGACCACAGGCCATGTTCAGAGTCACTAGCACTGGGTTTTACAGGCTGTTCTCAGAAGCAACCCAGAAGCAGCTGCTGTCAGGAAGCCTGTTTGATCTCCTAAGATTTTTCCTACCTGGTATGCTGGCAGTTCTTCAAGACAACATTTTGCTAACCTCTCAGAAGACTTTCAGGAATTTCTACAGGAAGCAAACAGGAGGCCAGGTCCTGGAGCTGCTCTGCAGCAAAAATGACAGAGGGGGGTTTGGAGGATTTGTATCTGGAATTCAGGGAGGTGTCCTGACAGTGGCACCAGGGGCCTGCAGGGGTGAGGTGGCCTTGTCTGCATGGCTTTGGGCAAACTGCCTCTCCTGTCCATGTGTCAGAGCTGTCTGTTAACAGATATTGGTGTAGCCACTGGCCCCTGGTCTGAGGTGGTGGCTCCGTGGCCATTCTAACACATACAGAAAGGCTCTGGTGCAGAGCCCCATCCTTCCCAGTTAGTCATGTTGGGTTCAGGGGAAGGAAAGAATCTTTGGGTTTCCAAACATCCTAGCTGAACTGCAAGGGAAGTTACTGAGGAGTTCACTACTATCCCTCCAGCTTGCAATCCCCAAAAAAGATGGATCTACAAACATACAAAGCTGAAGGTATTATTAAGGCAGTGAAGACATCATTATGATAACCTCATTTTAAAAAGTTTCGTGGAACCCCACAAAGGGTTCTTTGCCCAAATTTGCTCCACTCAGCTGCTTCCTTTTTACAGCCAAAATACCATGGCTAGATCTCAGGAGAAGGTGGAGAGTGAGGGGTGAGATTTAATTCTCTTGGGCAAAGGACATCTTATGAATAAGTCTCCTACTGAAAATAAGCCCAGGACCTCCAGCACATGAAAACATATTGGACCTAGGGGTGTGTGGTGGTTCAGCATGAATGTGAAAAGTTTTTTTTCCTAAGGAAGTTCTAGCATGGATTGTGATTGATTGACAGCTTGGCTGGTGAATGGGAGTGTTTCTACATCTCCGGAAACAGAGTCTTGAATCAGAAATCCCAAGTGGCTCATCCCTTTCCTTTTCCAGCTGGCAAGGAGGTAACATCACCTGGTGAGTCAGGGTTCAGGCTGGGCCCCCCAGGGCCAGGCTTGGCCGATCCGCGGGGCATGGCCCTGCCTGTGGGAGAGGGGTTGAGGCTGGCCGTGTCCCCTCTGTTCCCTCCCCGTGGCTCCTCCGATGGGGAGAGGAGGAGGAGGACTGCAGATTTCAGATCGGTGGTGTTGGCCCTGTGCCAGAAGCCTCCGGTCTGAAGGAGGAGAGACTTTTTGAGAACTTTTCTCCAGAGCTCCAGGGAGCTGATCCAAGTTTGAGTTGCTTTAGATCTGACCAAGGGTGGAGGAGGGTCGTCCATCAGCGTTCCTGAGCAGCTCCTTCTCCCCCTTCCTCCCCCTCCATCACCTGTGGTGGCCTTGAAGTTCCAGGAGTCAGCTGGAGAGGAGGAAAAAAAGACTCTGGGCAAAGACTTAAACCCTTTTCCCTCCTCCATGGAAGACAGAGTGATTTGAGATGTAGAGAGACAAAGTCAGTGAAAGAACTGAGAAAGACCGTTGGAAGATGGGATAGAGGAAGTGGACATTTTTAACTGGACTTTTCTAGATGTGAAGTATGTGGAAAGGGACTGTTTTTGTAATACCCTAATGCTGCTTGGGGGAATGCAAGTTCTAGCCAAAGGTTTGTGTGTATTGATATACATGGGTTTTAACTGAGAATTTTGAATAGAATATGTCCCTGGCTCCTGGGAAAGAGGAGGTCTCTATTTCTTTTGAGATAGAGGTGATTTTAGAGATAGAGGAGAATCCCTGTTTCGTACTAGAAAAGCATTCTTTAAACAATACCCCAAACACGTGGAGGCCCATAAACAGCTTGGAAAACTGTTATATGGGTGGGACTGTACAGAATCTGCACAAATTCCAGGTGGTTGCAGATCTGTGGCCTTTTCTTCTGGTGTGTTCTCCATAACTCTAGAGAGGCTCTTCTCCCAAGGTGCTGTAGGATTATGTTTAAATGGTGGCAACTGACTGAAAATCGTAGTTCTCTCTCTGTGTTGAGTGGGAAAGTGAACAGTTTGCGGGGGGGGAGGAGGGGAGGAGGAAGGTGTTCGAATGTCTCATTTTTTGTCTCTCTCTTTTTTTCTTTAGTGTATATTAATAAAATCTATCTGTTTTTAATTTTAAGTTGTGCCTGTTTCGCCTTTTTCTCCCAAAGTCCTATCTCCCTGTTGGTAAACGAAATTTGGAGAATGTGAAACCACAACAGGGTCTAAGTGCATCCCAGGATATTTTTCCCAGACACCAGTGTCTACAAAGATGCAAATGGCTTAGAGAAGGCCTCTGCTTTACTTCTCTTCTGGGGAAGTCCAACAGATTGGTAGCAGCAAAGACAAATAAAAGCCTGATTTAAGCAGGAGGTGAGACAAAACATGTGCAGTGTTTTCCTTCTTACATGCTTTCCATGGTGTTGATTTCATCAGAAGGTTTTATTAGAAGCTGGAATGACTGTAAGAACAGATGAAGTGTATCACTCCTGAGCTGGCACTGTCATCTCCCATCAACCAGCAGTGCCCAGTGCTCTGCTCCACCTCTTCATCAGAGTTAGCTAAGAATAAAATTCCCACAAAATCTGTAGCAGTTTGTCTTGGGTTTTATTAAAAAAAAAAAAAAAAAAAAAAAAAAAAAAAAAAAAGAGTTTATTCCATCTGTTGAAACTCAGTTGGGGAGATTTTTCTTTATCAATTGTAACTCCAGAATAGAGGGGGTAACTGCCTTCTCTGATAACAAGCCACTTGTTAAAAGGAGGTGGGGCATTGTTTCTTATCTCTGTTCAGTCTTCCACTGCCCTCATGGGAATATCTTCTGTTAATGGACAATTACAGTTCACCAATGACAGGACACTTTACATCATCCTAATTGTAAAATGCTCTACCCAGGGAGGAGAACCAAACCATCTTCACCTAGATAAAAAGGAGCCACAAGTGTCACCAGACATCCAGTGTTCCCATGGTACTCCTAAAGGAGGACTGGACCCATCTCTGGACCCTTAGCTCCACAGGACCATCTCTGCTTCCAACAGGACCACATATGCCACTCCAGGAGGGCTTACTTTTTGAACTGTTTCCAACACCCTGACCAACAGGGTGTCAGCTTGTATTCTGACTCTGTCAGGGTTTTCTAGGATTTCTTGTTTGTTTGCTTGCTTGCTCATTCTTCTGTACTACAACAGCTGTATTTTTAATATCCCTAGTAAAGAACTGTTATACCTATTCCCAAAATCTTTGTCTGACAGCCTTTTAATTGCAAATTTATAATAATTTGGAAAGGGGGAGGGGGGGGCCTTACATTCCAAGGGAGACTCCAATCTACCCTGGCAGATACTTGTCTATCTAAACCAAGACACAGTTGAGTAAGATTATCCAGACATTTCCACACTGATTGCAGCTCTGTCAGACATGGCAGACAATCAATTCTTACTTCAACCTAAGAAATTAATAGCGTTTTGTGGAAAAAGTAAAGAAATAGGAATAGTAGAGGTGACAGATAAGTAACTCCATGCTGATTCATGAACACCCATACTTTCATTACTAAGAGGTCAAGACTCCAGAAATCTGAGGCCTGGAGGCTTCAGTTTTGACTTCAAAACATCACAATTACCAGAGTGTAACACACAGGTTCTCATGGATGAGGTGGGGAAAGCGTGAAGCTCTTACTAAACCAGAGAAAGAGCACTGTGTATGGCACAACATTGATATTCCATGTTTTATTGCCCTGTTTCTAGAGCAAGAGAGTACCAAATTTCTCCTTGTCTTCCAGGAACAAAAGCATGCAAGAATCACACACGTGATAGCATGGGTCCAACTTGGATAATGAGCAATTCTCTTGTACTTCGTCTTTATCTAGACCTTCAACTGTAGCTGTCAAATAGGACATGTCTTTCTCTATGGTGTGCCAACTGTACTGCTTACCAAACCAAGGTCGGTGGCATTTCTAAAAGGCACATTCCAGACAAATCTGTCATTATCGCAAGCCCTTCATGTCCCATTTTGGGTGCCAAAAAAAGAACTGCCAGTGAGTAATCAACATACAGCCGCTTGCTCACTCCCCAACCAGTGCAATAGGGGGAAAGGTGGAAGAACAAAAATAAAAAAACCCCAAATAAATCTCCTCAGTTGAGACAAAGACATTTCAATATGAAAAGCAAAAGCTGCACACCAAGCAAAGCAAGATGTGGAATTCATTCCCTGTTCTCCGTGGGCAGGCAGGTGTTCAGCCATGCCCAGGAAAGCCAGGCTCCATCACAGGAGGCTTGGTGAGACAAAGGCCATCACTCCAAATATCACCCTCTTCCTTCTGCCCCAGCTCTGTGTGCTGGAGCCAAATCCTGTATGGTCTGGAACATTCCCTGGGTCATCTGGGTCAGCTGTCCTGGCTGTGTCCCCTCCCAGGTTCTTGTGAGGAGCAGCAAAGCCTTGTTGTGCAAACACTGAGCTTCCATGACCGACATATCCTTGTGTTGTCGACACTGCTTACAGCACAGACACAAGACACAGCCACACTCCAGACACTGTGAAGGAAATTAACTGTGGTCCAGCAAAAAACAGCACAAGTGATTGCTGTACACTGGATATCACAGTTTTACTCTGCTCCAGCTGCCCTTAAATGTACCCCTTCCATGGCATTCTGCATTAAGTGAAATTGCTCACTATTTTTTCTGGCATAGGGCACTTTGTACTACCTTGCATTTACTCCAGGTAAAAGCATCCAAATGGGATATCAATGCAGAGCATGACCACTTGTGACCCTTTGGGGACTAGTAGCTTTGAGCTACTACATCACTGAGTAAATGGAAATTTATCTTGACGCCCTGTCTTGGGAGTTCTGGTAGATGAAGCAGCAATTGTGTTGATTAACACGGCCTTTTGTATCTCTGAGAATTTCTTCATGACTGAAAGGGCTAAAATCTGATTCCTCTGCAGCAGGCTACCACCTACATTATGGGAGGAGGAGATCAGAGTGTATCTCTGCAACTTTGCTGCTCTCTTCTTGCTCAGGGTTTGTCAGTAAATTTTTGTCTGTCAATAAATGTGCTGGGCAGTGAACAGCGATGGCTGAGATTAAGGCAGACGCCTCTTCCTGCTGTCGCTTTCCACAGAAGCAGAAAACCTTTGGTAGCAGCAGAATGAAAGTGAGCAGTACCTCAACACCTGCCCAGCAAGGGTGCAGGGGGAGCACCAGTCAGACAAACAATTTTGGAATAAGAGACAAGTGTCAGGCAAGAACAGTGCAGAGAACCAGGGAAGAAATTATTAGATTGCTTGGATACTGCAAGTGTACAGTACACTCCAGTGTGCTGATGCCCTGGAGACTTCCCTCAGAGTTGGTTTGTACTTGTATTTGTAAAAAAACAGCTGAATCTTCACCACTGGTCAAGTACTTTTTCTCTTAATAGACAATTTCTGATGCCTGTGTTATAAGTTTTGGAGAATTAATTTGTGTTTTACAGAAATATAAGGTATTAAATCATGTTAAATCCACCAAATAAAAAGAAATTGTGAAACTGCAGACTCTGCTGGGAACAGGGGAAGCAGTGCATTTGCAATAGGAAGAAGGGTGCCTCCACCAGGAGATTGATCCTCTCCAAAGATGAGATTGATCCTCTCCAAAGATGAGATTACCAACAACCCAGTGATCAACACCTGATGGAAATCTTATCTACATTGGCCTGGGTGTGCATCCCAATACCAGGTTCCTGTAAATGCAATCAGATGCCCAGCCCTGCCTGGAAAGCTATTCGTTGGACCAGCAGATGGAGAGAAAAGAAATATGAATATGGAACAACGACTGAGTGGACAGTGGGATGAGACAACCTTCTTTCTGGCCAAAAAACAGTATATAACCTGGCCCTGCAAAAGCGGACTTTGTGAACATAGGAAGATACAGCACGTGGCCGATCCTAAGGTTCACCCAGCACCAATCCCAGGCTCGATGCTGTCCATTGCTTGTGGCTTTTTCAAATTTCTATTTCCCAATATTTCTTAATAAAATGGCATATTGATGAAATTGGGCTGATTACTTATTACATCTGTGAAAAGTTCTGCTGAATGTGTTATTTTGACAAGTATTATGAAACATGATTTCATTACCTCTGACATGTGGTTAGAAAGAAATACCCCACAGTCTATCCAGCTTAATCTGCAGCCACAATTTGTTAGATGCAACTGCCAGATTTGCAGCTGCAGAAGTGAAACCAGAGTTCAATCAGAGTCAACCACTGAAAGAGCTGTGCTGTGCAGTTAGACCTGCACTTGCTGTATGGTGAATCCAAAATTTTAGTTCATTTCCAGCTGCTGAAGAGTATGAAAGCCAGCACAATCCAAAAGGGGCAGGACAGGATCAAATATTAGCACATGCTTTTCCCCAAGTGCTATTTTATTATAAATACTTTATTATAGAAAAAAATACATAGCAGTCAGAGAAGTCAGGAAGTTTGGGGTAAGAATTGCCATCAAAACAACCTACTCTCTTTCAGTTTGAAGCCATTCCCCCTTCTCCTGTCTCCAAGCCCTTGTAAATAGCTTTTCTCCATCTTTCTTTTTGGCTTCTTCAGGCACTGGAGGGGGCAATTAGGTCAACCCTGAAGCCTCCTCTTCTCAAGAAGAGAAGCCTAATTGAACAAGCCCAATTCTCTCAGTCTTTCCCCACAGTGAAGCTGCTCCATCCCTCTGGTCGTCCTGGTAGTCTCATCTTGACTGACTCTAACAGGTTGATGTCCTTTCTGTGCTGAGGAAAAGGAAACCACAAAGGAAAGCTGCACATACTGTCCTGGTTTGGAGTAAATTAGGGAAGAACCTCCAAAAGGAGTCCCCTAAACCAAACCTCCACCACCCCTTCCTCCCCCAGCCCTGGGTTCGGGAAGGAAAATACCTCGGAGAAAGTGGAAAAACCGGTTTATTGACAAAAATACACTCCCCAACACCGAATAGTGGGAAAAGACGGGTTACTGTGATGAGGAGGGTGTTGACGCATCTGTTGCAAGCCCCGGGACTTTTTCAACTTCTCAGGTCAGGTCAGGTCCGGAGCCCGTTCAAACCTTGGGGGGAGGGAGAGAAAGGAAGGAGGGGAAAAAAAAACCCAAAACAAACAGAAGCAGCGGGGGCGGGGGGGGGAAAGAAAAAACGGCGGCAGGGGCAGCCGGAGAGCAGAGCGAAGCAAAGCGAAGCGAAGAAGGCAAAAGCAGCCGAGCTAGCTGAAGCAAGAGCTGAAACAGCCAAGCAAGGAAAAAGAGAGGCAGGAACTGCAGGCTTCCACCCAAGAGGGCGGGATTCAGCTGCGAGATATAACAACATATCCAAGATATGGAATGGATATATGGGATAGGAGGCAGCTCAACCCAGAACATTCCACCCCTTACCCCATATATCCATCCAATTAAAACTTTCATCTCACTTACTCAGACCTTTAACACTTACACATTTCCGTCCATCTTACTTGCTCAGACCTTTGACACTTACACATTTCCTTCTGTTTCATGTCTAACTGATCTAACACGCAGACAATGGTAGTAACATTCAGCACATATCAATCTTACCCCATATTCAGATCTCCCTGAGGTACACATCGCATTGTTCCATCTTTCTGCATTATCCACCATGTACAACCCAGTCCTCGAGCAGAGACAACTCCACGGATGGGTTTGCCCGTACTCGAGTCAGAGTTGATCCATACTGTCTTTCCCAACAAACCTCTAACATGGGCCACTGGGACTTTATCTCCATCTACTACATTAAGGTGCTGGGACTGAGCAGGACCCGCTCGGTTGGTGGAACCTCGGGTGTTAACTAACCAGGTGGCTTTTGCTAAATGCTGCTCCCAGTTTTTTAAGGACCCTCCACCCAACGCCTTCAGGGTGGTTTTTAACAGCCCATTGTACCTCTCCACTTTACTCACGGCTGGTGCATGGTAGGGGATATGATATACCCATTTAATGCCATGTTCCCTAGCCCAGGTTTTAATAAGATTATTTTTGAAATGAGTCCCATTGTCTGACTCAATTCTCTCGGGAGTGCCGTGCCTCCAAAGGACCTGCTTTTCAAGGCCCAGGATGGTGTTGCGGGCTGTAGCATGAGACACAGGATAGGTTTCCAACCATCCTGTGGTGGCATCTACCATGGTCAGCACATGACGCTTGCCTTGGCGGGTTTGAGGCAGTGTGATGTAATCAATCTGCCAGGCCTCCCCATACTTGTATTTAGACCACCGTCCTCCATACCAGAGAGGTTTCATCCTCTTGGCTTGCTTAATGGCAGCGCATATTTCACAGTCACTGATAACTTGAGAAATGCTGTCCATGGTTAAATCCACCCTTCGGTCTCGTGCCCACTTATAGGTGGCATCTCTACCTTGGTGACCTGAGGCATCGTGCTAGAAATAACTCTCCCTTGTGCTCCCAGTCAAGATCTATCTTCAACTCCCCTATCTTTGCAGCTTGATCTACCCGCTGATTATTTTGCTGCTCCTCATTAGCTCTACTCTTGGGGACATGGGCGTCTACATGGCAAATCTTCACAGGTAGGGTTTCTAACCGGGCAGCGATATCTTTCCACTCTTCAGCAGCCCAAATTGGTTTACCTCTATGCTGCCAGTTCGCCTCTTTCCATTTCTTCAGCCATCCCCACAGAGCATTGGCTAGCATCCAAGAATCAGTGTATAGATAGAGCCTTGGCCACTTCTCTCTCTTTGCAATATCTAGGGCCAGTTGAATTGCTTTAAGTTCAGCAAATTTACTGGATCCACCCTCTCCCTCAACGACCCCTATGACCTGTCGTGTGGGGCTCCATAGAGTTGCCTTCCACCTCCGACCCATCCCTATGACACAGCAGGAACCGTCGGTGAATAAAGGGTAACATATTTCCTCTGCTGGCAACTGGTCGTATGGCGGAGCTTCCTCAACCCGGGTCACTGTTTCTTGTTCTTCATCTGCAACACTGAAACTTTCACCTTCGGGCCAGTTTGTAATTACTTCCAAAATTCCAGGGCGATTCAATTTCCCAACTTGAGCGTGTTGTACAATGAGGGCAATCCACTTGCTCCAGGTAGCACTGGTGGCATGGTGGGTGGAGGGAACCTTTCCTCTAAACATCCACCCTAGCACTGGTAGTCGGGGTACCAGGAGGAGTTGTGCTTCCATACCTATAACCTCTGAGGCAGCCCGAACCCCTTCATAGGCTGCTAGAATTTCCTTTTCTGTTGGAATATAGCTGGCTTCCGACCCTCGGTAACTTCGACTCCAAAATCCCAGTGGTCGGCCTCGAGTCTCCCCAGGCACCTTCTGCCAAAGGCTCCAGGACAGACCATGGCTCCCAGCTGCAGAATAGAGCACGTTCTTCACGTCCGGTCCCGTCCTGACTGGGCCAAGGGCTACCGCGTGAGCAATCTCCTGTTTAATCTGAGTAAAAGTGTGTTGCTGCTCAGGGCCCCACTGGAAGATGTTTTTCTTGCGAGTTACCAGGTGGAGAGGGCTTACAATCTGACTATATTCTGGAATATGCATCCTCCAAAAACCTATGACACCTAGGAAAGCTTGTGTCTCCTTCTTGTTAGTTGGTGGAGACATGGCTGTGATCTTATTGATGACATCAGTGGGAATCTGACGCTGTCCATCTTCCCACTTAATTCCCAGGAACTGAATTTCTCTAGCAGGTCCTTTAACTTTGCTCTTCTTGATGGCAAAACCAGCTTTCAGGAGAATCTGGATAATCTTCTCTCCTTTTTCAAACACTTCAGCTGCAGTGTTCCCCCACACAATGATGTCATCAATGTACTGCAGATGTTCTGGAGCCTCACCTTCTTCCAATACAGTTTGGATCAATCCATGACAAATGGTAGGACTGTGCTTCCACCTCTGGAGCAGTCAGTTCCAGGTGTACTGCACGCCCCTCCAGGTGAAAGCAAACTGAGGCCTGCATTCTGCAACCAGAGGAATGGAGAAAAAGGCATTGGCGATGTCAATAGTGGCATACCACCTTGCTGCCTTGGGCTCCAGCTCATACTGGAGTTCCAGCATGTCCGGCACGGCAGCACTCAGCGGTGGAGTCACTTCATTCAATGCCCTGTAGTCCACAGTCAACCTCCATTCTCCATCCGACTTGCGCACAGGCCAGATGGGGCTGTTAAAGGGTGAGTGGGTTTTACAGACCACCCCTTGGCTCTCCAACTCCCGAATCATTTTGTGGATGGGAATCACTGCATCTCGAACTGTTCTATACTGCCGCCGATGCACTATAGAAGTGGCAACTGGCACCTGCTGATCTTCCACCTTCAACAATCCCACAGCAGATGGGTCATCCGATAGTCCAGACAGGGTGTTCAGTTGCTTAACACCCTCTGTTTCTACAGATGCTATTCCAAATGCCCATCTGAATCCCTTTGGGTCTTTGAAATACCCATTCCGAAGAAAATCTATGCCCAGAATACACGGGGCCTCTGGGCCGGTCACAATCAGGTGTCTCTGCCAGTCCTTTCCAGTCAGGCTCACCTCAGCCTCCAACAAAGTCAACTCTTGTACTCCCCCTGTCACCCCGGCAATGGAAATTGGTTCTGCCCCCACATGTTCCAATGGCACCAAAGTACATTGCAATCCAGTGTCCACCAAAGCCTCATGTCTCTGTGGCGCCGATGTGCCAGGCCATCGAATCCACACAGTCCAAAACACATGATTCTCCCCAACCTCTACCTGGCTAGAGGCAGGGCCCCTCTAAGCCTGATTATCTTTCTTTCTTTGGACATATGTCCTAGAGGTTCCCTCCAGGGGATCAGACATATCATCATCGTCCTGGCTGCAGACAACTGGTGCTGCTCTCTGTTTAGTAGGACTTCCTCTTTGAATCCTACCTTCTTTCAATTTACGGACTCGTTGTGCCAGAGCAGCAGTGGGTTTTCCGTCCCACCTCCTCATGTCCTCCCCAGCTTCACGCAAGAAGACCCACAACTCGGTTCTCGGAGTGCGCCTTCTCTCCCCAACAGAGGTACGCCCGCGTTGAACACCAGGGTCTCTAATTTGAATGGCCGAAATTTGGAGGAAGTCCTCCCTAATCTCTTCCCTGAGTTTTTTGTGATTTTCCTCTAATTTATCTTCCAATTTCTGCAGTCGTGTTTCCACAGCTGCAATCCTGGCGTGAGTTGGGCTATGTACTGAATCAGCATATGCTCGAAGCTTCCTTGCCATATCAAGCACGATTTCGTGTGTCTCCTCCCGCTTCATTATTGCTAGAGCAGAAGCGTATTCAGATGGTCCAAGTCGTACAAGTTTTTGCCACATCACGGGTGTACATGGTACCAAATCTGGGTTCTTAGTGTTTAGGTCATCTGAGAAGATAATCTCTGCCACTGCCATTTCTCTCAAGCGTTGAATCCCTTGTTCTATGGTCTTCCACTGGGTCTGCTGCATGTAGAGATCGTCTGCACACAGGTATCTTTGTGCCACACTTCCCAGGACTCGTTCCCAGAGACTGCAAGGGGTAGCCACCCTCATCATTCCTTGGTCAATAACTGGATCATGTGACAGGGAGCCCAAATGCCTTGCTTCAGTGCCATCCAGAATTGTAGCTTCGCCTGCAGCATCCCGGAGACGGACTAACCAACTAATTATAGACTCATCTCTTTGTCGAGTGTAATCCTTTCTCAAACCTCGGAGGTCCTTCAGGGAAAAAGCATCAATAGTGGGTCCTGATCTTGTGCCAGCTGGTTGGACATTTGATCTTAGGCCAGTTGATCCGGCTCCCAATCAGGTGTCAGTTAGTTCGGCTTCTGATTTTACGTCAGTTTGTCCAGCTTCTGATTGGGTGTCCTCGGGAGGCCTTGAGGGCCCTTCACCTTCATCATCATCATCATCCTCTACTGGTTGATCAGTCTTTCATGCTCTCTTTGCCCCTGCGACTGCCAGTGTCTTAGACTCCCTGTCTGGTTTAGCTGTTGGCCTGGAGCCCAGGATATTAGCTGCAGCCTGAGTGACTGGGGTGGTAACTAGCTTATCTCCCTGTTCCCTTTCTTCTATCTGCTGTCCATCAGTATCTAGCAGAGTACGGTAAACATATGCCAGGGCCCAGCTCACTGCAACAATCCTTTTCTCCTTAGTATTACCACAGCACTTCTCTTTCAAATACTTTGCCACCTCAGCTGGGTTCTGAATTTGTTCAGATGGGAAGTCCCAGACTATAGGATCAGAAAATTCCTTTAAAATTTGGCCCATATCTTCCCATTTCCCCACTCCACTCAAGATTTCTCTTTGTTGGCTTTACCCCTAAATCAGGAGTCTCATTAGCTCTTTTAGAAATCTCAGCTTTCATTTTATATAAACTGCAGACAGTATAGAAAAGACTTACTAGATTAAATGCCAGAAAGATGGTCTCTTTAACACTCAGGGGAAACTGAACATTTTCTAATAGAGATGTAAAAAATTCAAAGGAGAAGAGGGAAGACAGAGGCTGAAAAAACTCTTCCCCTGCTTCTCCCCTAACAAACTGAATGCACCACCACAACAACGAACTATACACTTCTGGAACAGATTTAAGCATCTTAACAGCCCTTCTATAAAGCATCACAAGCAAGCCCAGCCCAATGAATATTCTGGTTAGTGCCCCACGGCCCCAAAAGCTACGTATTAGTAGCAATACCAGAGCTTTTTCTATGTAAGGGAATAACCCTAGGTACCACAGAGGTATTAAAACCTCAAAAATCCCTGGGGACCAGAAATATTGGCAGGCTTTCACCCCTGTCCTGGGTTGTAGTTTAGGATGTATTCTATCACCATCTTCAGTTAATGGCCCATCATGGCCTTTTGCATGACTCAGAGATAACTCCCTCTGGGAGTTATCTCTCTCTTTAATGGGCCATCAAGGCCCTCTTCCGTGACTCATCATCCCATTGTGAGATGCTCCGCCCATGGGGAAGAGCCAAGCATTCTCACCTGGATATAAGCTGGGATTTGGGACAGTAGAAGCAGCCCTCACCCACTGGATTCCCAGAGGACCGGAGCTACCAGACCTTTCTACAAGATTTCTGTTTCAGGAAGACCACCTCGTCCGGACTGTTTCCATCACCCTGATCAGGTTGTATTCTGACTCTGTCAGTGGTTTTTCTTTTTGTATTTATTTTATTTTATTTTATTCTATTTTATTTTCCTTTTCTTCTCATTAAATTTTATTTCTGACTTAGAGCCTCTCACTTGGTTTGCTTTCAAAACCACAACAACCCCGAATGACATTATGAATCCAGAAAAAAACATCCCAATACACCCACAAAACAACTAGAACCACCAATATTATTATTAAGGTTTTTCCACTTTCTCTGGCCCTTTCCCGGCCAACGCACCAAGAAATGGAGTAAATTAGGGAAGAACCTCCAAAAGGAGTCCCCTAAACCAAACCTCCACCACCCCTTCCTCCCCCCAGCCCTGGGTTCGGGAAGGAAAATACCTCGGAGAAAGTGGAAAAACTGGTTTATTGACAAAAATACACTCCCCAACACCGAATAGTGGGAAAAGACGGGTTACTGTGATGAGGAGGGTGTTGACGCATCTGTTGCAAGCCCCGGGACTTCTCCAGCTTCTCAGGTCAGGTCAGGTCTGGAGCCCGTTCAAACCTTGGCGGGGGGGGGGGAGAGAAAGGAAGGAGGGGAAAAATAACAACAAAAAAAAACCCAAACAGAAGCAGCGGGGGTGGGTGGGGGCGGGGGGGGGGAAGAAAAAACGGCGGCAGGGGCAGCCGGAGAGCAGAGCGAAGCAAAGCGAAGCGAAGAAGGCAAAAGCAGCCGAGCTAGCTGAAGCAAGAGCTGAAACAGCCAAGCAAGGAAAAAGAGAGGCAGGAACTGCAGGCTTCCACCCAAGAGGGCGGGATTCAGCTGCGAGACATAACAACATATCCAGGATATGGAATGGATATATGGGATAGGAGGCAGCTCAACCCAGAACAACATACAGAGCAAATTAAGGACACTAACAAGAATTCCAGGCAGGAACACTGGGGCAATTCTTCCTTGGCCATTCTTCACTCCTATACCGATAGCATAGTGCTCTCTGAAAGCACCACTTCCACAGCACTGGTTTACCACAACAGCTCTGTCACCCAGGACTGGGCTTACCTGCAAGGCTGTTGAGTGTCCCATCCTATTACTCACCTCTCTGCAGCCTGCAGGCTTTGCTTGTTGTTCATTCAATCAGAGTGGTATGTTGCTGAGGTCAGACTTATTATTGCACTGCACTCTGCAATGCAGGCACCCCCTGTAGCAGTTCCCACCACTTGCAACTCTCAGCACATACACATCTGCTTCTATGATTAGCAAAAAGAAACAGCAGAATTATCCCATGGCGAGATCTCCACAACAGGTTTGAAATGCTGCTGTCAGCCAAGGTATGTGGAGCATGAACTGAGGCCTATGCTGTACACTACAGACAGCCTCTGTTGTCATGTTGTAATTTACATCAGTTACCTCTGCCAGTTACAGCTTTATTTTTTCATCTGCCCAGATGTCCTTCATTTGAACAAAAATTACACCCCTAACAACAACATAGCAATATGTCAAAATGAGGGCCTCCTCTGTCTTATGAACTTCATAATGAGTTCCATCTCCACTGGTGAGGATGCACCAGCCTGGAAAACCATCACCTCCCAGGCAGAAATGCTAGTAGAAATGACCATGGTCTATCTATCCAGTTTAGCCTATCCTGTCTGAGTATTAAAAGCTGCTAGACAAGATGTCAGGCCTCATATGCTATCAGCTTCCGCTTAAAAGGAGCACTGAATTTCATTCTGGTGATTCTTGCCTATTATATCTAGTAGCACACACTTTTCTCTTCAGTGTTTTTAGCTAGAATTTGTTAAATTCCAGAGTTTTCAAATTTGGCACTTGCTAGGAACTCTGTAGATGTAAATCAGATTTTCCACTGCTTCTAGGACAACACAACATCTGAGGATCTCACCTTTTAGGCTGACCATATTTGCTCTTCTAGGTCCATCTGAACAAAAGCAGATAGTTTTTCTTTCCAGTTTGGAACTCTGTCCTCTCCAAACTGTTTCTGAAACAACTCCTGGGATGAACAAGACTATTTCAAATGGGTAAGATAAGACTTTTCTGCAATTGCCAAGTTAAGATGTGTTATCCAATGAAATACAAGGCCTGATGTTTGCTACCTGAGAACAATACCTATTTTAAATGTCAGTTCATATCTTTACTATAAATCACTTGAAAAACTGCAATTTCTTGGTTTTGTTCCTGTATAAATGTCAAAGTGTAGTTGTGAACAGAAGTTCTCTAGGACCTAACAGTCTGAATGACTAAATGTTTGACAGAGAAAACACATCAGTTATAGCAGAACTGGACAGAACAGCAGATTTGATAAAAGTCCTGGATCAGACTTTTTGATATGCCTGTCTGAAGGGCAGCAGAAGTGACACAAATGGCCTTTTGCCATCGTCTCTGTTGAGGGTTAGGTTTGTCCCTTTTTCACTCTAAAGAAATTTTTCCCCATAAGTTACCAAGGAGACCAAGTGTTGGATACTTAAGAGTACGAAATCTACCATCATCTGCTCGCCCTGGAATTCTGAGCTTCTGTGCTGCCCTGCTGGAGCTGAGCTGGGCCAGCCCTGCCCCACTGTCACAGCTTCTTTGGCACTGCTCCTTCTGCTATGGTGTCCCCCTGCCCCAGGACATCCTGCCATCCCAGCTACCAGCCTGGGACTTTTCCACTGTTTCAGCTTGGTGCTCTGAGGATCCTACAAAGACACCGAGACCAAACTGCCCTGGGTGTTTGTAAAGCAAAGCCCTCGAGGTTCTTAGTGTTATGTCTGATATGATATGATTTGTGCTTAATGTGATATATACGGTATAAAGTTATCATATGGTATAAGTATATGGTATCAAGTCATTCACACTTAAGAATTAAAAGTTTTCAGGAATTGTGCCACCTCTGCCAGTAACAGGGGAAGAGGCCTATTTGCAATAGAAAGAAGCGTGGCACCAAGAGGAGATGAGACTTCCGGAGGAGATAAGCCCCACAAGGACCTGGTGATCAGCACCTGGTATGTATCTTGTCTCCATCATCAAGGGCGTGCATACCAATACCAGGTTCTCATAAATCAAATCAAGCCCTCATTCCTTCCTGGGAAATCTTTCAGCAGACTGGCAGCAGTGAGGAAAAGAAGCTGCAAGAGGAATGCAGCAAGAATGAATATGCAAGAGGAACAAGAGAGACAAAGAGAATGAGGCAACCCCTGTCCAGCTGAAAACCTGTATAAAACTGGACCTTCTGAAGACAGTAATTGTGAACAGAGCGGGGTTTGGTGCGATAGAGGCTGGATCCAAAGTTCACCCAGTACTGACCCCAGGCTTGGCGCTGATCTTTGCTTGTGGCTTTCTTGGACTTTCATATTTCAATTTTTCAATAAATTTCTTTATTCATAAAATTGGCTAATCATTTATTACACTGGTACTGTTGTTGTTATTAATACTGTAGTTGTTGGTTTTTTTGCTTTGTTATACATACTATTAAAGAACTGCTATTTCTATCCCCAAATCTTTTGCCTAAAAGCCTCTAACTGCAAATTTATAATTGGAAAAACCAGGGGGGGTGTTTTATATTCTCCATTCCAAGGGAAACTCCAGCTTTCCCTGGCAGATACCTGTCTTCCCAAACCAAGACAATCTCACGCTGTATCTTCCCCACAGCTTTATCCCAGATCTCACCTAAAAAGCATGAGGGCTTACGATACCAAAAGCATGTGTGTTTGTATCTTAATGCAGTCTTGGACCTTAGAACATTTGCTGTTTTAGAAGGTCACAGAAATGATGAAACAAAACAAAATAAAAAGGTTCCGTTTTGGTCTCACATTTATTTTAATCTTCACAAAATTCACGGTTCAGAAGAGACATACAGGAAGCCTAACCAGGATTATTGGGGTGATTGTTGTTTTATGGCACTATTTGGAACAATTTTATCAGGAAGGCTGAACACCAAATTTTATTGCAGACAGCTTCCAAGAGCAACTTTTTGTTTTAAGACCATAAAAGGCAAAAATAAACTGTCTTTTTCTGTGCGATCAAAGACCCAGCATAAAAAGTGTCAGGAGGACCTTAAATGCCAGTTCCTGTACTCCCAATGTGTGTATCTTGGACTTCTTCCAGTGTGGGAGCAAGATGGACTTTTATTTTTATTTTCCTTTTAAATGGAAGAAAGCTGCCAAAATACATAAGGAGAAGGATTAGAGCCAGTTGCTTTTTGTTGGTTCTTCAGTGGAACACTGCCAGGCAAAGCCGTATGCTAAATTCCCAGGGAATTTCACTCTCAAAAGCCAGCTTCTGGATTTCCCTCATTTGGGAAGCTCTCCCTGAAAAGGATATTCATATTTAGGAATCAGCTCAATGCAGAATTGTATCACGGGCAAACTGGCTACTGTCTATTCAAATGCTGCTCTGCATAGCAGCCTTTGCTGTATTTTTGGGGTTGGGGTTTTTTGTTTGTTTGTTTTTTCCCCATTAAGTTGGGATAACTGGTGAGCTAGGCATGTTTCAAAAGCACGATTGCAGAGCACCCTGGGTAATCCAAAGTGTACTCTTACAAAAGCAGGAAGAGACCATTGCTCTTAGTATCAATAGCTGCTAACACTGACTCTCCAGGGTCACTTGGCAAGGCTGAACAATTGGCCACAAGCACATTATTTGTCTTCTTGGGGCCTGTGATGGTGTTGCAGCTGTTATCCTATAAAGGGACAGAGGGATGTCTCTTGCTACTCATCCACCTTGTGCCAAACATCCTCCCTGTCTTGCATCTCCCTTTTGCTCTGTTAGGTGGTCACATTGTTGGGGAGGAAAGGAATATTTCTAAAGGAAGTTGTAGCTTCCCAGAATTTCTTGCTTTCCTAAATAAGCAGAGGAAAAGGATGTGAAAATCAGACAAAAGATGCAATTCTGAGAAATGTTTTGACATGGCAATGGTTTTAGCAACTCGAAAAAAATAGTCTTGGCAGGAATCATACTTCTTATTTTTCATGTGTCAAGGAGAGATTTCCTTAAGGCTTTTCAATAAAATACTGTAGAAAGGCTAGACCCATGATTAAAGTATTAGGGCATCTGGATTTTTCTTCCTTGGAAGATAATTTTTATATGTCTATGTATCACTTCATGCCCTTATATTTAACTCTGTAAAATGGATACATTAACATTTATGTATTATGAATAAATTCTTGAGCTGTTTTGAGACATTCAGAGGCTGTAATGATAAGAACAACAACAAAAAGTGCTAAGAAATAGCAGTATATATTACAGATACTGCACAGAAAAACTATGCAACTTGTCAGACATTTCAGTTGGCTTCAGCAGATAGCAGAGAAAGAAAGCAAGAGCATACATCATTGGCCAAGCATGAAAACCACATAATCCACCTTTAACCTACAAACTTCACTGATTTTGAAATAGATTATTCTCCGTTCATTAGTACATGAGTAGAGGCATTATTTATCTTTGCAATAAAGTCCAAATGCCCTTATTACTGCTGAACCCTGATGCTGAAATGTAGCTCTTTTAAAGTTAGCAGTAATCATTTGCAATACAGTAAGCAGATGGAGACCCCATCAGAAATCAATGTCCCATTGTAATAGGTCCTGGGTGTCTAGACAGTCAGAGACAGTCCCAGCCTTTGAAAAGATTACAGGCTGAATAGACAAGAGAAACAAAAAATGTGGAGAAGAAGCCAGCAGACCACAAATGAAGTGTTGTGCTCAGGTTTCCAGTGCTGGTCCCTGGTGAAACGGAGATGAGGATTTGCCTGGGGGTGCTGTGGCTGAGTGCCTCACACCCCACCTCCCACTTCAGGCACAGAATAAGGACTGCTGAAGGGCTCCTGCTGCCAGTGAGAATAACAATGAAAGAAAGATAACAGGATCATCCAGGGATTCAGCAGCTAGGAGAGCTGACATGATATTTATCTGCTGTCTGCAGGAGAGAATCATATTTCTTTTGCACAGATGGATGTGTACACAATCAACTTCAGAAGATGCAAAACAAGGGTTTCTGATTTCCACCCAGGTCTACCTAGTAATTACATTAAAGCCAGAGATAGCTGTACCTGCATCTGAATAATTTTAATTAGCAAAAATTAATTAGTGCTCACACACAGCAGTACCTGCAGGTGTAGTGGACTTGCTTAAGGTTAATTAAGGTCTAGTTAGGATTTAGCTTCTGTGAAAACAGTTTGCATGACCTCCAAAATTGCTTATGAATTTAATCCAAATTTGGCAATTAGATTCCTCATAAGAACTGTGAAAATCTGTGGGTTGATAGTGAAGACAGAAACAGTGATAGTATCTCTCCAGCTGCATAACTTTATCCCACTGGATATTGGAGCTTCCCCACAGACAAACACAGTAGAAATTGGGGTTTCTTTTGCCCATTGCACAACTAGTTTGTAAATGCACTTGTCACATCTTTTTTTAACATTCATTTACGTATCTTTCTTCTCTTTAACAGCAGTAGGATTGAACAGTGGATAAATCAGATTTGGGTTTTTTTTAATTATATATGCTTTGACTGCGAGGAGTTCTTTTCGATAGATACTCTTTTTCTTCTCAGCAACTTATCCTGAAGTTTGATTAAAAGTCTGAAGTCCAGAAACAATCTTGTTGAAGTTACTTATGAACAAACAAAAATCAATATTAATCTGAAAATGCATGTTTTGGGCTTACCTCACTGGTCCTGGACTTTCACAGTTTAACCATCATGAATACACACTGAGAAATCTGTCCCTGGTGGGTTCCTGGGGCTGGGTTTTGCCCTCAGATTTTGTCATGGCCAACTCAGATGGTTGCTGGGACACGTTGCTCCTCCTGCATATCTTACCTGTCCCTGGTTCTTTTTCCAACCTGTCCCAAGCCTCCAGATAGCCAGAACATTGTTCTGAATTCAAAGACTCAACATTTCTGTGACTAAACGCCCCAGTCCCTAAGGATCCCTGCCTGCTGCTGGCCAGGCATGCACCCCACTGCCAGCCCATGCCTTGCACCCAAAGGCTCTCCCACTGCCCCTTATGCTCAGGGACTATTTCCCTGTGGTGATAAGAAGAGAGATGTGATACAGCCCAGGCAGACGCTCCTGGCAGAAGCACTAGCTTTTGCCCCAGGGCTGGAAGCATGGCTGGCTATACAGTAAGAAGTGCCCTCTTCCCTCACTGAACCAATGTGTGCCACCAGACTGTGCCAGCTGGCCTTGCCCAGGTCAGAGAGGCACTCAGCATTTGTCTTGGCGGGAAAAGAGGGGCTGAAGAAGAGATGTTCAGGAGGAAAGGCAGCCAAAGGTCCCCTGGGGATGCACACCTGCCAGCTCACTGCCTGTGATGGTGGTGGTAGTGCTGAGCAGCAGGAATATTCCAGGACAAGGAAAAGCCTATTGTATTTGAGGCACTAATTGCATATTGCATTTGACAGAAGAATGTGAATAAATCAGAGTATATTTTCTTTCACTGATATGAACACAGAAGGCCTTCAATGATTCAGTTTTCTCATCAAGAGGATGTTGATCTGATGAATGATTTCTTGGCTATTTGCAATATCAAGGGATGTAGGAGACACTGCTTTGCATGTACCTGATCAAATAGATAGATCAGATCAACCCATCTACATCCAACTACAAAAATCGCACCAGTGCTTTTGCTGATCACCCACAAACCCACATTTGCTGAAAGCTTTGCTTAACAGATTGTACTATAGGGACACTGTGATTTCTGAGCAAGACACAGAACTATCAACATCTTTTTGCTGATGTGCTCAAATGTGCTGATCTACACTGTAGATTAATTGCCAACAATGTTTCAGTCCAAGACTAAAACAAATTTCTTTCATTTTAATACATTCACAGTTTCAACAGCTGAGTTACATGACATTAATCAAAACTTGGCACAGACACATTAAAAACAGACAGTGCCTTTCTGTTTAGTGAGGTGGAAATTTACAACTAGACAACAAATATCTAAGTTCTGGAAGATGAATTTGGGGAAAAAACCCACTAATTTATTGAAAGAATCTTAGTCATAGATGAAGAATCTATTTTCTTGAGCATATAACTTCCTTTGACCCAGCTGGGTTGCATACTAAAGAAGACAGTTTTCTCAATTAGGAAAGAAGATATATCTCTTATACGTCCATTTTGCACTTTTCTTATTTGTGTCTGTCTCTGTGTGCATGCAAAACAACCTGTTACCCACTCTACTTATAAACTCTGTCTGATACTAAGGACCCTCTACGTTATTCTATTCTACACTGAAAATTCTGTTCTCATTGTTATGCATGCCTGTGACCTTTTGCCTTCAGATTCAGCTGAAGTCCTCTAGGGGGTGACAGAAAGAAAAAAAATACTCTTTAATTTGGCTAGATATAACAGTGGAGAGTCATTAAATCTTGGTGACCAGCTATTCAGTTACAGTCCATTTAATCATACAGCAGCAAAATAATTGGCAATGGCTCAAGGCAAACTAATTATTCCAATCTGAAACTCGGCAGGGTAACAAGTAAACTGTAGATGAGGTGGTGATAGATTTTGCACATCTGACAGGCCTGATCCATGAGGCTCCTGACAGGGAGACTAATGACAACCCAGGAAGTGTTCTCTCTTCAGTCATGTCAAAAAATGAGGAAAGACTGGGAGCACAAAAACACCTGCTAGTAGTAGAGGAAAAGACCACTTTCAGGAGGAAAAAGAGAGATGAAGAAGGCTGGGCTCTTTAAAAGCCTCTAATCTACACCTTCAGGCTGCATGGCCACAGGGGCACAGAGGCAGACTAATGTGTACAGTTTGCCCTTTCTTTTTTTTATGATAATTTTCTCCCCTCAATATGTCTTGCATCAGCCAAAAAGTAATTAGGCTTGCTGGCAGTCATAAATGTCCTGGGAAAACCATGTGGCAGGCTCAGAGAGCTTTTAGACTTGCAGCTTGGGGAAGCAATTAGCTGGAGCACTCTGGGTGTCAGCACCAGGTCTGGGAGGCTGGCCTGTGAAATCGCAGCCACAAAGGTTGTGGAGTGTCCAAGAGACAGAGCTCGGAATCGCAACAGTGTTAACTCAGCCCATTGGAACTCAAAAGACAATATCTGGGTTAGTATTGGGTTAATATGACAGGTTAGTGACAGCAAAACCTCTTCCTCTTTGGGAGGTAATCACACCACCGATGTCTGGTGAGGCCCTAAAACGCTCCAGGACACCTTAGGGAAGTAAACATTGTCCTGGAAAAACACAGTAGTCAGCTGGATATTGTTCTGGTGCAGGATGGAAGTTCAGATGTTCCTCACTAAGACCTCAAAAATCAGGAGATCTGCCAAAATGCTTGAGGGATAGTTTTGATGACAAAATTTCCTGGAATGGAAGTACAAAAGCATGCCTCCTTCTTTCTGTGTGGCAGCACAAAAGCTTTCCAAAAAGCAGAGAGGTGTATACCAAAACAACAGAGCAACAAAGTGGAAATTATTCGAGTGGGAGCTGTGAAGAAGCTATCACATCCTGCCCAGCAAGGCATAACCTGGTGAGTAGCTGCAAATACCAGAAATTACAACAAAATTCTGTCATTACAAAAATGTTTTCCCACTGACCCTAAAACAGAAGTTAAGAGCGAATGTCAGAAGTCAAAGCTCAAACATTATGAGCAAATAATTCAGAATAAAAATTTCAGTATTTTGAGGAATAAAACTTCTCTCTCTGAAGCTACTTCTGTGATCCTTATTGCAGGGGGGCAGGATTGTCAGACATGCAAGAAAAAAAGAAATTAAGTTTAAACTGAAGGATGAGCTATGTACAAGTGTTCATTAAAGTCAGCACTAGAAATGTATAACAGTTTTGTAATCAGACTACTTGTTTTTCATTCATTGTAATTCTGCAGAAATCAGAGGTGATCATAAAAATGACATAAAGGTCCAGATTTGAACCGGACTTCAAACTTCCATGGAAAGCAGTGCCTTAGATTAAGTTCTCCCTTCTCTGTAAAACTGTCTCTTGAATACTTTCATCAAGAAAAGTTCACGTCTTTCCTGGCTCCCATGGCTAATTACTCTCACAGTGATTATTTTCCCCCCTGAAACTGGGGAAGGTATCTACAGATGTTCAATTTGTGGAGGTGGTCCTTAAATAAACTTTCTTCCACATTTGTCATTGCTTCTCAGCATAGAGACCTAGGGGCTTATCTCTATCCAGAATGACTGATTTGAAGAGGGCACTGAGTACTTCTATCTTTTCTGTGGGCATTTTTAATTAACCTTTCCATCCCCATTCAGCAGCACACCTGCAGCTTCATCATGCTTCTACTCTGTAACAGAGCAATAACAGCCTTTTATTTGCTGTGTTTGATATCATTTGTCAATTTGACCTCTGGCTGAATTTTTCCTTTGCTAACTACATTACTGCATGTAGGAGCACTATTTCTATATTTCTTTGTGGTATTCTCACCTTCTTCATCTCTCTCCTGCTTCTCTTTTGCATTGGAGCTCCTTCAGTAACTCACTCTTTACAGGATATTTTCCTGTTATGACTGTTTCATTTTCTGGTGAAAAGTGTAGGCCATTTTATGCCTTGAAAATTAAAACACTCCAGTACCCCTGAGGTTCTTTGCCCTACAAGAGGCATAGAAATGTCAGTGGCTGGTGCAGCACTAAGCCTTTTTCCCACTAAATATTGAGTTAGCTGGAGGATGGACAGCTACTTGCCTGTGCCAATTGAGCCAGCTGCTGATCAGATGAAGCAGCTTTTGACAAAGAGGTGGTTTTCTTGCACAAAGGCATGAGAAGAGAGCCTGTTCTGCCTGTGTGGGATTTTCTGTAGGTCTCTGTTTCTCTAATAAGTTGAGACTGAGAAACAAAGAATCAGAGAAGCTCTTCTGAGAGGTGATCATTCATACCTAAGACAGGCCCATGGCAAATTTATGGCTGTGGGTGAGCACCTGAGACTTCAAAACATGCAGGAGAAAGAGAACCTTTCCTCAGAAAATTAAGAAGGAATAGAATTATGAAGCTGAGCTAACTGCTGAAGGAACAGAGAAGGCCTCTTGTCATTTACTCTGTGCAATGGGCATCGAGACAATAACAGCTGAGCCTCACCTCCTAGGCACATTTGGAGTCCTGCTGTACTGCCTTTACAACAAAGAAAGAAGTTGAGGACATCAGCTCAAGTGATCCTCACCTTTGTTTGATCATCCCCACCATTTCACTGATTTTGATGATGGCAGAGAAAGAGCCTGCAGATAAAATATGCTCACAAACCCAGTTTTTCTTCCTGCCAGCAGAACTGGCAATCTGGGTATTACCACCCTAAATTTCCTAAAATATTGAATCTCTGGGGAGATTCATTTGAGCAGGAATTCTGCTGGAACAATAGCAACTTTTTGTTATTTGTACTGCAGCAGCACTGGGGGTTTGGATGGAGCTCTCTGACCATTAGCTGGTGAAACCCATGTCCTGGAAAAGCAGTGAGTGGTAGGCTGAGGAACTGCCCAGGCAGGATCACACAGCACTAAGGTTTCACACATATCTCTGGCCACTGGTAGTGAATCCAAGCAGTGAGACCTTGCCCAGCAGCCTGAATCAAAACCTGGTTCAGATGGATTTTCCCTGCCTGCCATTGCTTCTTTTTCACACCTGCATTTTTTTCTGAGAGCAAACTTTGACTTCTGGTAGCAGAATACTGAGTCAGCTACATGATCACTTAACCTGGCAGTCTTCAGTACTTATTCAATATTTAACAAGTATAATTTTACATTATGTTTTCTACAGTTGTTATTTTTGTTTATTTCAATGGTACAGTATCAATTAAATTATTAAGTCTGTTAAGTGAATAATTAAATAAAATTAAATATTTTGAAGCATCATTCAAGAAGGAGTATTATTTATCTTCTTGGGAATGTTATGCAAGCATGCAGGGATGAAGATATGCATTAAATTAATCGTATTAACAACCAACATATTATTTATTTACTAAGAATGTGATAAATTCTGTCATATTACATATCTGAAACAAACCTGTTGTTAACCAGTATGGATAATCTCGGTGAAATAGAATTAAGAATAGAGAATTAGAATAGTTTGTATGAGTGGAGTCAATAACAATAGAATTAGAATTAACGTGACCTGTAATTTTTAATGGTATGGAAAACAGTCACAGAGGAAGACACTTGAATGTCCTGTATAACCTAAAAAACTACTACCCAAAACCTAAGTAACACTTCAAGAAATCCTTAGCAAATACCTTTATCACAGAATCCATGCCACTGAGAGATGTAAAAAGTTGTTGATCCAGATGTTGCTGCTTTCCCAACATCAGTAACTGAATTTACAATGGATAAACTGGGAACAGGCAAAAATTACTCGTCCAATGTCTAAGTACATCTTGCGCAATCTGTGATTATGAAAGTCAGGAGAAATTCCACCACCAGAAAAGGTTAGCTTCCTATCTTATTTAAGGCCAAATGGACTTCACGTTTTAAGTTTCTCTTAGGTATTTTGTTGTTCATATCAGGGAGACACAAAAAGATATTTGACTACCACAAATGATGAGCGAAGAGCTACAATTATTTCATCCATAAATATTTTAATCAGATAAATGGCTCAATATCTGGGTGTTTTTTTGGTGGGTATTTTT
The DNA here is from genome assembly GCF_009819655.1 of Sylvia atricapilla. Lineage (NCBI taxonomy): Eukaryota > Metazoa > Chordata > Aves > Passeriformes > Sylviidae > Sylvia > Sylvia atricapilla. The sequence continues at coordinate 21,308,347 of NC_089174.1, read as the reverse complement.
TTTGGTTATGTTGCTGTTGTTGGGTGGTGGTTTTTTTGGTTTTGGTTTTTTTGTTTGTTTGTTTGTTTTGTTTGTTTGTTTGTTTGGGGTTTTTTGTTTGTTTTTTTTCCCTAAAGGACTATTTTCTGGATATCTGAAGAAAAATATTCTACCATGCATAACTTCTATTGAACTAACAGAATTGTTTGGACTCCCCCCTCATGCATAATTTAATATTCCTGTTGCTGGCAGTGTTAAAATGGTTTTGTTACAAAGAAGAACAACAGGAAAAAATCCTTCAAATTTAATACTTTTTCTGGTTATGTTTGCATCTATAAAAAGTGCTTCCTAGGAAAGAAACTGGATCAAGACACTTTCTATGAAGACTAGTGTGTGTGGGATTAGACACAATCAGCCATCTTTTGCTATCCTGGAAATGAAAGAGCAAATGGGTTATACTTTACTCTTCATAAGAACTGAAGTGACAATTACAAATTCCTTTCTTCTTACAAATTATAGAAATCAGAGTCAATTTTGCAACAGAATTCATTAGATCTTATATATCCATAATGGGTTTTTTGTATTAGTTTTTTAAGAAGCAAGTAGCATTTTTTGACTGACTATTAGTAAATTATTGAATGCTATACATAAACTGAAGTCTAATGTCAGGAAGCAATATGATTTGGAAATAATATTACTTAAATACATTTGATTAACATCTGCTCTTCTACCCAAGTCAGCATTCATAATAACCAAACTTCTGGAGAACAGATATTATTCTAAAAATTGAACTTGAGAAATCAGACTTAAAAGGACAAATGAAATGAATCCTCACTTAAAAGCATTGTAGAGAAATTCTTAAATTTCCTCTAAGTATCCTTACGAGAAGGAGAAAAGTAAAATTCCCAGGATGCTAAGCTTCAGGAGAAAGAATTTAAAAATGTGTACATACACCACTATCATAAATTTTGGTGGGGAGGGTTGGTGGGTTTTTTGGGGGTTTTTTTGGGGTTTTTTGGTTTGGTTTTGTTTTGTTTTCTGGTTGTTTTGTTTTTGTTTTTGTTGTTGGGGGTTTTTTTGTTTGTTTTTAAGTTAACAGCAGGCTAAATGGAAGCCTACTAAAACAATCCTTTTTCCACCAAGATGTCGAAGCCAAAAAGAACCAGATCAGGGTCTGAGAGAGCCGTGACAGGCAGACGTTTCTGGAGCTTCGATGCCATCTGCTGTCCGGGTAAAAAGAGTGCAGTGATCCCAACATATCAACGCAGCACTTTTCCATTCCCACACGGAAAATTGTGCATGGGCTGTCCCCGCAGCTGCCGGTTCCTAACAAAGTAACGGCATAATTAGAAAAAAAAAAAAAAAAATCCCCAAAAGCTTCTTGGGACTGGTCAGCTCTCCAGGGAATGGGAAAAGAAGAGGCATAAAAGAAGGATGTAAACTGACACCTCGATTCCATGCAAAGGGGGAATATCTATTTCAAGAAAGAGGGAAGCGGGCATCAACTTCACAGCTTTGGAAAAAGTTTCTCCAGCAAGATTCCTTTCAAGACAGTAACCTCTCTGCTTGGGTCCTAAAGCTAGGACAGGAGTCTATCTTTAAACAAAAATGCTTACACTTCAGAGATGAGAGACATGAGAAGAAGCTACAACAAAACTGCAAGTACAGATGGTCTAAGATTAACATCTTAGCTGTAAACAGCAGGAGACATATAAAACTACAGAGATAAAAGATTCCAAAGGAATTTATGTCCTTTGAAGGCCCACAAAAGTGAGATTTCTAGTCTATTTTACCTGACTCCAGATTTCTGCTGTGCAAGTTTGGACTTTCACACTGACAAATTCTGTGACATTCACAACGCAGTGAGATTTCTGTGACAGTCTCATTTCAGAGAGCAAATGGCAACGTCACTCAGCAGAGAAAAATGAGGCAGTGAAGTAAGTGAGCAGTAAGATTTGGGAATCTCCTACCCGAAGCAGCAACCAGTTACTTGAGAAATGCATATTAAGGCATGAGCTACCTATTTTTCCCAACCTGATACAGTCAATATGTGCACATTGGAAAAAATAGCATGTATCATATTACAGTTAAATTCTTACTGTAGGGGTGAGCAGCATTGGCTTTAAAAATTGTTTTCCTTGGGGAATGCAGACATGAATCTTCCTGCTAAGCCAATTAATCTCCACTGCAGTCTTGGCTGTGGAGCTTTCTGCTCTTTTGCAGGGACCCTGTCTTTTTCCTCCAGTAGGATAGAAAGAGTGTCTTCTGCAATGCTGGAAATCTCTGATGAGAGATCCCAGAATTGCCTGAACGGTGGCAACCAGCTGCAGCAATCATGCATGGCTACTATGCTAAATAGCTGGGCTAATATCACTTGGGTTTCCATGCACAGGACATGTCCTCTGTCTTGTTCTCAACAGGTAGAAGAGGTTTAATGCATCTTGAGTGCATTGGATGGCATGTGTACATGGATAAGCATGCAATTCACATGAGCTGCCTGTCTCTTGTACTTCAGTTGGAAACGTGAAATCCCCATCCCTTATAGGAAGCAGCATACTGCTGAGGGTTGTGGTTATTTGGGTCTTTTGCCTCTCAATCTGAAGTGCTATTGAACATGTACTAGTATTGCTCCACTGCCAGGTTCTTTCTGTTTTCTCCATTACTTCTCTTCTGCTCGTTTTTGTAAGCGTGCACAACTATGGAAGCAGGTATCTTTCAGTCTTTTCTCTTACAGTAACCATGCAACAGCAATGATCAGGAAAAAGAATAATTTACAACTCCTGATAACTCCTTTAATTTCTCTCCTCAGTGCCTGTTAACTTGGGCAACATGACCTCTCCATTAGGTCTCACCGAAGCTTGGTTACAGCCAGCCCACTTTGCCTGATCTGATGTTTCCCCTTTGTGCTCAACTTGAATGACTTTATGCTCAGTTTTTTAAAAGTTCGTACCTCAAGTACATTGTTTGCTTTCAGGCCTCCTGCACTTCTAATAATCTTATTTGTATGTGACAATTGTAGCAGAAATGAAGTGCCACTGTAACTACCAATATTTCTAACCTGACGTGCAAATGAACGCTGCATAAATCCTGAAACAGATTTGCTGTTGTTTGGTCCTCTACTTGATCTCAGAAAACACCATTTAGCCAAGAGAGTATGAAGACAAACCCAGCAATTCTGGTCAAATTTGATTTTCCGCTTCACTGACCCTGTTTTCTGATAAACAATTTGTAAATGACTGTTATTTCTTATTCTCACTGGCAGTAATTTAATTTCCTCTTTCATTTTAATTAAAAAAATAAATTGTTAAGCTAATTTTCAAGTCATTGTCTTTTGCAGAATCTGCCTGATGGGAGAGTACTGAGCCACATACAGCTAAAATCAAAACCATTAGCTGATCATTTACTTTGGGCAGGATTAGCAGGCAGGACTCTAACCCCAGTCAGGAATCCTACCCACGCCTCTGAATCACTTCTTAAACTTGCAGTTCAAAACTGCAGAAAAAGAAAAGAAGAAAATATTTCAGTAAGTTGAGAGTTAAGAGGAAAAAAAAATGCTACTAAATCCCAAGGAAATCAGCTCTGTTTTATTCATATTTGATTTCAGTGGTTACCATGGGAAACCAGAGCCAAACCTTGTAGCCTCTTGTATACTGCAATACCTCACTATCGTGCAGACAGAGACAGAAGGGCTGCATTGGGCACTAGGAAAGGCTTCACCTGAGAGGTTCAGTAGAGATCCAACCCTAAATATAAAATGGCAGGTGGACTTGAGAGATTCTGCAGCACTGCTTGGTAACAGCATGCTTGGACATGACATTTTTTAGGGACCTGATTGCGTAGCCTGAGCACGTGAGTCCTGCTGATAAGCCAGGTATCAGAAACACACAGTAAACTAACTGAAGATGTGACACTGCAGTGTGCAATGCAATCTGTAGTATGATTGTGGGCTTTGAGAGAGAGGAAAGACCCCTCTGAGCTGAGAAACTGCTGCTACTTAGAAGCTGAACTTTTTCCCTCACCAAAGTTGGCAGGTAGAGGGAACAACTTGTTCATCTGTTTTACATTTCAACCTTTCACAACTCTGTAATTATTCTGTATGCCCTAGCTCAGTTGTTTGCTGAACCTTGAAATTTGGCTGGTAAGTAGTGCTCAACTAGAATATGTACTGCAGCCAAATAAGAACCTGTGCAGATCTCTCTTAAAGACAGCACCCAGCAAGCTTCTCAGCCATCTAATGAAGCAAGGCAATGCTTCCCTGTGAGCCTGCTGCCCCATTAGCATTCAAGCACTTGCTGTAGCAGTTGTGTGCAAATATCTGTGGATGCCTTCCTAAAAAATGACATTGACAATGTAAAAAGGAAGTATAGAAGAGGGATGTGTGTGTGTGTGTGTGTATCCACTGGAGTGTTAATAGTGTACTAGGCACAACAGCATCATTCAATTCAAGTCATCTGAAGCAATCCAAAACATAAAAATAGTCTTGAGTACCAAGAGCCATCAAAAAATGTTGGATATTCTGATGATGTCCTTTGCACAGACAAAACATTATCCACATAACTCAAGGTCATCTGAGAAACAATTAACATTACTGGCATGAATGGCAATCAGTGTTATCAAGGTACAGCAGGTAAGGAGCTCACTTCAGGAAGAATAGAAAGAGCAGGTGCAGAGAGAGGATCTTAGTCAGAGAGTAAGATCTTTAGGAAATTCTCTGAGGATTCACTGTTAGTTTCATTTAGTGACAGTGTTGCAAAACATGGAAACACCTTGCAGAAATCGAAGTATATTAGCTCAAAGTTTACAGGCATTGTCCGTGTGGAAAAAGATGTGCCTCTGAAAACTGGAGGAAAGTTTATAAATGTAAGCAACATAGACTACAAGCTGTTTGGCAACAATAATAAGAATTTCCATGAGATCAGCAATTGAAAGCTGCTAATAGAGACAGAAAAGCATGTGTAACTGTGTCCTAAATGTATCGACATGTCACTAAGAAGATAGAGCTGTGAGAAAGCCAAGTGGATCCACAGGGCAGGTGCAAAGCAAGATCCAGAAGCTCAAACCACACTAGTGAGATGCTGTGTAGGCTCCAGCTCAAGTTCAAGAAAGTTCAGAACAATTGCAGAGAATGACAACTAAAACATTTGTGAGAAAGAAGGCATTTGGCATATTTAGTCTCACAAAATGCAAGCCAAGAGTAGAACAATTACTGTACATGCAAATTAAATACCCTGAACAAAATAACACAAAGCCAACAACAAAATCCCGAATTTTATTATGTTTTAAGATATTTCTACGAAACAGGGACTCATAGTTGATATTCTGGCCCTGTCTCATATTCTGTTGCCTCAAGTTTGCCTGCTTTTCACTGTTTGCATTTTGTTCTCACGCAGCTTCAAGTAAACTATGCATGTTTTTAGAAAATGAAATTTTAGAAATCTCATGTTTACATTCCTCTCCTCTGGAAGGAGAAAGATGATTGATGGTGATGTTCAACAACGAGGTCAAAGAGGTGGCTACCTGTGTAGCCAATCTTGGCCTGTCTGTAAATTTGTATATATATGGAGTCAGAAAAATAAAGTAGAAGCTTTCCTGCTTGACCTCCTGCTGGCCTGCTTCATCCTTTCGTGCTCCTAACAACAGCCGCACGTGTGACCCTCCGTCACAATATTCCTGCATTCAACATTTGAGATAGAGCACAGTGGGCACAGAACCACAGTATTCCCGCCATGGTCGAGTTTCTGATCCCTGGAATTGGATCTCCTGGGGAAATTCATCCTCCCTGGCACCTGCAGCAAGGGAAAGGCCATTAGGGAGACTTCTGAAGGATGTCAGGGGCAACCTAGGTGTTAGATATACCAGCTGAGATTATGCTGGTCTGCACGTGCTACATAAAATTAAGGAAGAACTGGTCAGGGTATAACTGTAATGATCCAGACACAGGAGAGAGAACTCAAAATCCTAGGCCAGGGTGAAGAGTAGGAAGGCCAAGAACCCTGAACTTCATGACAGAAAGAGGAGGCTTGCTCAGGAAAGAGGTAGGTGTGAAGCAGCTCTTATGGGAGCCAGTTCTTGTGGGTTTGAAGGGCAAAGGAGTTCAAAAGAAAAGTCCATGCTGATGCTCAAGGATAAAAACCAACAGATATTTTAAGAGGAAGGCTTGGCTAAAAAGAGAATTCATGGCAGAGCAATGAAAAAAAAAAAACCACAAAAAACCAAAAAACAAGAAAACAAAAAACAAAAAAACAAAAAAAGAACAACAAAACAAACAACAACAAAAAAAAACAAACCCCAAAACAAACCAAAACGAAAACAGTATAAGCACAGTGGGAGTTAGCAGAGGTTATGACAGAGATTATGTTATTATTTCTGCTGAGGTGCGCAGAGGTGTGATCAGGAAAGCCAAAGCTAAGCCAAGGTTCAAGAAGTTCTTCTGCTGCTATGTAAGAAGTAAATCAGGTAAAGAAATTATGACAAATATGTTGAGTAGTACCTTGACAGTGAATGCAGGCAAAAAATTAGGTACTTGGTGCCTTCTTCATCTCAGCTTCCACTGACACTCTTCCTAGGTGTTTTAACCCAAGGCAGGGATGACGAATTGGAGGAATTCCAGGAGTAGAGGGTATTCAGCTGAGGTGGCTCCTAGAAAATTTTGTCTTATACACTTCTATTGACCTGAGTGGGATTTGTCTAAAAGGGTTGAGTGAGATGGCTGACGACAGTGTGAGGCTATTCTCTGCCATTTTTGAAAAGTTGGGGGAGGTCCCTCATGATTTTATGTGCACCTAGAAGGCACCTAATGAGTCTATGATTCCCAGAGCTCCATCAGGTCATTCTTGGATGGGGCAGACAATTCCAGGCACATGAGGTAAGAAGGTTCATTTGGTCTCCCTGGGAAGCTGCAGTGCAAAGTCCCACAGTCTTTCCCCACAACTCAGTACTTCTGGCCAGCCCTCTGGGCTCCCCTGATCCCTCCCACAAAGATATTGTCATAGAGTCTTGGAAAGGTTTGGGTTGGAAGAGACCTCTAAGGTAATCTAGTTCCATCCCTCCCCTCTATGCCCAAAAGCAGGGATGCTATCCACTAGATCATGTAACTCTGTACACTATATAGCCTGTCCTTGAATGCTTCCAGGTACAGGGAACTCACAGCTTCTCTGGTCAAGTCTGTGTGAGGGCCTTGCTACCATCTGAGTTAAGATTTTTCTCCAAACACCTGCCCTCTTTCAGCTTAAAGTTATTCCCCCTTGTTTCATCACTACATGCCCTTGTAAAAAAAATCTCTCATCAGGTCTCTTGTACCAAGATTTCCCTTTACTTCTCCAGGCTGAACAACCTCAACTCTTTCAGCCTGTCTCTCCTTAGCCGAGATGCTCCAGCCTTTTAAGAATCTTTGTGGCCTCCTCTGGACCAGCTCTAAGAGGTCCAAATCTTTCTTGTGCTGGGGAATCCAGAGCTGGATGCAGCCCTCCAGGTGGGGTCTCATGAGCACAGGGTAGAGGGGAAGAATGCCTCCCCTTTGACATGTTGCCTCCACTGCTTTTGGTGCAGCCTAGGGTGCAGTTGGCTCTCTGTGCTACTAGCCCACACCATTGGCTCATGTCCACCTTTATACCAATCAGAAAAACCTTGAAGTCCTTCTCCACAGGGCTGTTCGCAATGAATTCCTCTCCCAGTGTCATATCTGGAACTGCCCCAGGTGCAGCACCTAGCACTAGGACCTGTTGAACCTCATTGGGTTCTTTGGGCTCCATTCTTGAGCTTGTCGAGGTACCCCTGGCTAGCCTCATTCTTCAGGTGTGCCAGTGGCACTCTCAGCTTGGTGTCAGCGGCAAACCTGTGGCCCTGCTCTCCCTGTCCGTGTCACTTATGAAGGTATTGAAGAACCCCAGTACAGAACACAGCACTGAGGGAGACCTCTCATCACCAGCTTCCAGTTGGACATGGAACCATTGACCACAACTCTCTGGCTACATCCATCCACTGAATCCTACACCCTTCAAACCCAGGTCTCATCAAAGGCATTACAGAAATCCAGGTGGATGACACTGGTCAGTCTTCTGTTGCTGACCATTGCAGCCAATCCACCACAGAAGACCACCAGATGGGAAGGGATGATTTTCCTGCAGTGAAGCTGCAGTGAGGCTCCCTGTGTTTTCCTTTCTCCTGATTTTAAAAATAGGAGTGATGTTTCCTTTTTTTCAGCTATATGGGAATTCTCCTGACTACCATGACTTCTCAAATATGATGGAGAGCTGGCAACATCAGCCAACTCCCTCGGAACTCTGGAATCTACATCATCAGGCCCCATAGACTTGTGTCTCTTTTCTCCCCTATCCAGAGTGCAGGGAGGGGGGCAAGGGTGATCCCCTCTTCTCAGCACCCACCAGGCTACATTGGGGCTCTGTGTCCTCTTTCAGGTCCCAAGCAGAACTAAAAAAATAGAAGGGCTCATGAGAGGCCACTGGAACTATTGCACCGAAATAATCACCATGAGAGGAGGGTCTGTGGTCTGGGGCTGGTTCAGCATGGGACAGAGAACAGTTTGGGGCAGCTCACAGCACACCCTTGTACCTGTGGGGATGAGATCAAGTAGATGGGGCCAGAGTCTTCCCAGTGAAGCACACTCCCTGGCAGGAGGGCAAGAGACAGTGACATCAGCAGAAACCAGAGAAGTTCAGCATACAGTTAGAAGAGGAAAAAATTAGAATAATTATACACTATAGCAGGAACCAGAGGAGGCTGTGGAATCTTTGGAGGTTTTCAAAGTCTGGTGACAAAGCTCTGAGCATCAGGGTCTGAATTGATCCTGGAATCCATTCTTCTCCAAGTAAAAGTTTGGGGTAGAAGATACACATATCTGTGCCAACTACAATGCTTTTGTGGTCTGTGACATAGGAGTTGGTATTGTTTTACACAAGGTTTTATGTAGACAGAGTAACTACACATCCAAGTGAATTTCTGCTGAATCCAGAGGGCTCACACCCCCCAGCTGTCAGGTTACACATATGCTAGGAAAGCAATGTACTGTAGCAGCTACATTACTCCACAGCAGATGGCCTGTACAAGGTACGAACAGTGTGACAAAAGATTCAGAGCACAGCGTATTGTTCTCTTTCATCTGGCAATCAGTACAGAAAACAAAGTGTTGAAAAGTGCATGCTGAAAATCTAGTACTGCAAAAATCCATAGTCAGGTCTCTGTAGAAAGATCTGTTTTGCTGTTTAATTCCTCACACAACACTGGAAAAGATTGGTCTGTGTGTGTGGCTGTTCAGCTTAGGCCAAATTTGTTTATATGAGTTTTAACTGCACTTTGATTAAATTAAAATGTTTTCAGATAACCACAGTGATGACTGCAAAATTATTAATGATTCATACAAAAAAACTGATTTAATTTACTCATAGTAGGCCCAGTTAGACCTGCAGGATTTGATTCACTATTTTTCAGATAAATATTATTCTTGGAATCAATGTTTCAGATTACTGCAGATGGCTCCTGACATCATTTTCCTAGAAACTTTTCATAGAGCACTCAGCAATCCATTCTGCAACTGCTCAGTCCCCTGCTGAAGATGCGAAGACTCACCCTGTGACAACTGTCAGTAGCAATGGGCTGCCCTGGCTGGCTGCAGTATTTGCCATACTAATGGCTCATGCAATTATTCGCCTTGCTTTGGAATACTCAGATGTCTGGCATTTCCACAGCAGCTCTGCAGAACCACAATGTACAGCTTCCGGCTCCTGTTTGCCCTTGTTATTACAGGACAGGCAGGGACACAGACAGGAAAGAAGCTCAGACAAAGTCTACATATTAGAATAGTTGGCAGAGTCTGCACTCAGAAACATTGTAAAACTCCCCTAAAACCACAGCAGTTCTTTCTGCTGACAGACACAGACATCAGGTAACTGTCTTCAGAGCCTTTTGTCAAATCCCAATCATTTTTATTCCCTTCTGTTTTAGCTGTTTGACATTCTAAAGAAACCAGTGGTTAAATAAGGAAACTTTTAATGGGTAAAAATATTATTTCATTTCCAGAAAAACTCTCTTGAAGCATACAGAATTTGATACCTCCCTCTTCTAGGCGATGAGCTGTTTCTGCACACACAGATTTAAAGAGTTTGATTCCAGTGCAAATCAATAGTATGTTCAGGGCACTGTCACTGTTGGGATAAACTTCCAGAGTCACTAGCCATGGCTGTTACAAGCCTGGAAGATGATCTCTTCCCTGAAAGGCTTGAGGCACGGAGCACTATGCAGCCTGATACGCAATTTAAGTCCCATTTGGCCTTCCTTGGCAAACCTCCTTTCCTGCAGTTGTAAATGACACTGACATGACAGCAAGGAATCCTATAAACAAACAAACAAACAAAAATATACGTGAAGGGTTAGATGCAAGCTCAGTGCTGGTGTGAAGCTTGACTATGCTCTAGGAATAGCTCCTGGAGGCAGTATGCCTTGCAGACACTCTCCGGAATGATGCTCCCCTCAACATCCCTTGTCCCTTACTTCCTTAATAACTGATATAAAATAGATCAACAGTGATTTCAAATTAGTAAATTCATGTACTTACTATAGCTACTGCTCCTAAATCTCTAGAGGAAATAAATTGAAGGAAAACATTTTGCAATTGAATGAGAACACATTATATGTTTAGGAAAATTTGCAGATTAGAGTCAGCTGAGAAATCTTTTGTGGGTTCCCCATACTTGGTACTGATTTTACTGATGGAAAATATCTAGATATTCCTAATAAAATTACCACACCCACATAATTAGCATAATAAATATAAAAGCCTGTCATGATGATAGTCTAATGCATTTACCATGCTGTTATTTCATAGTAAATTCCAAGTATCCTTGGCAGCTGCTGACTGCCAATCAGCGTAAAAAATTAATAACAGAAAACCAATAGCTTTCAAAATAAAAGACCTCAAGTGTGAACCCTGCACAAAAGAAATTTTAATCTTTTTTATCAATAAAGACTGGGTTTCATTTTCATCTCATACTAAATTTCCATCAAGCATAAAACTGAACTGCAAGTTCTTCTCTGCAGACATCAGTGCAAAAAACCATGGTGTCCAATGGCTGATGGAAACCAATGGGAGTTTCCATGCTTCTCAGTATGCGCTGAAACTGCACCAGTGACTTCCCTCATCCAAGGCAATGGCACTGCTTCAGGGTGAGTTGTCTCTGAGTCTGAAGGATCCAGTCCCTTTAGATGATAACCCTTTTTTTTTCAGACTTGAGGCATGCAGACATGAGAGATAACAGATAAATCCAAAGAAAAGCAAGATCCAGACCCTCTTCTTCCTGCAACTGGTAGTGGCTGAAGTAGTTACAACCACCTTGCTGCATGTCACTGCCCAATACCTTACTGTCTTAATTAGCTGATTAACCTGCACAGCTGCTCTTTACTATAGTGACAAACAGCATGAACCTGTTTCAGTGTTAGTCCTGCACAATAAATGAAGATGATTGAGGATGTGTGGTAGAAGTTTCACAGTGCAAGTAAACCCCCAAATTATTTTTGTACCAAAAGAAACAATGCTGCCAACAGGAGGCAGATAAAGCTCCAGAGTGCATGAGGAATAAGATTAAGAGTGAATTAATGAGTTACTGAAGACTGGAATCCAAGTAGAGGTTCACCAGCTCCAGAGACATGATTGCAGTTTATTCAGCCCTCACAAAAGGTCCGCTGGTGTTCTCAACTAATTTGTGATACAGAGAAATCCAGTGGGAGATCTGCATGGAGACGTGTGGAACAGTAGTCAGCTGAATGGAAAATCTCACCCTAATGGCAAATAAACACTACAGCCTAGCACACCACACATTAATTCATTTTTATTTCATGCCCACAGCCAGTAGGAAAAGCCTGCTTTTGAAGCATTTTTCAGGGATAAGTCACTTATTGTGAAATAAGTGTGAAATGCTGCCTTTCATTAAGGGTCAGGTCATGCTACTGCCTGTCAGTGACAGTGTTAACTTCCCTCACCTTCCCATGACCAGCATGTGCTCTATTTGATCCCAAGCCCCTCCAGGCTATGCTGCCCCTCTGGAGCTCTTCTATACATTTACCTGTGAAACAATTCTTCCTAATCACTACCACAAGATCAAAATCTTGCCTCTTCCTGCCATTACCTGTTATCCAGACTTACAGGCATCTACCTGGAGTACTGCCCTCTACATGCCTCCTCCTCCCAGTTCAACACAGCCAAAACAAGTTGTTTTCTACAGCTTCAGGGCTTTGTTCAGGCCATTTCTGTCACTGCACTCTTGTTTTAAAAAGTGTGTACCCACCTGAAAATGCCTGAAACAGAATGTGCTGCTTTCTTGCAAGCACCATTTCACCTCTTGCTCCCCTAAACAGTTCTTTGGGGTGAGAGTCACCTTCATATCCTTTATCTGCCATCAGTCCTAGAATCTGGACAGGACTTGCAAAAATTACGGCAGTGATAGTAATGATGGACAGCCTCAATTGCATACAGGTATCTATGACAGTGGAATTATCCAGGCAATGAAGAAGATGTGTGTACTTACTGCATGTTAGTGCAGAGGTTGAACTAACTTACTAAGAGCACTGACTCCAGTCTCTGCCTCAGTGTTTGCCACTGAAAACCAGGAGTGTGCTCACAGCTGTGAACAGGTATGGGTAAAAAGCAGTTCCTGGGAAATCATGAACAACTACAAAGGGCTAAGGAGGGCAAAGCCATGGCAGTACAAAGGTACTAAAGGAGTAAGTACACCAGGGAGATCAAGGTTACTTGGAAGCAGGAATCCAAAAGTAATCATCGTATGCATTTGACATGAAAACATTTATCTAAGCCTTTGGCTTCCTTTCACATCTCTCTCAAATCAATGCAAGGTTGCTTTTTTTTTTTTTTTTTTTTCCCCCCTCTTTGCACAGGAGAGGTTTGTATGCTCACTGAGTCAGCATATAAGCTGTTGTAAATGAAGTTAGCTAACTGTGATGCTCCAGTCTGCCCACAGGGTGATTACCCAAAATACTTGGGTATTTTGGGTAAAAAAAACCAAACCAAACCAACCAACAAACAAAAAAACCCAAAACAAACAAACAAACAAAACCACTCCCCCCCCCCCAAAAAAAAAAAAACAAACCAAACCAAACCAAAACAAAAACAACCAAGAAAAAAAACACCCAAAAAAACCCACCTAGCACTGCCTGTCAAGGCGAAGCACTATGAAACTAAATTATGAGAATACTCTGGGGGAAAATTCAAACCTTCAATTCTGCAACTGCAAGAAAGAACTGCAGAGCCAAATCCTGCCAGATTTTATGGAGCTGAATGGGCTGAGCTAAGGGAAATACCGAGAATCTGTTTATTTATTATATTCCACATACAGTGAATTGTCATAAGTTCCTGAATCACTCAGAGGGAAAAAAAAATATCACAGCTTCTTTTTTTTCCTCATTCTATTTCAAAATTCAAATAGATGGTCAGAAAAAAACTTCATCCTTAGCTGTTCACAGCCTCTGGAGTTGTTTCCCAGTTATTCTGGGGCTTTTACAAGCAGAGCTAAACAGCCACTGCACAAATGAAATCTTAGCCCTGAGCAGAACTGCTTCACACGCTAACCAGCAAACACAGAAGTCAGAATGAGTAGTTTAAAATAATCTGAGCAGAAAAGAGTAGTGAAACTGACACAACCCTTCAGCATGAGATACTTTAGTTTGCATGTGAAGCTCAACACTTATATATCTGGACTGCTGAATGAAAATTGAAAAAAAATTCCCTTTTATCTTCAAAGTATAGACTTAGGTTTGGTATCAGCAAACAGTGAAAGTGAATAAGCAGCATATTTTAAGTTGTAACCATACAAGAAAAAATAGCAAGTGATATTTTCTCTCTCTCTCTCTCTCTTTTTTTTTTTTTTTTTTTTTTTTTTTTAATTGCTCTCCTTGCAGAGCAAGCAACTTATTCTGTGCTGTCAAGAATACTGGATTCCTACTAGCAGCAGTCAGTGGTTTCTTTTTAGTTGTGAAAGCTGCAGGAGGCTCTGGCTGTCTGGCAGCTGTGTCTCAGAGTTTGAGCAGGACGCTGACAGAAGCAGCACCTCCAGCCTTGTGTGTATGTGTAGCATGTCCCCATTCCCTCACTTCCACAGGGAAACAGGTGTCCCGCTTTTTCTCTGCCTGGCAATGCCGTCTGCTGGCTGTGTTACTGGGAGGAAATGGCAAGGAAGCCAAGACCACTGTAAAAAATTAGTTAGAAGATGGTTCTTGTTACAAGCATTGAGCTGACAATGTAGCAGGCTAGAAATTCTCCTGCTATTACACAATACTAGGAAATTTGGAGTTTAACTGCAATTAAGTCAGTCTGACATCAGCATCCCCTTTTGCAGAAAGACAGCCTTTATACAAAGAAATGCCCTGGGAGATTCCACATATACAGATGGAAGAGGATACAAGGAGATTCCACACCTGATCATGGAAGAGGTTACAAAGTGCAGGGGAAGGAGTCTTTTTTACCAATACACCTAGCTCAACTTTTTGTTCATTTGTAGCAGCCCTCGTCCTATATTATCTAAGGAGCACCAGGGCAAACACAGGTTAATAACCAATCAAATGTACTCATCAACTATGCAAACACTACAATTACAAACTACTAAACTCACCATGAGCCAGCAGCATGCACTCACAGCCCAGAAAGCCAAATGAATCCTGGGCTGCATCCAAAGCAGTGCAGGCAGCAGGTCAAAGGAGGCAAATCTGCCTCTCTTCTCTTGTGAGACCCTTGCCTGCAGAGCTGCATCCAGCTCTGGGGTCCTCAATGTGAGAAGGACATGGAACTGCTGCAGCAAGTGCAGGGGAGGCCACCAAGTTTATCAGGAGCATCTTCTCTGTGAAGTCAGGTGGAGAAAGTTTGGGCTTGCTCACCCTGGAGAAATGAAGGTTTCAGTACCTGAAGGAGCCTACAGGGAAGCCAGAGAAGGACACTTTGTTGGGAACTGTAGTGATAAGACAAGGAGGGATAGGTACAAACTGAAAGATGGTAGATTTAGGTTGGATATACGTAAGAAATTCGCTACTGTGAGGTTGGTGAGACACTGGAACAGGTTTGTCTGGGGAGACTGTGGATGCCCCAACCCTGTTGGTGTTGAAGGACAGGTTGGATAAAGCAACCTTGAGCAACCTGGTTTAATGGGAGGTTGCCCATGGCAGAGGGGTTGGGACTAAGCGGTCTTTTCCATTCTATGGAAAATGGTCTATTCCATTCTATTGAGGGGCTGGAACGTGTCCAGAGAAGGGAACAGAGTTGGGGAAGGGTCTGGAGCTCCAGGAATGGCTGAGGGAGCTGGGAACGGAGCTCAGCCTGGAGAAAAGGAGGTGCGGGGGAACCTTCGGGCTCTGCACAATTCCTTGACAGAAGGGGTCAGCCAGGGGGGCAGGGCTCCCAAGGAACAGGGACAGGAGGAGAGGGAATGGACTCCAGCAGTCCCAGCAGAGATTTAGTTGGGTATTAGGAAGAATTCCTTCACAGAAAGGGTGACTGGACATTGGAACGGGATGCCTAAGGCGGCTGAAGAGCCATTGCCCCTGGAGGTGCTCAAGCAACGACTGGACGCATCAGTGTCACGGCCTCGCTGACACGGCGCTGTCCGGTCACAGGACGCACTCCATGAGCCTGCAGACCTTCCACCGCCCAATCGGTTCGGTCCGGTCCGGTCCTTTCCTCCGCGCTCTCTCTCTCTCTATACATATATACATATATATATACATATATATATATATATATATTCGTATTTCTGTGCCCGCCCGCGCCCCGCCTCCCGCTCTCCCCGCCCTCAGGCGCGCACGCCTGCGCCGTGCCGGCCACCTCAGGCGGCGCATGCGCGTCCCGCCCCCCCGCCGAGCCCGACGCCGCCTCCCTCCTCCTCCTCCCCTTCCCGGCCTCTTCCCCGCCACCTCTTCCCGGGGCAGGGGCGAGGGCGGCCGGAGCGCTGCACGTACCCGCCGCCATGCAGATCACCCTGAAGACGCTGCAGCAGCAGACTTTCCGCATTGACATCGACCCCGAGGAGACGGTGCGGCCATTCCCGGGCTCCCTCCCTCACCGCCCCCCCACCCCCTGGACGCGGCCGCGGGAATCTGTGCCCTCGCCCCCGGGGAAAGGGAGGGACGGATCCCCCCAGTGGAGGTGGCCAGAGATTCAGTGAGCGGCTGGGGCCGCGGGTGTTATGTGGTTTCCGCCGGGACGATTTTGGGGGATTTGGGGTCGGGGGCAGGGGGCCAGCTCAACCGAGGGTGATGAGGGATCCCCTTTCCTCGGGATGCTGATGGGTAAGAGTGACTTCCCATCGCCGAAGGAAAGGGGCTGCTGTGGCCAAAGCTCCGGCGGAAGGACTTTTCCCCTCTTGTTTTTGAGGAGAACGCCCCGGAGGTGGGAGGGGGAATAGCTCTGAGGTGGAAATGGGAAATAGCCCGGGAGGTGGGAGAGCGAATAAATATCTCATGTAGTCCTGGGGAGGAGAGGGGCACTATAGGAAGCGAAAGTTTTTCCTTTCGGGGAGCAGGGTGCCGTGGGTTAGCAGTCAGTGGGGCACAGATTGCTGCTGGTTTATAATGGGCCCACTGGGAGAGGGGATATTGCGAGAGCATCTCTCTCTCCTGGGGTGGGGCTGGGGGTGCAGCAGAAGGAACACGTGGTGATCCTTCCAATCCTTTCCTAGAGGCCCACAAGAGAAACGCTGGGCAGTGTGGGGCTTTTCTGCTGGGGCAGGGGTGTGATCTGGAGAGGCGCTGGTGTTTGCTCCCAGGTGCATCGCTGTGTGTTCAGGCAGGTGTGTGCTGTGGAGGTGGGAGAGTTCGGGGAGGGTTTAGTGTTTGTCCTCACGGGGCGAGCTGCAGTGATTAATCAATCTGCACTTAGGAGGGGAGGGAGTGCAGGAGAGACTCTGCTGAGCTCGGTGGAGCTGGTGTCGAGGTGTGTGATGGGGCTCACGGCAGCCTCATTCCCCCTCCCGGTGCCTTTGGATGTGTCTGATGATGTTTTGAATTTGGAGGAGACATTTTTTACTTCTCGGTGAATATTTTCTTCTGGCACACGGGAGCCTGCTGGGAAATCTTTGGGGAAATGCAGCGTTCTTAGATGAGAGGAAAGGCCTTAAGCTGGCAGGGTTGGAAGTTGCCTTGTCACTTACCTGAGCAGAAATGGTCGCTCTGATAGCCAAGTCCAGACACACTTGTGGCCTTGGTTTGAAAGATCCGGGGAGGCTGGCAGTTTCCCTTTCCAGCAACCTTTCCTGTGCCAGGTGGGCAGTGAAGCTTTAGAAACTATGGAACATTGTATCTGCTTTTTTAGTCTGTTGGTTTACTCTCTTCCATCATTAGAAAAACGAAAGATGACAGTTGAAAGTTGGACTAAGAGCTCATTTTGGTTTCCATTGTGATTGAGGGACATGGCAAATGCCTAGGAGAAGCATGAGTCAAAAACCTTCAAATATTTAAAACACAAGTCTTTGCTGTTAATGAGAATTTTTTTTGTTCTCTTGCATTCAGTACGGTCCTGGGAAGTAAATTCAAGGAGAGGACTAAAGGAATATTGCCAGTCAAAGCCCTCACCAGTTTATGAGACAGCAGAATGCAATGACTACAAGTTGGATTGTGGGAAAAGAGAATGCACCCTCTGTTTATAAATGTAGCTGCTACAGTAGCTCAAAATAAAAATATTTCTTATGAACATAACTTCACGTTTTGACCAGGAATGGGTGGTAAGGCAGGCAATCTGGTAGAATTTGAGGAGAACTTTGTTTTAAAAAGAGCAGGGTAAAGACTTGATTTTGTTATTAGCTGTAGAGATGTAAAATGTGTTTAAGTTTCTGTGGCACGCTTTGCAGAAAATTATGAAGAAACTACTGTTGGAAATGTTAAAAACCAGAGAACTTAGTAAAGAGAAGTTCAGCTTGGAGCCTTCAGTTACAAACTGAGTCCTAAAATCAGAAAATGCTTTGAAATATGCTATGTTGAGGAAGTGTGTGCTTTGGAGTTCTCAGTCAGATTTTTTTGAATACGCAAATTTTAGCTAAGTGCGCTAGTTTCTTAGATTAATTTCCCGAGACCTTTCATGTAGTTTGGGAAACATTGCTTTTAGTCCTTGGACCATGTGTATGTTTCTCAGAGGTAGGCTTATTTACTTGGATTTCTGCCCTATGCTGTGACAAGGCCAAAAATCATGCTGTTGTGATGAGCACAGGAAACTTGTTGCTCTGAAGTTGTGTTTTGGTTCTGTAGAATTGCTTTTGTGTTCCTAGCAATTTCTTCCCTTACTCTCAGTACCAGATCTGGGGAGATTTGATGTTACTGTGCGAGGTAGCATTCTGACAAGATTTGATGCTTGTAGCTGAGAGCTGTTGTTGATAGAAATATTTAAACCAACCTCCACTAAGAATTTGAAACAACGAAGTTCCTAATAACTAATTAGCCTTGCTAATTAGCTTTTTGCACAAGCAGCTGGTCTCTTTTTTCTCCTACTAAAGCACACAGTTGAGTTTTGAACTTGCCTTCAGTAGCGTGACTCTAGTTTTGGTTTTGTTGTGTTTTAAAACATTGGCCAACTGAGTATTTTGAGTGAGTAAAAACGATACTTGAAGCTATCTTGCTCGCCAAAGCACTGGGTGAAGACTGTCAGGTACTCTGACTGACTAAAGATGAAAAGATTTAGCCTCAGGCCCTATTATCGGGCAAAGCGTGCTATCAAATGAAATTTTTGCAGCCCTGGCTGTTTCTCCTTAAGTTTTGTGATACACCCATCAAGCTCCCCACAGGGGTCGATTTACCCTTTGTGGTCATTCTGGTGTTCAGAGTGGGACCACTCAGGGCTTGTGCCTTCAGACTTAATCAGGGTAGATGAAAGTGTGTATCCATCTGCACAAGCTGCTGCTGCTTCTTTTTGTTGGCTCTCTGTGAGAAGGTAAATATGTGAAACATTGTGTTAGGAGCAAATAATAAGTACTGTCTGACACTGATGCAGACATGTGTAGCCACATGTCTTGTCTGAGGTGACAGTGCTGACACTGTAGTCTTCTAAATGTAGCACTTCTGTTGTAGTTATCACTATGTAGACACCAAAGCAGAGTTTTAAAAATCTTCAACATTCTTAACTTTGAAAGTGAAACACCAGGCTAAAGTTAAGTCTGTCCTGTTTCATTTTCAGCTTCTCCTGCACTGTTAACCTAAAAACCTGGTTGTCAAAATGCAGAGAAGTGCAAGGAATATTCAGGATGTCAGCAATCTTTTGGCCTCAGTCTCTGTGTCATATACTATGGGCTTTCACATTTCAGTGTTTTACCACAGCACTTGAACACCCAGGAAAAAGCCAGTTTGATTAACACTATGTCAGCAGAACACTTAGTTTTGGATGATTGAGCTTCTGCTGTGTTCTGGTGCGTCCTTAGTATATGTGTGCTTTATTTAAACGTGTTTACGGGGATTTCTGGATGCTAACGTTACTGTGTCAGAAGAATTAACTTTATAACAGTTCTGGAAGAATCAGGGACTATTGCTGAGTGAAATAGTGAAAGCTGACTCCAGCTTGTAACTTGTGAATGAATATGAATATACACTTGAAAACCTCCTTCCTACATGTATTTCAATGCAGCTTAATCCTACAGCAGTTGTGGGTAAGAGGATTGTTTTTGTATTTCTCTGGGAATTTATCATTTTAGTGGTTAGAGGGAAAGTGCTCAGTTCAAAATTCAGAAGTACCCTTCTAGGTTAAAGATGTTTTTCTGTTTCAGATCTTGGTATTTTTCTCTAATTGCTCTTTGGGTTGTGCAGTAGGTATTTTTGTCTTCTAGAGGATTGTTTTGTTGTTCTTGCTTCTCTTTAGGGTTTTATTATTTGGGGGGTGTATGTGCTTGCACAGGCAGAGAAGGTGTGAATTTGAAGGTCTTGTACTTGTTGGTTGTGGTGTGATACATGACTCTGCAAAATTGTAACTTCAGAGATCACTGGAGTAAGAGTAGCTACATTTTTTTAATGGTTTTCACACTTTCTTGGCAGACTGTAGCATTTTTGGAGTTGTGGTCTGTTATAATTCATATTTGTTTAATTAACTCTGTAGGGGCTTTTTGCTACTGTTTTTCTTTGGTGGGTAGGCCTTTTCTGTGTCCTGGTTAGAGTCAGGATTTTCAAGCAACGAAGTTATTTCTGATTCTTGGTTGAAGAGGGCCAGGCTTTCACATGTTCAGGAATATTTTTCTGAAATTCTAGTGAGTGTTTTAAATATAATTTCCAAAAAACTTTGGGCAGAATGACATATTTTTTAAAAAAAAAAGGTAAATGAAAAGATACAATAGCATAAATTACTTAACACAACTAAAATTATTTTATTCATATTGGAATATGTCTTTGTATGTTACCCATTTTTCAAATGCCATGGGTCTTCCCATGATTTTTCAACTATTTTATTAGGAATTTTCTTATCCAGTTTAGCTGTCAGCAAAGAAAGGTTAGCTTTATACTATTAATAATTTGGCAGTATAATGTGCTGTATTTCTCAAAATCTAAACTTGCATGGGTCACCATTCCCAAGGTGGCCAGTACACTGAGAAGTTAAATATAGAGCTTGTATACCTTTAAGGGTGGTTCTATATATGTAAGGTCTATTTTGCAGGTATGACTGGAAAGCAAGGGTATCTGTCCTTGATATGGATAACAACAGGCTAGAAGGTGTGCCCTTTGAAAGTTGGTGAACGTGGAGAGTACATTTCAATTAAAAAGGATTGATATAAGCAGATGGTCCTGCTACTGTCTGGAGTTGCATTGCTGTCCTTGTGCATAAATATCTGTGTTTACTCAGAAACATTTCAAAAATATTTTCTTTGAATTCCTGAAACATAGACAAGGATATCTGCAGGTGTGAGAAGGGAGTTGCAAATTTACAACACTGAAGAGCACAGCTGACAATGTTTTCTCCCACCAAAGCGTGTGTTTTTGGACACAGTTCCTGTGGGTGGAGTGGATTCAGTGAAACAAATCTCTCTTTATTTTACAGGACATGGTGATGTGCAGCATGTCTTACCTAGAGCCTGTAAGGATGGCTGTCCCTGCCCTGCAGGGAGCACCAAAGGAACGGGAAAAGGAAAGGGAAGGGCTTGCTGTAACTGTGAGCACACAGAGTGTTGTCTACACACTGACTCTGGTTCTCCCTCTCTTTGTCTTTCCCTGTGTTCTTGTGTCAGAGGCACCCGTCCAACTGGTTGGTCAACATGCAGTGTTAGAAAAGGGTTTTTAAAGTGTCTTTTTAGAATTGATCGAAATGGCTTGTCAGTTTTCTTCACACTCAAACAGCTGTGTCACTTTTATACTTGTAAATTGGTTTGTGTGGAATATGCCTCTTGTAAAAACTGCCCAAAGCTACAGGAGGATCAAGAAGACCATCCAAGAGTCACCACTCAGAATATAAGCTTCCTTCCTAAATCAAGGTTTTGTCGCTTCAGAGGGCTGTCCATCTTACTTGTTTGCTTCAAGCTGCAGATTCCTGAAAGCTCTTTTCTTCCAGCTGCAGATTCCTGAAAGCTCTGCTTTAGGTTGAAATTTGTGTTCCTGTGTTAGTACAAAGCTGCATGAATTCAGCTCTTTTAGTTACCTTTATGCATCAGAAAACTGGCCCCAGTGAATCCTCTTTCAGGCAAGGCTTAGATCAATTTTGAAATGCAGGGAAGATGTGTGTGGAGGCCTGGAGGCCAGCTTTGAGATCAGAAATTATTTTTGTTGGTCTCTAGTCAGTGCATAACAACTGCTAGACTTATGAATTTCACTTGTGTGTAGATGAGCTCAATTTTGTAGAGGAAATTAGAAAGGTAGAGGTAATGGCAGAGAAAATAAATGTCAGGGCTAAATTTGGATTTTTGCCTTGACCATTCCAGACTTTTTCTTCAGAGAATGCTGCTTCTTTCTTTGTATGCAAACTTCAGCAACAGTAAACAAAGCAAGTAAATAAAGCAGCTTATGAATGCTTTATCCTATCCGTTTTTAAATGCTGGAGTAATTTTAGATGCCTTGTTTATTTGAGTTCAACTTTTTTTTTTTAGGCACTTACTAAGCTCATAAACCTGACTAGATTCACAAGGCTCTTCCTCTCCTGTGGTTCTTCCCAATTACTGTAGCTGTTATGCCTTTGAGGCCTGAAGTAGGGCAGTGATCTGTTCATGTAACCACCATGATCGCCTTCTGGCTAAATATGAGTGTCCTGTTTAGAAGGACAATGTAAGAGAACACTGTAAATTGAGTTTTGTGCCAGAAAAACCTGTTTTTATAATTTGTAGAAAGAAGTAGTTGGAACCAAAAGCATTCTTACCAGTAAAAGTACTGTAAAGCATTGATTTATGAGCTTAGTAGTTTCTTATCCTCTGTGTGTTTTCAGTAGTAGGCACAATATTTGTCATTAATCAGTTGCTGATCATGGAGTTTGATTAAGGGTAGTAAAACCTGTTGCACTGGTCAGTTTGTTGCTTCATTAGCAGGTTTATTGTCTATAGAGCTGCATTGTCCTCACCTGACTTTGAGTAGTTTCTATATAGCAGTATAATGTGGTAAATACTTTTGCAAAGACAGTGGGAGGAGAAAACTCAGTAATATTAAGCCTAAATTCTAAACAAGTTTTCAGCCTATGATGACCTCCCTCAGGGAGGTGGAAAAGAGCAAAGCCCTTTGGAGTAAAAGCTTTTGTCCTTGTCTTACTAAAACTTTTCCCAAAGTCTGGGAGAAACAGAAAAATATGAAGAGTGGTAGAGAATTACAAGGTAGGTTAAAAGAAACCCTCTGTGCAGCATTTATTCTCAAAGAGAAGCAGTTCAGCAGTAGGCAGGTTGGTTGAGAGGGTCTTTCAGAGTTGGTCTTGGGACCCATCTCTTCACAGTCCTTTAATTAATTTGATTAAAATTTGAGTACAAATCAACAGAAACACAATTACATTGACAAACACAAAGTTTACCATTAGTACCTGGCTGCCTAGTTGAGGGGCAGACTTTGGTAAATGGTTCTCAAATGAGCAGCATGAATTAATTGGAATTGGGTTCAATAAAAGGTGAAGCCCTGAAGATCATAGATCCTGAAATGTCCAGGGAGAGTAGTGATGCTGTTCTGCTTCAAGTGTGCTGGCCACCAAGGCAATGAATTTTAACCTTTGGAAAGAGGTGCCTGGAGCCTGTGAAAAACTGTGACTGACATGAAAGGAAACTAAAGGAGACCCTTAGTTAACTAAACTAAAGGAGACGCTTAGCTTAGCTCACAAGTTTGGGTGAAATTGCATAAATGTTTTATACTGGCAAGCACTGAGGGATGTGGGAAGGCTACTTATGCTTGAATCATAACATCAGCATAAGAACAAATCAATATTAATAGTCTGTGAATTAACTTGGGCTGGAAACTAGGAGAAGATTTCCAGCATCAGAGTAAACTTTGTAGCAGCCTCATGATAGAAGTGGCAAAGAACCGTGTCTGTGGGTGCATCAGATTTCTGATGAAGATTGTGGTGTGGAAGATGGGTTTGTGGCTTAATGTCAGAAGAAATCCTTACCAGTTTTCTACTCAGTTTCTCCCAACATCTCAAGAAATTAAGCTATTTGTCTTGCCTATGTAATTACACATTAAAAATTATACAAAAACTGATGGAAGTACACTGTTCACTTTTTCATTAGGCTTTATGAAATGAGTCTCTGAATAAAATGGTGATTTTTGCCTCTTCTGGGTTATCATTTATATGCAGTAGAAGAAATGAAAATTGGTATGTGAGAGGGAAGGGTAAGAGTGTGTGATCAATGGGAGGTGCTTTCCTGGATGGTACCCAACGTGCTCTGCTTGCGTAGCTGGCAAAAAGTGACTGCAAGGAACAACTGGGAAACTCAGCACTGGTGATTTAATGAAGCCCATTTTCATATGCCTCTCTGGGATGCAGTTAATGACTGGTGTTTCTTTGGAAGACCTCAGTTTTTCAGTTAGGAGTCGATCAAGCTCTATCTCTTTATTAAACAGATTGCATAGCATATATTCTAGAGGACACTGCGTTCAGTTCTGAGTAGTAGGAAGAGTTTCATGTCTAAATTCACAGGGGGGAGAAGAAAGTCATCTTACTTGTGAGTGTGCTGTTTCTGAATCCTTAATGTAAAGTGTTTGTAGATGAATTGATGCTCTTTCTTAAAGATATTGCCATAAAGTACAGGCTCTGTTTATTGTGCTGTGCTATTGTGAAATTTTATTAAGTGCAGAGGAAAAATGGGATTTGGTGGGGACTGAAATACATTTTGAATCCTTATTGGGTTGAATAAAGTTAGGAAGCCTGAAGGTTTGGTTTATGGATCTGTATTTATGAGAAAAATAAATCATAATCTATGGATGATTTCTCTCTTTGACAGATCAATGTGCTGGGTGTGCTCCCCCAAAATTAATTTTCATTTAATAACCGATGGCAACGCTGAACTCTAGGTTCTCAGCAACATACTTTGCTACAGGCAAAGTTTAAGATGTTGCTTTTTTCAGCTGTTCAATGTACCAGCAGCTAGAGGATGCAGCTGTCTTTTCCGAAAAGCATTGAGAGATCTTCTCCTTCTCTCTCTCCTTGTTTTTTAAATTCCTCCTTGTAAATGGAACATCTATGGTTTAACTCTAAATGAAGATGGATCAGACTACTGTGTGACATACAGGTTGTTGCATGGTCATGCATTTTCTTCTCTTAGCAGAATTAATGACATAGTTATTTCTCACTATACCTTCAGTCATTCCAGTTAGAGCTACAAGAGGAAGTTCTATGCCACTGGAATGTTACTGCTAAAATTGATGTATCTGATCTTTTCCTTTTCTTGTTCTGAGAATTAGTATTGTATCCTCTACAAATGATGTGTTTCTGGCCTCCTAGGTTAGGTAGAGATGAAAGCCAGAAGAATAGGTAAGAACTTTTTATTTTAACCTGGGTGTTTCTTGTACTTCTGTCTCTAATAGGAGAATGATGAAATCTGCAGCTGCAGACTGCGTTTTCTTGCAGGTTCAAGCTCTAGTAGTTAAGAGTTGGTTTAAGTCCTTTTGTTTGTTCCTTTGAATAGGTATGATGCTATCAGTTCATTGTATTAATTTGAGATATGACAGATTTCTTTATCAAAATTACTATTCTTTATAAAGCAGTTAAACAATGCTCTGAAATGTTCTTGAATGTAATCTGGAAATTACTTGACTGTTCGGTGTATTTTCAGTTTTAAAGGAGCAACTTGAATGACATTACAGAATTCTTAATTTGTAATTTGGAGCCCATGGTGTGTTACTGTCAGTAACCATGATATACTGGGTATCAAAAATTCACAGTGGAGTGAATGTCCATTTAAACAAGAGACCTATGTAAATGATCTTCCCCTTTGCAAGTAGCAGAGTGTCCCTTGGCATGGATAGCAAAATACTGTAAATAGGCTCAGTTGTGTTAAGAACGAATTTATTTTAGATTTTTGTTATCTGTCAGCCAGAGAACTGAAGTAATTTGTGTTCCAATGTAGGATATAAAATGTTCTTAAACTGATGGATGTAAATGGCAGGAATACAGGCAGAGAATAAAGACCAGCAATGAAAACTGTAATGGCCTTTTTTTTTCTCCTCTGGATTTCCATTCTTTTCAAGAATTAAGAAGTTAATGGTGGCCCCTGTATTGGCAAGCTGTAGCCAAAGATTGTCTCTGTTCTTTAGGAGCAAGCCTGTAGTTGGTTTTTATGTTCAGAATCGCCATGAGTCTGTAACCTTATGGTGTTGTTTGCATTGATAACTACTTCACTGAGGCAATAAATACCAAACTCCTTCACGTGGATGCAGTTACTGCATAGTAATTAGTGTATGTCTTTAGTCTGTCCTGACCTAGACCACCACAATAATGAAAATTATGTCAGTATTTGTATGCAGAGGGGTTTTTGGACTGTGGAACGGGACAATATAGTTGAACCACAGCCATCTGAATGTCCAGCAAGGCTGAAGTGGCCTGTGTCTGCTGAGTTAGTTTTCCTAGGTGTAATCCTGTGGAATATGGTTCTGCATGCTCTTGGTGGTCCTCAGCATGTGAAAGATGTGGACCTGTTTTAGTCCAGATGAAGCCATGAAGATCTTTAGAGGGTGGAGCACCTCTCCTATGGAGACAAGTTGAGAAAGCTGGGGTCGTTGTGGCTGGAGAAGAGAAGGCTTTGGGGAGACCCTAGGGAGCCTTCCAGTGCCAAATGGGGGCTGATAAGAAAGACGAGAACAGATTTTTTTAGCAGGCCTGTTAAGAGTAGATATAAGGAAGGGATTTGTTACAGTGAGAATGGTGAAACACTGCAACAGATTCCCAGAAAAGTTTTTCTCATTTTCCTTTGGCCCCATGGTGTAAATCGAAGTTTGCTTACATCTAAAGGTTAATGCCACCTGCCAAAAGGATGAAAACATAGTCCTGTTTGTCACAGGCTTATGGAGGGGGAACATTTGGGGAGGTTTTAGAAGAAGGCAGTGCCTCAGGTCACTTGCAGGACATCAGTCGCAGCACAGTAATAATAAGGGGAAACGGTACACACAGGTGGTTAGCAAAGGCAAATGAATCATTGGATCCTCCTACAGTAAATACTTTTAACTCCTTTTCATAGATCAAATTAATTGTGTAGTAAATCAACATATGTGTTCAGTGTGTCCTGACTAAACTTCTAGCTGTTCAAACGTTTGTGTTTGAGACAACACATCTTTGTTTTGATCCTTGTGGGAAAAAGACTGTTGTCTGGAATAAAATAATAGAAAATGGAGAAGATAAAGTAGAAATTTGAAGCCACTAGCTTTATTGATGCAGTTGACATGAAACAAACTTTAATTTTCTCTCTCAAAATAGATCATACATGTTAGTCACATTGCAATATTTGTCACAAATCTATGACAAGCATTGTAATTGGGTACAAAAGAAGTAGCCTCAAGTCATTGTCTTTGAGCGATAGGTACAAGTGCATGAGAATAAATTAAGGAGAGTGTTAAAAAGTAGACATTTGGAAACATAGCAGGCTTTTAACATGGTTCAAGGGATTAATTTGCCCTAGTGCATGTAGGACTTCAGGTGAAGTTGTGTGAAATGTTAGACCGTATTATTATTGAAGTTTAGGACAAAAAAAATCCTTGATCTGTAGTGAAAGAGATTGTTCAGTAGCAATGTGAGTGACTTCCATCCTTAAAATTAGGGAGGAATTAACAAGTTATATTTTTAATTTTCAAGAAAATAGAAATAAACGTAAATCCAAGGGTGGAACAGATTGTTGTAAAATAAGTGCATAAGAATGATGATACTTTCAGCAAATTGTCAAATTTACTGTCTGCAGGACTTTGGGGTGGTGGTGAGCTGCTCTTAGTTTTGCTGTGGGAAAGTAACTGCCTGGCTGGAGACTAATTCCAAAGTATTTGGCAGATGTGTGAATGTTGAAAAAATACCAAAAACATCCTTCTTTATCTGCTGGGGAAAAAAAGAAGCTGGCTCCCTATTTTTGTTTAGTTCTGTAGAGGGAAGCAATGTGTTGTGTTCTGTATCCTTGCAGAGTTTTATGAAAAAGGGTTTTTGAATATTCAGAAAAAAACCAACCTAGCATTTAGAAGGTGGTGTTAGCTTGTAGTAATAAGCTCATAACAGATTGTTTGTCTTTGTTCTGTGTATACTGAGAGTGCCTGCAGGAAAGCAAGAAGAATTGACTATGTGTGCAGGCAGTTTGTCTTAAAACATGTCTGCAGATCTGTCAGTAGAGGAATACTTTTACAGGAGCTTGCTTTACCTCCTCTGGGCAGCATTATGGAGCCTTTCTGGAGAATTGAGAGCATTCTTATACATGACAACTAGCAGTGCCACTTGAGCTATTTGTGCTGTGAAACTGTGGATGATACTTCAGTGGTCCATGCAAGCAAGTAAATGTGTAGGCTTGGAATTGCTGTGTGACGCAGCTGTGGTGGAGGAGGAGGAGTTGAAAAAAAGTTATGTAAGATAAGCGTCTGAACATTCTGCTCAAGTCTTTGCATATGGGGACTTCAAGGTTGAATGTCACTGTGATCTTACCAAAACAAACCCAGGCATTCCCTGACAAGTGTTATGAGGATGAAAACCTTCAACTCTGTTTTTCGCTGATGTACCCTCTGCATTCAGGGAAAGAGCAGGGCAAATGGGTCAAGAGATGAAAACATTTTTGTTCCCCAAATGTCTTTATTTACTTTTTCACTGTGTTGTACACTCATGCTAATGACTTCTCATGAAAAAATTAATTACCTGGTTTGATTCAGCACAGGAGACTGTTTGGGAAAGGGACACGTTGCTCTGCAAAGTGGTTACAGTGACATATTCAGAAGACCGATAAACTTGACATAATCAAGACCTGATTGAAACTGCTCATTGGTATTTAGAAGTATAATTAATTTGGTTTGTACTGTGAACTTTATTTTCATTAAGACTGTTTTTGTGCTTTAGGTGAAGGCACTGAAAGAGAAGATTGAATCAGAAAGGGGGAAAGATGCCTTTCCAGTAGCT
Organism: Sylvia atricapilla; assembly: GCF_009819655.1. NCBI lineage: Eukaryota > Metazoa > Chordata > Aves > Passeriformes > Sylviidae > Sylvia > Sylvia atricapilla. The sequence continues at coordinate 21,279,861 of NC_089174.1, read as the reverse complement.
GGCCAAAAACTAATTTATGCAGGTAATGGATATTCTGAAGATAACTTATCTGAACCTGCCTTTTTTTAATGTTATTGTTTGACTTAGATGTGAATGTTAAGTTTTCTAAGAATTCTAAGAACTGAAGTACAGACAGGATAAAAAACCCCACAAACACAATAACAAACTCTGTGTCAAAGGAAACTCTTAATTTTGAGTTAGAATTTCTGAGGATTTAATGCATGTGTGTCTGTCACCCTTGCTCTTGTAACATCATGTCCTGGGGATATGCTGGGTGAAGAAGAAATAGCTTTTGTTACAAGAATTCAAGATTTAAGCAGGTCAAAGCTGCTGTTCTGGCTTAATTCTTTTCTTGTTCAATTTATGCTGTGTATAGCTAAAGCACTGCTGTATATACCTCAGAGAATTTCTTTTTGATCAACAAAAGAAACCCACCACTAAATCCTTGCCACACGAGGTACTTTCAGTACTTTTAAGCTCTGTCCTTAGAAATGTGTATTATGTATTGGCAAAAAGCAGGCTAATGTCAGTCAAAAACATGAAATTAACTTTATTTGAGCTTTATTTTACTTGCCTTGTTCATTTTGGTGCTAATACAGAAATCCATGGTTTTGTTCTCACTTCATGGCGGAACTTTGGTGCTATTCCAGTGCTCCCTCTAGTGGTTTCTTTCCTCTAAAACTGAGCTTGAAAGAAACTTCGGTGGACTTTTCTCTTTTGTTATGTACTGCTTTGTAACAAGTATTGTCATTTTCACTTGTAATAAGCTAAAGCGACTGTTAACAGTGGAGAGATGCTAATAGGAGAGACGTTGTGAGTCTCTGTGTTTGTACAGCTCCTCTGGACTATGTCTCATAGTAAGTTTTATGTCTCTGGTATTTTGGTGGGGGAAGTGCATGTCAAGAATATGAAGGTGGAAGTCTCATGCATAACCAAGAAACATGAACTATGCAGAATGCAATGTGTGTAACTGCATGGCACTTTTAAAATTGTGTTTTTGTGGTAGCAAACAATCAAAGATTGTGTAAGATCCTGTGACATGACTTGAGTGTTTTCTGAAGCCAGAATGTATCTGCAGTATTGAATAATCCTTACAAGCAGTAGGAAATATAGGAAGTAAGATTGAGAATATAGTATTATCCAAAGATGAATTCTCTTTTAAATCTTTTTCTTGGACAAGAGATACAAGGTTATATTGATGATGTTTTTACTTTTATTAAAATGAGCTGTAGAATTTTCGTAGTTTGGTAAAGCAAAGTGATACCCCCAGCTGACTTTGATTAGAGAGTCAGTTCCATTGTGTTGACACAATGTATTACGGCAAAGTCTAGAAACCCTGAGTGGTGTGTTCTGAGAAGACAGAATGTCTATACATATATATACTTGCATAAAGTATATGTATATTGTATTACATACACATTCATTAAAGCCTTCTCCAAAACACCTATAAAAATGTAAGTAAACCCATGTAGGTTCTGAGTCAGGTGCTATAGGTATTAGCATGCTATTACTGTGCTACATGTAATACTTCCTTGAATATTTGACCTGCAAGATTAGTGGAACCAGTCATTTGTGTTCTGAGTCCCAAAAAGTGTATATGTTGCTTATTTTCCTTGCAATCATCAGGATAAGGATGTGTCCTTCTAGTTGCAGTCCACTAGAGAGGTTTTGAAATGTAAGAAGTCTGTGGCACATCTTCAGAAAATTCATAATTCGTCAGTTTGATTTGTAAAATATTCCCTGATGGTTCTGTATTAGAAATCAGTGCTGTAAAACTGACTGAAATACAGACTTGATTTTCTGATTTGTGGTGCTATCTCTAAGTCATATTGTTCTAAGAAAAGGCAAAAAGTATGTGGCTTACTGTGTTCCTAATTTCTTGTAGAAGTGATGCAAGTCTATTTTGTCACAGTACCATCTCTACTTAGGAAAAAATAGAAGTTGTAGTATAACAAATGTTTCTGGGTTTGCCTGATAGCTTGTTATATCCTTATGTCAAGGTGGCAAGTTATGGAATGGTTCTAGCTTTTTCTAAGATTTTAGCTTTGCAAATTGTTAAAGTTGCAAGGTCACACACTTGTTATTGCAAGTAATGCTCTTATCTGAAGAACAAATGGAAGATAAGTAGAAAGGAATTTCCCTTACTGTGTAAGCAGACATAAGTTACTTGATTAAACTTTTTGTGTGTTAACGACTTTCCTCTGTATTACATGTAACTTTGTTAAGGATCCAGTGAATCTTTCCAGGTTTAATGCTTTTATTTTAAATGATTTTAAAGCATCTTCAGCACTTGGGGCAGCAGCCCTTAAGCTGTCCACTACTCTGTACATCAGACATGGAAAATCGCAGCTCTACTGCCAAAGCTTAATGGCCAAGCTTCTTTTTGCTAGGTTAACAGCTATAAATCTGCATAAAACATGTTTGTGTGAGGAAATTCCAAGATCATCTATTGATTTACTGAACAACTTCTTAATTTCTGCCTGTTTAATTTCCCAGGTAAAATCCTTAACGATGAAACTGCTCTTAAAGAATACAAGATAGATGAGAAGAACTTTGTGGTGGTTATGGTGACAAAAGTGAGTAATCATTTCTTTTGAATAGGAAGCTTCATTAATTTAATTCTGTTTTTTCTTGTGATGAATATATGCCCATCCTTAAAACCAGTAGAATTTCATCATACGCAAGTTCAGGTCAACAATAAAAAGCTTGTGTGAATAGATTAAAAATATTGCTTCACAGTTTTGGTTTGCCTAGGCTGATTTTTTGCTGCTGCTCTGTGCTGAATGCTTGTATCATAGAAAAAAATAAGTAATGGCTGATCTTACCTTTTATTCTTTCTTGTCTCTGTTTTTTTTTTCCTTTTTATTATTAAAAGGAAGAAGGCAACATAGGTAGTTTGTGGTTAAATCATCTGTATGGAACTCTTCCAGCCTTGCCATGCTGCTTTTCTTAGTTCATGGCTTTTTTTTCTGTCAAACTCCACAATGCAGACCAGTAGAGACAGGATACATCTGGCAGTAAACAAACCTGTGGGTTTTGAAAGACTACAAGTACAATTTATAGGGAATGACTGTGACATGTGTTTGAAGTATTTCTTCTCTGAGCCAGTTGTCAGGCTGCTTCCAGGAATCAAGCCACTGAATTTCCAGGCATTCCAGACCATTGCAATCTGAATAAAATTTGCTTCATCTGTGTTTTGGAATATGAAATTAATTTTGAAGCTAGAGTTCCTCCTTCTGACAAAGAAAACATGTATTATGTTGCACTTTATTTCTATCTGATAGTATTAAACATAATTAAACATGTCGCCTTGTTAAAGATAACTGTTGTTATTGCCTTCCTGAATGAACAGCTTTCTAGTCTGTACAGCTGTCTAGAGGTATTTATCTGTGCAAGAAAACACCTGCAGATGAGATGTCAGAGTCGTTTTTCATTTTGTTGATAGCAGAAGACTCCAGAGAAGTTGTGCAATGGCACTCCTGGAAGTGTTCATGAAATGTGTGGCTGTAGCAATTAGGGACACTGTTTAGTGGTGGATGTGGCAATGCTGGGTTAGATTCAATCATTTCAGAGGTCTCCCTAACAATTCTGTTATTCTAAATGCAGGTCTCCATGAAGAACTGCAAAATTTAGTATATTCTGACAATAAAGGCCTGTAGTTTTGGCATTTCTTCAGTCTTACAATCTTTTTGCTAGTCTTGGAGCTCAATTGCCCTTTTCTGATTCTCTTGGGGATAAGACATGCCCAGTCATGTAGGCACAGACTGCTAACTTTGATGCTCAGACATTGCATTAAGGGTTTAGGAATCCAGCAGAAAATAACACCCCTTGCATTCCAACTGTGTCAGTGTTTTTCTCTGAGTGTTTATTAAAATGTTATTTACTCTGCCTGTCATGTTGGAAGCTATTCATTCTTAACCTTACCTCTCCTTGCGGACAAAAGGAGGAAGTAAACGCTTTCTTCTTCAAGCGGGCAATGTCTGAAAGTGGTGCACCTTGAATAAGTAGTTTTGTTAAAGTTAGCTATTTCTCTTGGAAAGACAAAGATTGGAGTCAGCTTTGTCAGCCCTTGGGGCTATTTCTGTATAGTGGGATTAATACCGCATCCAAGAAAAATTCAGGTATCCATTAGAGATGTGAAGATTATTACACAATTGGATACAAGTATTATCTGCTCTAAATATTCTGCTGTCAATTTGGTAGTCTTTGCTGTAAATTTTTTTATATCCTTGGCGCTTACTTCAGAACTGACGTATTTGAGATGTTATTGTAGTGGTCTGAATGCAAAGGTTGCATAACTGAAACATGACATTGCAGGTGAAGTTTAATTTTTTTTTTGCATCTTGTTTTCCAGCAAACAGCATTCACAATGAAATGTGATTTCATTATGAAAAGCTTATGCTTGTTCTGTAGTTGTTTTTTGCAACTTGCTTGGTTTCTTCTGGAAGATGTGCTTTTGTAAAACACAGGATTGTTTTCATTTTTAGAATATCATGGTCTGTAAATATTTAGATCTTTGCATTTCACTTTATGCTCAGAGTGTGAGCACTCAGGTGTGTAAGTACTTCAGTGACTCTCAGTTGCTTGTTTGAATACAGCAAAGGGTGTTAGAGATTTAATATCTTGCAACGTTTTAATGGTGAGCTTGATGTTGAGGCAGCAATATCAAACACAAATGATCTTAACAGAACTTAGTGGATTGCCTCTAGAGAGCCATGGATTTATGAGCTTTGTGCTGTGCCTGAACTCTGTTGTCCTCCCACAGCCCAAAGCTGCAGCTGGAGCGACTCAGCCAACAAATGCCACTTCCATTGTTGGCTCAACAACTGCAGCTCCCACAGCAGTTGCTGCACCAATCCCTGTTCCTGCCCCTGTGCCAGCTCCTCTCCCTCCACCACCAGCACCAGATACAGTGGCTTGTGAATCTGCATCTGTGAGTGCTGTGAAAGAGGAGAAGGCAGAAGAAAAACCACCTGAGGGACCAGCTGCTGTCAGTCCATCATCAATGGACAGGTATGAATAAACCTCCAAAAATGGGTTCCCATTTCTGTTGCTTCTAGTTTTGATTTTAAGTTTTCATTACACTGTTAGTCCAATCACTCTGTCTATTCTATATAATTTTTCTTCTTTATTAACTGTAAATTTCAGTCTCTGACTCAAGTATAACATTATTGATTATAAGAAGCACCTCTCCTTGCTTATGCCTTCTTGTGAGATGTGTGGTCTTGGGAAAGAACCTGTAGAGGGGAGAGTTAAATGACATAAGACTTGAGCTCCTGTTAGGCATTTCAGAGTTGCTATCTTGCAAGTTTCTTTTTAGACTGAGAATATTCTGCAGTGGGGATCTACTGCTCACAAAGCTCTTGAAGTCTTAAAAAATGTGTCCTGTCCTGCTCATAAACCGTCTGTGCTTTGGATCATGTTGGTCAAATTAAAATCATAAATTCCTTATTGCTGTATGAGTCCCTTAATTTCTGGAAAGAGTTTTTTCTTCCAAAATGTAGGGTATGGTAGTGCTCTTAATCATGTAAATTCTTAAAGCTACAAGTTTGGGGTTTTTTCTGAATGTTCTTTTGGCCAATCTGCAGGTAATTGTGGGACTTGGGAAAACTTTTCACCTCAGTTTTCTACAATTGAGAAAATCAGGTGGAAGTTAGAGGTTTTATCTCTGTTCTATGTTGTTGCTTTTTTTTGCTTAAGTTGCTTAAGTATTGCATAGGATTAAAATGGCGTTAACTGGAATTTAATGGTCCCTGAAGTGCTGCATTGCATAAAATCTTCATTTTTCATACTCTGGGTTTTAATTATTTGTGTGTTATTTCTGGGAATACCAGTGTTTAAATACAATCACTTAAAAAATACTGTCTTGTACTGCATTTTAAACACCATCAACTACTGATTTGATGATAACGAAGCAAAACTTGTAATTGCCTAATGTCTTGAAGAACTCATCACAAATTTCTTGTACTAAATATACAAATTAATGATTTAATTTTGCAATTCTGAGAAATTAGTATCTCTTAGAAATGGAATGCAAGTGAAGTTTCATTTATTGGTCAAATTAACTTAGTTGTTAAAAAACTGGGTTTTTTTCCTTTTTTCCCTGCTCAGTTTGTCCAGTAGGTTCAACAATCAATCATTTATACTTAAATAGTGTTTTTCATGTACAGATTGCAGTTTTGTAAAATTGCAGTAAGGGAGCCTCAGTGTACACACTTAACAGGGAGGAACAGAATAAGTTAATATATACATTAAGGTTATTACTTGCCTTGATTTCGGTGAGTACTGCTTTGGAAGTTAAGTTACTAAGGCAAGATTTATTGACCCAAGGCCAGGCCAGCTGGCATCCTGATATGCTTTGATATTTTTTTGATTGTAAATCTTAACTACTGACTGATAATAGTAAGGCATTCTCGTTGGAACAAATTATTTCTTGCATAGATCTTTACAGAGATCTGTGTAAGTGCATTGTTGGATTTTTAGTGGCATCTTCTGAAAACATTCAGATCAATCTGATGATCGTGCACTTTCTGGTAGGAGTTGCCAACTCTGGTAGCCTGATAAACGTGAGGCTCCTGCAGCTCCGTATCTTCAGGTCTATCATGTTATCAAGACTGAACATGTATTCCCAAAATATACGCACAATATGTATATACCTATAGATATATGTTTGGCTGCTTAGGTCAGCTCAGGCAGGGAAAATCCCAGCACGCATGTAAGACACTTCAGCCACATCAAGTTCCCCTCTGCCTATTTAGGGCAAACCCCACTACTGCAAAATGAATATGCGCAAAACACAAATGAAAAATATGAATTTCGGTTTTGGTAGCTGGTCCCTTAGAGTTTGCCTAGCTTTTGGTACCAGGACACTCAGGGGACTGCCTGAGCCTTGCAACCCTGTTCTAGGCCCTAATACTCAGATTCCCACTGCCTACACATGCACACACACATACAGAAGGCTCATCCAGGAACTGACTGCAGTCCTTGGCCGTCAGACTTCAGTGTCTAGTCTCAGCAGTTGCTGGCTCCAGAGATGTCTGGATCCCCCTAGCTCACAGTTCTCTGTCCCTGTGAACACTTGGAATTCCACATACACACGTGTGTGTAGAATAGATACACATTATGAAAAATTTTTAGAAGTATAATTTAATAAAAGGACAGGATCGATGGGTGGTGAGGGGCAGAGCATGGCCAGGCAAGTGTTTCTTACATATCAATGGCCTTTTTTCTCCCTGTTCTTGCTCTCTTGCTTTTCTTCTGTGGTGCCTTAAGCTTTTCCCTGCCTTAGGTTCTTCCTCTAGATTTCCCCCCAAAACTTTTTGCTGGCACCCCACAGTGAGTTGCACCACCCTGTAGGCTATAATGCCCTTGAAGGGGTTCTTTTAACCCACCATGCGTGTCACTCTAGGACCAAGGGGCTGATGTTTTAGTTTTGCAACCCTGGGAATGGGGCACCCTTGTCTGTGGCGGATTAAAACTGGTATTCCTCTGCCTAGTGTTGTGCCTCTGTGTTCCTTGCTGTTCATGGAGGTGGGCCTTTAATCCTGTAATTTAAGAACTTTGATAACTTGAGATGAAGTAATTGCAAATGTTAGCAGTTTATATTCCTGGGAAAGTAGTATACTGAGATTTTAATAAATGCTTGCCACCCACCTCCTTGGGTCCTCATTGAGATCAAACTGGTGACTGTGGGGAAGCAGTTAGTGAGACTGCTGTGTGCTTTTGAAAACCCACCTTGTTCTCCCACCCTTTAAAGCATTCAAGCAAGCAGATGGCTAATCCCTGAGCAGATGGGCAAGAGCCAAACTTCTGGGGGGTAGCGGGGGAAGGTTGGCCTTGTGTTAAAAATGCTAGCATTGTAAGTTTGTAAAATCTATTCTCACTATAGGACCAAAAGAGAGCTCTTTGGAAAGCTTTGTTGTTTTGTTGTTTTTTTAGAAACAAAAGGGGCTATTAGAGTTACACCTGCTGCTGCTTTTTTTTTTTCTCTTTTTTTTTTTTTCTTTTCTTTTTTTTTTTTTTTAACAGGAAGTTTTCCAAAGTTTTGTAATTACCATTGCACTTGTCTTCATCTTACAGTACAACAGGTGATACATCTCGATCAAATCTTTTTGCGGATGCTATAAGTGCACTTGGTAAGTGGTGAATTTTTTAATGTAGACATTATTTTGGTGCAGCAGAAACATGACGGATTAGCAGATGTTGACATTTTCTTCTGTATCTGTCATTGTTAAAGTTATAGTCAAAGTGCTTTTCTCTAAAACCTGAAGTTGATATCTTGGAACCAGTTTCAAGAACTACTTTACTGAAGAATATTTCCCTTAATATATTTTTATTGTGTAAAAGGAAGATCCTTGTGTTCCTGCTTTTTTTCCCCAGTTGCTTTAATTTCTCTTCTAGCTATTCTCTTTGAAGTATCTTGAATAGAAGACTAGATGTAAATATGTTTGCTTTTCACTTTTGCACCTCTGAGTGCATGGCTGATAAAATGGCTGCCTTTATTATTCACTTGTTCCAGCTTTGAAAGTACTTTGCTTTTTTGAGACACGTTGAGATTAAATAAATTCATCAGATCTGCTGCTATCTGGGCTGAGAAAGGAATGCTTCCATGTATTTACAGTCAACTTACTTTTATTTTGGCAGCTTAAATAATCTTTGTTTCTTAGTGGATAGACAGAATAAAGACAACAGGAGGGTCTGCCCCTTATGCTGATAAAACCCACAACCCACAAACCCACAACTCCTTACTCCTGCTGAAATATTTGGGTTGTTTTGGAGTCTTAACAAATTCAGGCACAGAAATAAGGAGGAGGTGTGGGTTTTATTCTGTCTTTTGTCTTTAAATATGAAGCTGCGATTTGGTACAAAGAGTGAAACCAAGTAAAGAGTTTCACTTACATTTTTGTGTGGCTATATTGGAGGCAGGTGCTGTGCTTAAGCAGCCCTGGATGATTTAGAAGCAGCAGTAACATTTTACATGAGTTAGTGGTAACTACTAGATTTAGTCTGTCCAGCTGCAACATAGATCTTAGGTGTGACATACTGTTTTAAATTGAATGATCCAAAGTAGCTGATAGATACTGATAGCAGGAGACAAAAATGTAACAGAACTAAACTGGCTGAAGTGATTGCTGCTACCAAAGATGCTTTCTTAACCGTTCATAATATCTTTGTGGCCAAGATGAAGTCATAACCAACACTTGTGTTAACAGTGTTGATCAGCAAGTTAAATGAAGCTGGTGGTCTTGATTCAGATCTCTTCAAAATTGGGAAAAAAGGCAAAATATTTCAAGAGCATCACTTCGTGATCCATTTTATATGGAAGTTCTTTGGTTGGTGTCCAGTGGAGTAAACCCTTGTGTCCTTAGCATGTTTGGAAATAAGAAGTATTGAGTGTGATTTTCTGTGTAAGCATACTGTAAGTGTTGTCAGCAAAAAAAATTTCAAGGACAATAGGCATGAACTCTGTGATTCTTCTTCTTCTTTAGAAGTGTTGTGAAGGGAATTTGCTTGCAAAGATGGATGGATTATATTTTCATATCCTAAACTGGATTCTACATGTATTCTAACTGTAGCTTCTCAATTACGTTATCTAAAATGAATTGACTTTGCTTTGAAAACAGGGATTGGTTTCTGTGATTGAAACGGAAAACTGTTGTTTGCAGTTGAATGCTGAAAAGTGATGTGGCTTTGTGTGCTCCTTGAAGATCTGCATGTCTTGCAGTCCTTGTGCAAGAACCACATCTTTCACAGGAGTAGCCTAAGATTTCTTTAGGGCATAGGATGAGAATTATGGTGAGGAGTGTGATGAACTGGATTTGAGAGTTAATCCAGCTTTAAAATGTTGTTTAAAAGACAAAAGCAAAGACCAGAATCAATTCAGCATTGACCACAAACATTTCCACTAGCACTAGGGACAGATCGGCCTGACTCTGTATCATGACATTGCTAGTATGCTGCTTCTGAATTATCGTTCTTGATCTCACTCATGTCAACTTGTGAAGTAGGCTGTAGGGAGTACATGCACCTACATTTCCGGTAATTCTGTTTTCCCCTTCGGCTTTTCATTACACCTTAGGTAGCAGCCTGTGTGGAGCAAGCTGGCCTTTTTTCATCATTTCCTTTTATCAAATCTCTCATGTTGTTGTAGTCTCTACCTTGCTTATATTGAAAAAGCAATACAGAAGTGTTCAAGTAGGAACTAAATTCATCAACAGGTGTTCAGTCTGCTTGGTTAGTTTCTTAGGAGTAGTAAGGATAAGTGAGTGCTGTGTAAGGAAGAATGTGAGCAGAAGTAGCAAAATCGTTGTGTTGGGACAATTATTGGCTTGGCTTTTTTGCTTCCCTGAAGATATGTATAGAAGTATGTATCTTTAGAGTAAAGTTTAGGTGATTTTTTTATTTCATATCTGGAAAAAAATGCAGATAGAGGTGAAAGGAATAATCTTGTAGTTTTGTATGAAGACATGAGGAACTTACAATTCCTTAAACTCAGGTTTACACTATTACTTTGAAGCCCAAATAATAAATACTCAAATTAGTGAAGGCTTTTAAATCCTTTATTTGTGGGTAATGTGCAAGTACCATTGGCTGTTTTATTGTTTGTTATTGAGTATACTGCCCTAAGTCATACACCCACTGATTCTTTAGAAGCACATGTTAAGAAGCAGGCAGTGGGGTTGTATTAATATTGGCTTGAGTTAGACATCTCCCTAAGGGAATAAAACATCATGTTTTCTTTGGTTCTTTTAATTATGACTTACTTGCCTTAACGGAGTAGCTCTTGTATTTGTTTCCTTTTGTTAAAAAAAAAAAAAAATTACTATTAATCACTGGGGTTTTTAGGATGGCTGTTAATTATTTAACTTCCCTGTCACTAACTTGCTAGTTGCAGAGTCAGTCAGTCAGTAGGATTTCACTGAGATCAGGAATACATTTGTCCAAGAAAGGAGATGTATTTCAATGTCTGTGTTTGTCTGTACTTTTTATCCCCCAGGAAGATAACCTTGAAGATTTGACCAATTACAATGTATAATAGGATAGTTAGCTTTTTTTTAAATTGTTATACTTGCTTTCTGTTTTTGAGGAAGGAAAATTAAATGGATTATGAAGAGAGATAATAATTTTCCTTGCAGTGACATCAGTGTAGTGAACAGTTGCCCTTAAATTGCTCCATATATAGTGTGTGTACCTTTTGTCTTGATTGCTGCAGGTGTGGGACAAATTTTGTCTATTTTTGCTGTAAGAGGTAGGGGATTTGATGTGATGGATGTCTAGTAAAACGTTAAATTGAGTGAGATAAGAATTAAATGAGAACTTGGTGTTCTGAACCTGCATTGAAGTCTTGAGTGACTTTCCTAGATACAACTTTTAAGTCTTCTGCGTGATTTGGGTTGGTTCACGTTAAGTTGGTTAAATTACTTAGACCATAGCAGATAGCAATATATAACAATATAATGGTCATCACTAATTGTCATCTATCTAACAACAGCAGAAACTCTTAATTTGGAAATCCTCAATGGCTAATAATTTAACAGGGAGATTTCAAATTAATACATTTCCAAATGTAAGCAGCAGGAGACTTCTTCTGATTACATCAGAAATTGAATATTACTTGTGAGAATGCCCTTGACCTTAAATGAAAACATTGAAGAGAGAACATATGTCAATTACATATAAAGAAGTATCACAAGTTCCACTTTTGTCAGTAGAAGTTTATATTTTCTTCATTACCCTCCACTATTTCCAATCTAATTCGTAATGAAAGCACTGAATATGTTTGGAATTAGGGCCACAGAACCACAACATATTCAATATTAAGTACTCTTTCCAATGAACAGCTGAAATTCAGATAGAAATTACACTTACCCATTGAAAATTTTTGTGTGTGCGTGTGTGTGTGATTATTTTCATCTCATTCCCTTAAAATCGTGATCCTGTCACTTCTAGTGACTGGTCAGTCCTATGAGAACATGGTGACTGAGATCATGTCCATGGGCTACGAGCGGGAGCAGGTGATTGCAGCACTGAGGGCCAGCTTCAACAATCCTGACAGAGCTGTGGAATACCTTCTGATGGTGAGCACTTACCTTTCCTGCACCTTGTTTTTTGGAGTTTTGTTTTCCATGTAATACCTTTCACTTTGAATTTGGTGTTATTTTGAACATTACTCAGTCACTGAGAGTGGCGTTTGCCATCTGGAAAGATGAGATCAAATTTTTGACAATGACAGACAAAACATGGTGTGTTCTAGAAAACACTGCAGTAATCCCTAACCACCTCTACTTCTTTGCTTTCATTTTTGTTGATTGATATGGATATGTAAAGTATGTCCAGTTACAGTGATAGCATTAACTGCCGATGGTTGGCTCAGTGCTTTTGTGTCACTTCTTAGTGACAGCATTAGTTGTTGCTAAGAATGCATGGTGTTCTTAATATACTTTCCAAACAGAAAGGCTTGAGAGAGGTTTTTTTTTAATTGAACTTAATTTAATGTTTTTATTTCAGCAGTGTTTTAGAGAAGGAACAATTTTCATATAATAAATAAAGGTTTAAGGGTTAAACAAACTTCACTGACATGAGAGGAAATAGAAGAGTAATTTCACTTTAATAAAAACCCTATGAGTTGTTTTAGGGGCTTTTTGGATTATTTCTTATACGTATACCTTAATCTTACAAGTAAATTGTAACCACCATAGAATCTGTCTGATTTTGTTGCTTAATCAGTATTTTCAGTACATTTAATTTTCATTCTGGCATACCATTTTTCCCCTGATCAGGTTTTTCCTTTTAGCAGATCTGATCTTTATTGAAATCTGGCAACCAGATATCTCCATCTAATCCTTGCAAAGTACATGTGGATTGAACTTCTGATTGATTGATAAGAAATCTGGCATCTTTACCCTCCTGTTATAAAACTTTAATTTTGTTAATGAAATTTTCCTTCAGTAGTTACGACTGCAAGTCCCTGGCATACTTCCTATTTACATTAATGTTCCCAAGACTTTGTAATCTTCAGATTTTAAACTAACAATAAATGTTTTGAGTACAAGAATATGAGAAGTTTGATTCCCAACTAGCATTAGGCCAAGCAAGGGTGAATGCAGTAGCTCGCAATTTTCTGTCATAAGTCTGCAAGTTCAAATATTTGTTTGTCATGTTGTAAAAATGTTGAGTTTACTGTTCATTTAGTCTGTAAATACACCATGAATTTAGTGCCTCCCATATGTGTTAGGCCTGCTCTGTGTGTGGTAGTTCCATACCATGTGCAATTCTTGTGCACTCAGTTTCTGGCATTTCCCTCCTCTAGCTTATTTCTGGTCAGAAACTCCAGAATAGAGATAGAATGAATAACCCTGTGATGGAACTATGTGTCACATCTGCCAAATGTATTGACGGTTGTGAGCAGTTCATTTCTAGTACTTCAGTAGGTCCTGTATATAAAATGGGTCCTTCTGTTATATAAGATGTCCCTTTATGTTTCATGTTATCCTTCACTGGAAATACATTTTCATTCTTCTTCCTCTTTTTCCTGCTGGAAAATGGAGTAGCGAGGAATGGTCTTGTTCTTGGGAGACCATATTAGATGGCAGAATTTTTGCTGTCCTTCTAGAAGAATCTTTTTGCTGTAAATGGTCTTTATAACTGTTCCAGATTTGCTGGGGTCTGAAGATACTCCTTACTCTCCTGCTGCATGAAAACAAAGTTCTTTTTAGTTACTATTGACCTGATCTGTTGATGACACTGTTCTTTGACCTTCTCTCTACATTACTACCTTCCAAACTATCATCAGCACTATCTTTTATATAATCTGCAGATTAGGATTAAGACGTTGAGATCTTTAATTGTAATAACACTGTCCAGGTTTAATGAATCTGGGTACAGCAAGGGCAAGATGTTGAAAAGGACTTAAACTGCAATTAAAGCACAGCTGTTCCTCAGATGAGCTCTGAAAATTCTATTTGTTGTCCATGGTTCAGATGGCAAGCGCTTCTGTTTTCATGGCTTGATCATTGAGGATTATAGATGTAATCCCGTGACTGTGACCTGCAGTTGTAGAAGGAGTTGCAGAAGATGATCTTTATTTTTCTATGCCCCAGACTTATCTTCAGAGGTATTTACATCCAGATTTCTCTTTCAGCCAAGGATTTCCTAACCTCTGGTTAAGAAGGAGTTTATGACCTCTTCAGTAACCAGCCTCTTAGTTTAGATATTTTTAAAGAACATTTCTTTAGTGTGATTACAGTCAAACACTGAATAACTCCTGGAGAGGTGGTCAACCTTCTGTGCCTGTAGCCTCTGTGTTTCAGAGGCATTTGGACAATGCCCTTTACAGGCTTTAACTTTTGGTCAGCCATGAGTTGGTCAGTAAGTAGGACTAGATGATAATTTTAAGTACTTCCCAACTGAAACTATTTTGTTCTCTATTCTGTGCAGAAGCTGGACCTGATGTGATTTTTTGCCCTGCAGAGAGCACTGTCAGCTAAAAACCACTGTACTGCTCAGTTAAACAGTAAACAACTGTTTCATCCACCATAAGGCAACAGTGGCCTTTTTTGCTGTCCAAGCAGTGCTTGCATTCAGAGTGGCTTGTGTGTGGTTTAATACCATGCTTTATTCTGTTGTGTGGCTGTGTGAACAAGATGCATGTGCCTCACTGGCGTTGTCTGATTACAGCTGTACAGTCTGTTACTTGGAGATACTTCAAGCTTGTGTTCAAGATTTAAGATGATGTTCAAGATGACAAATAATTTCTATGTAAATATGTTTGAACTAGTTTACACAGTCCTTCCACTCAAGAGCAAACTTAAAAGTTTAAACAAGCACATGTTGTTTGATCTGGACATAGATTGCAGTGATGACATAT